>NC_142935.1:75319089-75656589 GCF_046866305.1 Octopus bimaculoides
AGGTACAGCTATAGACATGTTTCACCCTATTCGACCTCGTCGGAATAGTACAATCGATCAATTGATAAAGGATTGTACATGTAGAAAAAGAGTTACAAATAATTTTGCGGATGCATAATTTTCAAAGTTTAAAAATACACCATGAGCTAAGGGAAATAACTCAAATCGATCAATGCATGAATTTGCAAAACTTAGTTTAGGTATAATGTACCATAGTATATTGATAGAAATTAATAGACCGAGAAATCAAACTTTCCTTCCCCTAAGCACGTAAATTAATTTTGAGATTAATCAAGAATTTCTTGCGTGCGTCATTCACTCCATCACCCCTTAACTTTCATTTGCCTGTGGAATTAAGCTTGTTTTGTCAGCAATTAAAGACAAACACTTCAACGTCGATACTGCTACTAAATATCTACTTATATTTTCTTCCTTTTTTTCTTTTCTTTTTTTTTTTCGCATCCATTTTCCTTTAATTCACTCAAATTCTTCCTTTCTATTCACGTAATCTTCTCTATTTTCCCACACAACCTGGTCAAACCAGCTATCTTTTTTTTTTTTCTTTTTTTTTTTTTGCTTATATTATTTCCTTACAACAGCTCCTCTGCATCACTCGCGATCTGTGTCTATCTTCAAAATATCATATTTCTACAGGAATATGTATGTCTCAGATTATGTACTTATATATCTGTCAATCTATCTCTCTCACTCTCTTTCTCTCTCGTTCTCTTCCTCTCTCTCTCTCACTCACTCACTGACTCTCTCTCTCTCTCTCTCTCTCTCTACATATATATATATACACACATGCATATATACATACACACACACACATATATGAATGGACATATGTGTGTGCGTATCATTAATAACAGTGACTAAGATCCACATGATTTGAAGTTTCATAGGTGCGTGGGACACGTCCATCTCATCAGATGCTCTGAGTCAGTGGCAGATTGTGTGACTGTGTGGGGGTGTGTATGTGTGTCTATACACACACACACACACATACACATGTCGACATGCCTTCTTGCTAGTACGCCTAAATTCATTTGTTTCTAACAGTATATCACTTCGTACACTTAGCTTTATATCTATCTGTATATATATATATATATATATATATATATATATACATATATCACCACTTCACATCGTCTTGGCTTAACAGCCCGCACCGTTTGTTTTTACTGTTTTGTTCTCACTGTCCTGTTTTTGTTTCCACTTTCACCCTCGGCAAAAAATGCCAAATTTTATTTAATTTGCTTTGCGGGAAGGACTGTTTTAAGGAAGTTGCGTCTTGTCCCTTACCTTCGAAACGCGGAGTAGACAAAACAGGAGACAACTGATGAAGGGGAATGTTCTTTATGTTGTCTGCCTCGTTTCTCTGTTCGTTTCTTTCTTTCGTTGTTCGAAACAAAGTTCGTTTCCTGTTTTTGTTTGTTATGTTTTCGTTTCTCATTTTGTCTACGTTTTTTTTTATGTCCCGTACCCATATATACATGTATATATACATATATATGTAGGTATACATGCATATATTTATATATTATTTATATTATTATATGATCGAACGCCACGCAACCATTTTCAAGTAAGTTTTATCTATCTGTGTGTGTGTGTGTGTGTGTGTGTGTGTGTGTGTGTGTGTGTGTGTGTGTGTGTGTGCGCGCGCATGTGCGTGTATGTGTATGTGTCTACATATGTACATATACACCTTTCACTCTCTCTTTCTAATATATATATATATATATTTATATATATATATAGTATGTGTCCATCTCTCTCTCTTTCTCTCCCCCCCCTCTCTCTCTCTCTCTCTCTCTCTCTCTCTCTCTCTCTCTCTCTTTCTCTCTCTCTTCAACGTTACCGTGATTTACAATATCAACCTGCGGTTACCCTATCAAATACACTTTTCAATCTTTTCGGTTAGAAATGAGACAGGTTGACAGACACACAGACAGACAGCCAATGATAGCATGCTGAGAAACCGTAAAAGAAGCGACAGATGGGTGGGATTTAGTCGGGTCTGTTTTGTTGCCTGCTGCTGATGATGATGACAATGATGGTGCTGATGATTCGTTTATTTCTTTATTGTTGCTGTTTGCCATTGTTGTTGTTATTGTTATTATTATTATTATTATTATTATTATTATTATTATTATTATTATTATTATTATTATTATTATTATTATTATTATTATTGTTATAGGCGGTGGTGGAGTTGTTAATACAGGAATTGAAAATTGTACCAAATAAGACAAACAACAAAGCAAGAGGAAAACACTGAATAAATTAATAGATAACAAAAAGGGAGAATATAATGAAGTGGGGTACTTGAAGCGGAACTGAACGTGAACGCGCTGCGGCAGTAGGCAAGTACTGGAGAAAGATAGGCAGGAACTGTAAAGACAGTCACGAGAGCGTTGCTTATTGTGTCTGAAGTGGAGTGGTGCACAATAATAGCTTTGCCGGGGAAGGCAGGGCACGGTGGAGCTAAAAAACACAAGCATATGGACGTATAAAACACCCAACGACATACACAGTCACATGCACACACGCACATATGAGCATACATATTCAGACACAGGCATAACACACGCGCAAACGAACGCTTACACACAAAGGCACACACACACATATGTACGTATGTGCGTGTATATATATATATATATATATATATATATATATATATATATATATATATATATATATATATATATATATGATGTATACATTGACACAGTCTTGTTAATAAATAACTTATTACACACATAAATGACTATATGCATGTATAATCTATACAATGAAGATATATGCTTTTCAGGCTGATATACATATACATACACACATACATACATGTGTATACACACATATAAACACATACCTGTATAAAAACAGATATATATATATATATATATATATATATATATATATATATATATATATATATATATGGGTGTGCGTATGTATATATAAATGTATGTGTGTGTGTGTGTGTACATATATAAATATATGTATATATAGAATATATATACACACGCTTTTATACATTCAGACATACGTAAGTAGATACGCATATATGTATACATACCTATATACATATATATATATATATTTGACCGTTGACTGAACACTATTCAATTTTTTTTCTCCGTGTTTTTCTCCTTGTCTCCGTATTCTTTCTGTTGAAGAGCGTAGCTCGAAACGTCAAAGACTTTCCGTATCCCCGAGCGTCATACTAATATATACTTTTGTTATTTACACCACCTGTCCTCGTCTGTTGTTATTATTTGTATATTCTCCCATATATATATATATATATATATATATATATATATATATATATATATATATATGAATGTACGTTTATATACTGTCGGCTTTAGCTCGTATCCGAGCATTGGGTTCGTCAGTTTCTATCCAGTCCCCTCACCAGATGTTTGTGCCGAATGTGACTACGGAGTCCAAGTCGGTGGTGAAAAAGTCCTGGGCAGAATTCGCACAGGATGGTCAGTGCGGCTCGCTGCGATATAAATATCGCAGTAAAATCCATTCAAACTAACAGCCATGTTAAAGTGACTACGAATATTACTTGTCAATACAACTACTGCGTTGATCTCTTAAGGAGATTTTAGAACTAGCATTTTTGCTTCTTGCAAAATCAGCGATTGTGTGTTCACTTGAAATATATATATTGCGGGCAGAAGCAAGCTACTACCATCTCTTGCTGACAAGGTGTCCAGTACTGAGGAGTGGCAGAAATAGTCCGAAACTAGACCTGATCGCGAGAAGGTGATAGGGGTTCGCTCCCCTGATCGTAATTTATCGGATGCAGCTATGCATCATTAACCAGCTAGAGGAGAAGTCCTCTTGGAGTTAAAAAAAATCGCAGTAGAGTCCGTTCGAACGGACAGCATGTTAAAGTGGCTACGAATATTACAGATCAAACCATCTCAAGTGTAACTGTCCGAAATGGTCATGACTTCTGGGACTTGACTGATGAAAGAAAGCCAAGAATGACCCGTCTCTTTTTTTCTTTTTTTTTTTGCCACTCCTTCTAATTGCTGTTTCTCTTGTCCGCCTATGTATCGTCTATCTGTCCAAACGTTTTAATGCCTTCCATTGTGTTTTTGTTCCATTTTTATATTTACACACACACACACACACACACACACACACACACACACACACACACACACACATACACACACACCCACACACACATATCTTTCACTGGTTTTATTCAGTGAACTGCAGCGATGCTGGGGCACTGCCAAGAAAGGTTTAGTCGAACAATTGACCTTACTGCTTATTGTTTTTAAGCCTGGTGCCAATTCTCTGTTTTTCTATTTTATGATCCGCTAATTTACGGGGCCGTAAACAAACCAGCACCTATTGTCAAGCGCTGGCGGTAGATATATGTGTGTATATTTATACACACACACACACACACACACACACATACACATACGACGTATTTCTTTATTTCTTATAGATTCCATCCAAATCCAGTCACAAGATTTTGGTCAGCCCGGTACTATAGTAGACAAAGGTGCCGTGCAAGGGAACTGAACCCGAGACTACGTGGTTAGGAAGCAAGTTTCTCAACTACATAGCCACGTCAGCTCTTGTATACAAATATATAGTATATGTTATATGATATTGTATTACATTATTCACTTTCTCAGTTCAAATTCCACCGAGGTCGACTTTGTCTTTCATCCTTTCAGGGTCGATAAAATAAGTACCCCGAAATTACTGGCCTTGTGCCAAAATTTGAAATCGAGTTTATTTTACACAATAAACACTGTATTTTACTTTCAGCTTGCCGTTCCTTTATCAGTTGTTAGTTGGAGAAAGCAACGTTTTGGATGGTACTCTAACAGTTTTGTTTCCTCGAGCCATGCATTCAAATGAAAAACGGATTAAAAATCTTTCATGAGCTCTCTGTGGCGAAAACAAAATAAACTTTATGCAATATAAAACTGTGGGGTAAGAAGTTTGCTTCCCTACCACATGATTGTGAGTTCAGTCCCATCGCATGACATCCTATGCAAGTGTCGCCTACTATAGCCCAGTGACGACCAAAGCCTTGTAAGTGGATTTGGTAGACGGGAAGGGAAAGAAACTCGTCATATGTATATATATATATATATATATATATATATAAGAATAAGTCCTGAGGTCGATTTACTCGACTAAAGGCGGTGTTCCAGCATGGCCACAGTCAAATGAGTGAAACAAGTAAAAGAGTAAAGAGTAAATATATATATATATAACGACGTGCGTGCGTGTATTTCTGTGTATGTTTGTCCACTACATATGCGTAATAACCGCTGTTAGTTTCTTTACGTCCTCGTAACCAAGCGAATCGGCAAAAAGAAAGCACTGGAATAAGTGCCGTCGGGGAGAATACTTTAGAAGAATGAAAATTAAACAAGTTTCTATTTGGTACAATTCATGAAAGTAAATGAAAGCACTTTCCTTAGTGAGTTTTCTGTTTATTGAACAACATCCAACAAATAAGAAAGGATACTGGAATCAGCATAAGTTTACTGACACTAGATTAAACTTATAATTTTGAAGAAATGTTTTTACTGATTGGTCTGATGACGAGCCCTTAAGGAGTTGCATCGAAATCTGAAGGGTTTGCACTTTGTCATTGTTACTTCGCTGCTCGGTAGCCATTATAAAGACATCCCTCAGGCATCTAGTACACAATAGATATGCCAGTAGCGGACAGTCGTTAATATATAGTGCTAATCTTAAATTCTCTGTATCCGTAAAGGGTAACTGGATATTATTCTTGTTTATTCTTCTGTAAAAAGCCAACTGAAGGTGAATTCTTAGCTTTGGCTTCTGTGACCAATTCAAAATTAGAGCCGAGAGTGTGCGCTCAAACTATCGGAAACAGTATTAAACATTTTCAAGATATTCATATTTTTTTTAATTTCTAAGGAAGATTCAGATGAAGCTAAATTATTGCTAACAACAATACAGATATACACAGCATAACAAATAATCAATATCCAAAGAACTTCACTTATATATTCATACTACCGATGAATGTTAATGATGCTTTTACAATTCACGTAAGTTAATCTTAAATATGCTTCTCTATTTACACAAGGAGTAATCCACAGAGTAACAAACAGATGTGTGCACTCAACACCGAAATAACACAAGCGGTATTTCCACAGACAAACACACACACATACATACACACAGACAAACAGACAGGTAAGCAGACAGACAGACAGACAGACAGACAGACAGCGAGAGAGTGAGAGAGAGATTCAACAATTTCACATTCAAAAGGTTCTCTGTAATGTAGGTGCAAGTCTACAGAAATAATTCGATCATGTTTTAATCAGTTGGCTTTCTCTCTCCCCCCACCTCTCTCTCTTTCTCTCTCTCTCTTTCTCTCTCTCTCTCTCTCTCTCTCTCTCTCTCTCTCTCTCATTCTCTCTCTCTCTATATATATATCTTTGTATCTATCTATAGACCTATTTACACACATGTATGCGCGCGTATGTGATCGTGTATATATATGTATCAATGCATGTACGCATGCAGACATTACTACTCAGAAACTAGAAAGCGAACGCCCACAAAACCCATTATTCACCATCTCTCAGAGATCTGTATAGCATATATTGAGAAACTTTTTGTGTCTGCTTCTTTTCTTTTTCTTTCTCTCTGTCTGTCTTGCCGCTCTCTCTCTCTCTCTCTCTCTCTCTCTCTCTCTCTCTATCTATCTATCTATCTATCTCTCTCCCTGTCTCTCTCTCTTTCTAAAGAATGGGAGACAAACATGAAGAGAAGCATAGATGGAGAGAAGGAGGGATAGTGTTGATGATGGCGGCGATTCATTGGCTAATAATTCGTTGCGAAACTCTTCTATAGTGAACCCTCTGATCAAAATCTACTATTTCATAATGCTAGATTATTATACATCGTAGTCTCTGATACAAAGAAAATGTAACGGTCACAGCAGGTATTCATTTTAACCATAGGTTTTTTTTTTGGGGGGGGGGGGCGGTGTCTGGAGAGAGTCATTCTATTTTAATGTCTTATTAATTAACACACTCAATGGTTCGATTTCCACACTTTTTTTTTTCTAAAATTTTCGTTGCTTCTTGCAACCTCTTTAATAGTTGTTGACTCAGTCCGTTCGTTATCAGAGCTGCGCTCATTTTGTTTGTTTGTTTGTGCGCATGTATGTGCATGTGTTTACACATATGTATGTATGTATGTATGTATGTATGTATGTATGTATGCGTGTGTGTATATTTGTGTGTATATATATGTGTGTGTGTATTTGTGTGTGTACTTCTGTCTCCTTATGTGTGCGTGTTTGAGTGTGTCTATGGGTTTGTGTGACTTTTGTTTGTTTCTATTAGAACTTACCTGGAGATAAACAACTATATCAACATTATCATCATCAACAATAAGAAACCAATGAAAGAATACAAAATTAAAAGAATCTAAATTCAGAATTATCAACAAGCAACATCTATTAAAAACTCTATTTCCCAACATAGAACATCTTCATATATAAATAAAAACACTAAGTGATGTGTACGCTTATGTCCTGAAGGGATTAAAAACGGTAGCCTTCTTTTTTTTTTGTTTGTATAAAAGCTTTTTTTATACAAAATGGAAGCCTTTTTTGTATAAAGTAATGCTGATCTACTTTTATTACACTTACCAACAACACGACCAGTCAGTCAGACAAAATCAGATATGTTCTTCATATTAAAGGTAAACTTGAAGTAAGTAAGTTAGACCTTTTCAATGATAGAAGAATACAATTTACTATCAAAACTGAGCTCAATGATTGCACCTAAAAAAAAAGCAGTTGATCAACTTATTGTTTTCTACTTTCTTGTGTAAGTATATACATGTGTGTATATGAACCAGCTAGAGAGTCTGCCATGTATGAATAGTTAACTATCACCCAATCTTACTCACTTCCCATATCATTAAAGTGTTTGAAAGGGTAGTGAGACCAAGGATAACTGGCTTCTTGAAGAGGCATAACATTTTAAATTCCAACCAGCATGGCTTTCGCTGCGGCAGTGACTGCCTAACACAGCTTTTACATCACATCAATGATGTACCTAAAGATTTGGGATCAGGTTCGAACTCTGATGTCATATATCTTGACTTCAGCAAAGCGTTCGACAGAGTCCACCACAATATCCTCCTGTTAAAATTGTCCAGTGCTGGAATCCGTAATAAACTGCTGTACTGGATTAAGTGTTTCCTGTTGAACAGAACACATGTTGCGATTGGTGGAATCCACTCAAAAGCCACCAATGGCGTCCTTCGGGGGACTGTTTTGAGCTCGCTTCTCTTTATAATCTGTATAAATATCTCATGCGTCATCAAACACAGCAAAATAAAAAAATATTAGCAGATGACTTCAAACTTTAGAAAATAATCACCGGAGAATAAAATCGAATTAAACTCCAGCCTGATCAACATGCGGTTAGATGAGGGGAAATTTGTACACATGCCCTTTGGAAAAAAAAAGAATGCGCTCTAACAACCTTATTTTCTTCCTTCAGGTGAACTAACTCACAGCATCCAACAATATCAAGGACTTAGAAGTCATTCATTGTTGACCACAATCTCGGTTGGACTACTCACATCAACCTTAAATTCGATATGGCTGGCAGGATGAGCTCCTGGATCCTCAGAACTTCTCGGTCCAGAGAGCAAGATGTCATCATTCCCCCTCTTTACAGCCACAGCTTGACTACTGCTGTCACCTGTGGTCTCCTTACACCAAACAAAATATTACGAGAATTGAGTCACCCCAGAGGGCAATCACTAAAAACCTAAAGGGCATGACTGATCTTAATTATTGGGACCTTTTATTTAAACATTGAAACTGTATTCTCTCCAGCGCTGCCGTGAGCGGTACATCATTTGCACAATGAGGAAAATATACAACCAAACGATCTTAATATCTAATTCAGGAATTCATCCAAGGCCATACACCCGCTACACAATTCAGGCTCACGTAAATACACTACAACAATTTCTTTTCTTCAACACGCCCTACTCTATTTCACATTATCTCAATAGAAATCAAAGAAAAAGATCCCATCAGCTTCAAACAATACCAGGACAAACTTCTTCAACGGTTACCAGATAAGCCACCCATACCTAGATACATCTCAGTCAACAACAAATCCCTACTTGAGTGGGCAATGATACCACAAAACTTGACTTAAAAATGACTTAACAGATCCTATCAGGTGACGCTATTAAGTTAGGCATGGCCTGGGCCAATCTTTGACCGAAACATATCAAAGTTATCTAAGTTATACATTATCTCAATTACTCCTTGCATTTTCAATATACTGTTCTCAAACAATATATCCTTTCTTGTGGACATTTCTTTGCAAACGATCGCTAAGATAACATCATCAACATCTACCATCACTGGGATTTTGCCTCGATTCCTTCATTTCATTACATGTATCACGTATTCGATAGTAGGTCTGATTTCTGCAAAAATTCTATAGTTTGGTCATTGACTATTATTTTCGAATGACTTCTATATAAATTATGATTTAAAATAGCGGTATAATTTAGTCTTGTCAAAAGAGCGATACGGTATACTAACGAAGAAGCACCAGTTGTATGTGATTTGAGGGACATGTAACTGTTATTTCCAGAATACCCACATACCATCAATGGCCATCCAATAACGTATACATCTCTACATTAAATGTGTCTGTATGATTGATTGGTGACGTGGATTTGTCTGTCGTTGGCTTATCCGAACAAATACACACACATAAGACAGTAGGCTGTGGCTATTGTTTTAGCCTGTCGAGCGACTGCAATGGGGTTCTCACGCAAAAAACAATTGCAATATGTATGTATGTATGTATGTATGTATGTATGTATGCATGTATTGTATGTATGTTTGCGGCCAGGTTGTTTGTGAGAAGTACAGGTAAAATGTACATCAGTATATTTTGTTGCATGGTTGGCTCGTCAGCGACTCAACAGGCACCCTAACCAAGTTTGCATGATGAGGTGGGTAACTTCGGACACCAATTTCAACAACTATTTTTAACATGTCGAACTCGTAAGCGATCTCTCGCAGAACAACACTAACATCATCAATGTTATGAATATTGTTGAATATCAGTATATATAATATGCGACGTCTTTGTGTATAAATGTTTTTTATGAGTAACACTTACGTATTTGAAGCTGTTGAATTTGTTCAACTTTATAATATTTGTTTTCTCAATCATTCGACACAAGCTGGAGTCATTAATTTTTCATTTTTTTTGTTTCTTTGTTTTATTTTTTGTATGTTTCATAATGCTTAATGAAACAGATTGAAGTTTTCTAAATTAACCAACAGCGTTTCTACATTATTGCTGCAACAGCGCTCTATTTAGTTGTTCTGCTTGTCTTTTGTATCAGAAAGTTCATTCTCGTTTCCTAATGCTTGACTAATGTTTTAATGCTCATAAAGTTTGACGATTTTTTGTGCATCGCAAAATTTATAAGAGATTTGTTCATCACTATTGTAGACCAAACAGAAAAATCCTTCCCTCTAAATTTTCAGACAAGATCTCCACTTACTTGCTGGAGTTTATCTTTTGTATTCGGAAGTTGATTATGCTATCTTCATTGTCTCATAATTCTCCCGGCATCGCAACAGTCATAGTATGCTACTTTAGCGTGTGTTCTAGCGCACTATCTATATATCTATAGTCTACTCAGTGAAATTACCTAATCTGGGTTAGGGTTAGGATTAGGAACACTTTGAAATTACAGATTGAAAGTTCAAAAGGTCAAAGTATGTTAGTACTTTCTCATGTCTACACAAGAAATGTTATTCTTCTTGAACTTCTGCAGTGAATCATTCCTGTACAGAATTTTGAGAAAGATAAATATAATTTTCTTTTTTTCATATATTTTGGTATTTTCCTTTCCTTCTTCATCCTCTTTCATCCGTAACTTCTTCAATAACGTCGTCATTATTGACGGATCGAGTACTCTAGTTGATAATAAAGGGCGTTCCAGTTGTGACCACCTCGCTGATTTGTAAATCAGTAACTGTTATTCAAAGTAGTATTTACGACCGCAGGATGTGATCTGTGGGTGATTCAGGTACTGTTTCACAGAAGTTCAGTGACAATGTTTCGCCTCAAGATTGAGTCCTTAGAAGACAATTTGAGATGGGTGCAAAAAGTGATAAAATTTGAATGGTCTTCTGGGATCGATAAAACACTGAGGTCGATGTAATCGACTTACCTCATTCTCTGAACATAATGGCCTTCTGCCAAAATTTGAAACCAGTATTCCGGATGTTTTAATTTTGCATGTGTGAATGCCTGTTGAATCAGCAGACGAAATGAGGGAGACAACAATCTGATTGCCCGACATGCTAGAAATAACAGTCAAAGCGCTAAAAATTATTGTTCCACAATTCCACTTTTTCATAGTATCCTCTTCCCTAGCTTTTAGAATAACGCCCACAGAAATATGGAATGCATCGGCCTAGTTTTTCCTATTCCCTAAACTAACTTATATGTTGTTGTTGTTGTCGTTTCTTGTATTTGTTTTTTGTTTTTGTTGTTTTCTGCCCCATCTTTTTTATTAATGAGAAACCGAAATAGAGTTTTCGTCCTATTTTCTTTACCTTAGTTTTAGACAAGTTTTACTTGTTTCAAATCGTCTCTAAAATCCAACACTGAAACACCGTTTAAGCCTTCAGACCGAAACAGTAAGTTGTGAATTTCTAAAAAATTTTCACTATATATTGTTTAACCATTGCGTCTTTAGATTCTTATAGACTTGCACCTAGCTCCTACTTCTGACTAAAAACGTGCCCTACCATTTGATTTGCTTCTTAGTCTTCAATTGTAATTCCATCCACATCTAAGATATATTATAGCAGTATTTTTCATAGAGGATAAATAGCCTCCTGAGGTGTTGAGAAGATTAAAAAAGTGGGTGAACAAATCACCATATTTTACAAAAAAAATAAGATCATTTAAAATAAAATCTCGCTTGTCCAACACCATGGCAACGAGAATACACGAGGTATTTCTTGAGAGTGTGAACCGGATCAGACCTCTTTTGCCTCAAATTGGTTGATTCATATTTGCTGTACAGCTTTCTGACAGGCCCCATTTTTATTCATCTACTGCTATTTTATTGGCATTTTCTCTCCTTCATCTTGAGTTCCTTATTGGCATTTTATGTAATATACTTTTTGTCGATTTATAAATTTACTATAGTTTAAACATTTCATTTTTTTATCTTTTATGCAAATGCATAAATGAGTTTTTATTTCCATAATAATTCTTTTATTTTTGCTGTAAAAGCGTTACATGTAAAAAGATTGGACCAGCAGGAAAATGCTGACTCAGGAGGGATGATAATGCAGCACAAGAAACGAAGAAGCTTAATGCAGCTGAAGTTTTGAATTGAAATTTTAAAACTGTCTTCAGTTTAATTCAAATATAAAGTATACTTCTCTCTTTAGATTTTTATTACCCCTATGAAGGAAATTCTATATGTAACTCCCTATATAATAAAATTTGGTGGCTAATGAGAGGAGTTGAAGTACTCGTATATGATAGAGATGCAGCCTTTTTTCATAACTGATCTTTCTCTCCTGTTTTCCCAACTTTGAGCTGACAGTTGGCATACAAAAATATGAGCTCATTTAGTGATGGGAAAGTGACAGAATGCAATTTAACTTACCTAGTGACAGTCAAACTAGGCTATAGAATCCTGTCAGATGAGAGATAAGTGATATGGTGGTTTTTGTGAGGTCTATGTTCTCCCACTAAAAAATGAAAAGGTATCCCTAATAAAGAAAAAGGATTCGATATTTACGCCCATGAAGCTATGAAAATTCAACACTCTTGGGCTCTCGATGCCCTAACCCAACTCTCATCCCAACACTTACGTCTTCTAAAAAGCTTGATCAATAAAACTTTTTTCTTCAAAATGCACCAAATTTAATTTATCTTCTTCAAACAGCAAAAAACATTGGCTATGATCTCAATTAGTCATTTACAAGAAAGGATGCTATGAAAGAAAATACCCCTTTCAAATTTAACCAGATTACAAAGATGCTACTGAAGTGCACCCTAATCTATTTTTAATCGTCTCCCTAATTTTTTAAAATCTGAAACTCAACCAAAAGATATATTATTTAAATTAAAATTTCAACTTCAGCTGCAATATTTTTAAGCTTCCTCTTCTTGCCCTGTACTTTTCCAGATTCAATAAAGAATTAACTGCGCCCGCATTTTCCTTGCGTATAAATGGATATGCAATGCGTACACACACATACACACATATATATGTATATATAATTTACAGTGTGTGTGTGTGTGTGTGTATGTGTGTGTGTGGGTATACATGTAAACATATATGTATATCTACGTACGCATACGTATTTATGTGAATGCATATTTGCGCGCACATGTATGAGAGAGAAAGAGTTTGTGCGTGTGTGTGAATGCTAAGTTAGAATTGAAAGCTTAATCTGGAAGCAAATATTTTTTTAATATGATAGAAGTTATACACATGTGTATGTATGTATGTATGTATGTATGTATGTATGTATGTATGTATGTATGTATGTATGCAGGGGTTGAAGGCAAGCAGCTCAAACAAAATAGAAATATATGGTAAATAATTTGAAAATAACATAACTGAGCCATTCATTCGCATCAGAATTTTAATAATAATATTAACATGAATGCTGCAAATATTCTGATGAAACACTTGCAAAAGGTTCGCGTTTAACTATTAAATCACAATAGTTTCCTGCGTAGTAATACACATGCATCGTCCGTGACGATCGATTCTGACCTGGTGGATCATAAGCTTTCCAGAAATATTCATCATTCGATACACGAACAAGAGCTTCAACTTTTGTCATAAACATCACTGAAAATGCAAGAATTTGTTTATCTTCACGTGTTGTGTGGCCGAGTAATTTAGATCTACAACTTGGATCCTTGTCATCACATTTGAAATTGTAATCTAAACGCATAGAAAAAATATCAATTATTTGTCGTAGTTTATCATGGAAGTTGATATTTCCGAAAAGAAAGATGCTGGCACACATGAAGAAGTCGGTGTTATCGCCACTATTAACACTGACATTGATTTCGGTACCTTGTTCCTGGACTTTTTTGTTTGCAGTTCGAGGTGACGCATTCTCATCGCTCTGGACAAATGCATCACAATTCATATTTTCCATCCGGTTAACTTCAACAAAGTCAATATTTTGAATGTAATACCGAAACTTATGGTGAGTTTCTAACCTCATATTATGTTTGATCCAGTTTTCCACAGTTAACCTTTTATTTGATCCCAATATGTGTCTATTGGAAGTATTAGAAACATTAGCATTTGTTCTGTCAGTTTTATCCAAATTCAGCAAAACATCTTGGCAATTCTTCATATTTGATATATGAGGTGAATCAATTCCAGAACTAGATTCCTCAGTTCGTTTTTCGTTTTCTGTCTTGTCATTTTCTAAACTCCCCTTTATAGGCTTCTCTTTTTCTTTTCCTGAATCGCATAATGTTAAATTTGAAATAGAGATGTTGCCATTTTCTATGATTTCTTCTGTTTCCTCCTTTATACAAATACTTTCTTTTGCCAAAATATTTTTAACAGCTTCTTCACTTTCTATAACATTATTGATGTCTGGTTCGTTTTCATTTTGATTTAGATTATCATCCTCTGATTTATCTTTCACGGGAAATACACTTTTCCCCCCTTTTATTTCAACAATTCTTTGCGAATTCGAAGCAAACGGAACGCAACGATACTTTCTACTGTCACTCTTAACATTTTCTTTTGGTAAGTTTTCTCTTCTTTTCCCTCCTTCAGTCTGCATTGAGTGACTTCCTGGTCTTTGAGTTCTTGTGGTTGAATAAAACGTTTCACAACCAACAAGCCATGATTTTCCTTTCCGATATTTTTTAGTAACAATTTCTGTAAAACGCTCCTCCATATACACTGAAGAACCACCATCGTCAGACCAATAATTTGAATTTTCGTCCATTTTTTCTTTATCATCAGCCATATTTAAGAAGAATATATACAAATATATATATTTACAGACGAAAAGCCAACCGAAATGAACGTCGTTTGGAAACGATGGAGTCCTCCCGTGTGCTGAGAGAGAAACCCTTACCTGTGTTGGGACAATGATAGTTCAATCCAAAATGTTTCACACTAGACACAGTAGACTAGTTTTAAAACAACGATTTCATAAACAACACAGGTCTTTAAGCAAAACTGAAGCTAAAAGTATTCAGTTAAAGGAATTTTCAACATTAATTTTATTGATTTATTGCAAGAGAATAAAGTCATATGATTAAAGACGTTTTCAAAAGTTGTTACGTTTTGCGTACGTCATAAACAAAATGCTTCAAAACATGAGTTAAAAACGTTGTAATAATAATCATAGCTACTATTCAAATTTTTGGAGTGTTTGCTGATTATATCAACTTCAGTACTTGACTAGTACTTTATTTTATCGACCCAAAAAGCAATCGTTCTTTGTCTACCGTATTTCAGCGAAAGTACTTTGCGTTTTCTGCTGAGTCGCGACAGGTCGTCGAGCTGGGAACTAAAGTCAGCTAACTTTTCCTATCCGTCGCTTTCCCCGAACATCTGCTCGGAACCGAGTAGCACGTGCCCGTCCCGATCCGTCAAAGACCTCTTTGTGGCTTTTCGTTGCCACATCATGCCTCCACCGCTCGGACCCATCGGAGGGCCTTTATCCCATCACATTTAAATGTAAATACCCTGACAACAGACCCTTCGTATTCGTGTATGAAAACATGGTCAAGTGTTGCTTCCGCAGCTAGTACAGCGATCGCGATATCTTTACTAGTTGCCTCCCTCAAAACTGTTCCGCTCTATTGAGAGCCCTTTACTAAACGCTATCGATTCTGATAGAATCACTTTCTTTAGGGCGACCCGGTTGTTGACGATTGCTCATGTCAACCACCTTTAAACTAATACACTATTCTACTCTCTGTAGTCGTTGCATGCCGGTATGGACATGTTCAACTTCCAGACATTAGGTTCCTGTCTATGGCTACTAAGTCGGCTGAGCAGATCACACATTTGTGATCTGTGCAGCCGACCAGTTGAACTATGGGCATCTTACACTACTCATTAACCACTGGCCTAATAAATACTTTATCTAGATCCGATCTTGTTGTTTCGCTGTAGTTACTCCATGTCCATACTAGCATATCAGGGAAGTCCAGTCAAAACCTGTGAAACTCTTGGAAACGTTTGAACAGGTATTCAAGGCCTTTGTCCTCTTTCTCCTATGCGTGAGCTTCATACAGTCCTTAATTGCGTCTAAAATACAATTCCAATCCCTTACTAATAGTAATCGGAACGTCTCAAGGAAAGCTTCAAGACATCTGAAGAAATCATACTGCCCCGCCCCAACAGGGGTCGGACGGGTCACAAGTTTTGAGGCACTCGCATTGTTGCCATTTACGTCAATGACCACCAACATACCAACCGGGTCCAGGAAGATTACTCGTACTTTGATATGTGAGGATTTCCAGTATAACACGGCCACCTTGCTGTCTGATCTGGATAGACCACGTGATATATGAAGGTTTCCTTAGCGGTTCGGGTGGTAGTTTGCGGGTGTTGTGGAGCTGAAAAAGAGTCTACCATTTGATAGGGATGCGAAATATATATATTTTTTTTTTTTACCAAGTATGTTATGTTGTGTTCATTGTCTAAACTGCTTCAGGGAATATACGAGTAAATCCCTTGTGGAACATGGTGTGACTGTTAATTAAGACGTGCCGTGAATGTGGTGGAACATACCTGAGAGTATGATATCAGCTGATTTAAAGAACCTTTGGGTCCAGGATGAAAAGGCATCATTGTGCATTTGTGGAAGTTTAGTAGCTAGAACGCATGAAGCAATATACGAGTGATCCGATAGGTACAGAGACAGTGATAATTTCATCGCGGTGAGTTTGAAAGTTAGAAAATGATAGTGTTCAGAGTGTCTATAATAGTGAAGGATGCGTATAGAAGAAACTAACTGATGTAAATAATTGAAGGCTGTGAAAGATTCGGTTTCTGCATCGGCGGTATCAGTGAAAGCCATGAAAAGATGTGAGCAATGAAGTCATAAGAAATGATGGCTTCACAAAGAATTATGAAGGTGAATGGAATATATGAACTTAGTACAGATAACTTACATTATTTTTGAATTGTGCATGCAAAAACATATAAGATACAGGTATTCTTTTTTGTGGGGACAAATTCTTGACCAGTGTTATTCTTATCGTAGCTTACAAATCCAAACACGAAAACGTTACTCAACTTTGAAGTTTTGGAGACAGACGCCCCCTTTTCACACACACACACACACACACACACACACACACACACACACACACACACACACACACACACACACACACACACACACACACACACACACACATGCATAAAGTCTTCGATGATATAATGATACCAGAAATAAATCACTGCTTTAATCCCCTCTCAAAAAAACTACCATCCAATGAGTGGAACACCTCAAACAGCACGTTTTCACTCAAAACAACAACTCAAATGGAATAAAGAATACACGCATCACAACAATAACACCAAGTGTGTGTGTGTGTGTGTGTGTGTGTGTGTGTAAACTTACAATATATCCTATTGTTAAGAACATTTTACACAATCAGTCAATAAAACTCAAATGGGATAATGAGTACACACTTTATCCGCCTAAACAATGCAACGGGACCCGCTTGTTAATCAAGTCTCTGGCACCCCACTTTATTGAGTTTACTGGGTGCGGGAGGAGGGAAAATGTTTTCATTTCAAGGATGCACCTTTATCCCTCGGGGTCAGACATGCCGTTTAACTTCCGCAGATCGCAGTTCCCGGTGAAGCCATGCTTCGCCATGTCTATCAGCAAATCCTAAGGACAAAAACACTATCGGTGGCGGGCATTCATTTGGGGAAGCTGTGCTTTTCCCATGGGCAACTTTATGTGGCCTGCTCCCGTGTGGGTAGTAGAAACGCTCTTTTTGTGTATGCTCCTCAGGGCAGAAAACGCAATGTTGTCTATAGCGAAGTTTTATAGACGTAGAAAGACGAACAAGTCATCATTGCAGCCTATGTGGTTATAAACAGGTGATCCGGAAGTATTGGTCGGACATATTCTGAAACCATGGCAACATGACTCATAGGTTCTTCCTCTTCTTTATTGGACAATGCTGACTTCTCCAACAACAATGTTCACTCGGCCGATATCAGCTCTTGGCCAAGTTGCTCACAGAGTTAGGCTAGAAGGGCCAGGCCCCTTATTTTTTGTTAAGGCTGTTGGTAAGTTTTCCTTAGTTACTCCAATCTGGATCCCCAATACAAACCTTCGAATCAACCTTCTCCAATGCAGATCTCTAATGCAACCTTATCCAATCCAAATCTTTGAGTCAACCTTTTTCACTGCAGATCTCCAATGCAAACCTTCGATGCATCCTTATCCAGTGCAAACCTTCGATGCAACCTTCTCCAATGCAGATCTTCGAGGCAGATCTCCGAGGCAACCTTCTCCAATGCAGATCTTAGATGCGGCCTTTGCCGATAGTACCCCTAGGAGGAGTTAGGGCTAGATCGGAATTACTCCCGAGCCCCCTTTCGTGAGGTTAGCTTAGGCTTAGGTTAAGGCTTAGTTGTGATCTGAACATAACCTCTTCTGATACAGAGGATTGGGAGCCCTTTTAGGCGTTCTATTTTCCTTGCCGGAAGAGCTCCCAACCCATAGGCCAAGGGGGGTTAGATGAGGGTGGGGATCGAAAGGGCCGGCATGTGCAACCTGATCACCTCTGCCGGTCAAACTCCCAACCCATGCGTTCCCGTCGTAACACTGATTCTGCAGAACTGGGTTGGATGTGAAAACCAACTTTAAAGTATAAAAATAGATTTTTTTGAATCAGCAGTGTTGTGTTCGGTTAAGTCCTATTTGGGGTGAAAAATCAGATTCAATAAGATGTTTAATCTTTTCAGTTTTCCTTGTTTTTTCCGTTTTCGTGTTTATTAATTTTATCATTTTTTTTTCTTTGTTTTATTGATGGTTAACCAATTTCTTTAGTTGGGGGAGATAACCACAAGTACCGATATTTTTCATAAAACGGGGGAGGTAACCCAATTTTTTAATGGGGCTGAGATAACCAATAAGTACCAATAGCTCCTTTCCCCAGAAAAAGGAAAGTTTGGCTGCTATTTCTTGCACGCCCTGCTACCACGTAACAGATATTTCGGGTCCTTTATCGGAAATAGCTATTACGTGGTAGCAGGGCATGCTAGAAGTAGCAGCCAAATCTTTGGAGCTGAGATACGTTGAATGCACTCGAAAAACTTTTTGTAACAGTATTCCCTTGAGGCGATCATTCACTTATTTAGTTTTGTTTTAGAGTGAAAGAGGAGAAAGTGAAAGATGTATGAACATGTATATGAAATGGACGTGTGTGTGTGAGAGAGAGAGAGGGAGGAGAGTGCCACTAACACATACATGAGAACGCACACGTTCATTCACTTACTCTTTCTCTCTCTCACACAGACACACACTCACACACATGCACACGTACATACAAAAGTGATGTACACATATGTATTGATGTATGTACGTATACATGACCACACACCCCTTCACCCACTCTTTCTATCTATCTCTCTTTTTCTCTTTCTTTCTCTTTCTTCCTCTCTCTCTCTCTCTCTTTCTCACACTCTCTCTCTCTCTATTTCTCTCTCTCTTTTACACACACACGTCTATTTCATAAACACGCACATACATCTTTCGCTTTCTCGTCTCTTTCACTTTAAAACAAAAGTAAATAGAAATTTTTTACGGAAATTAACGAACTCGGGATGACAATTCTGAGAGTCAAAGCGAAAATCGCCATTCATTTGAAAATAATTTTTAAAAAAACCATTAAAATATTGTCTGTTTAAAGAAAGCTAAAATATAAATACTTAGTTTACAGACAACTTACATTTTTGAATTCACGTTCAGTTAAAAACATTTCTAAAAGATTGAAATATTGTGTACGTCAAATTGTCGACGTTTTTGTTTGTTTGTTTTTTCTTATATAGCGCGAAGACTGTGCGTGTGTATATGTCACAGTCAGAGGACGTGTGTTTGTGTTGATTGACACGCCATGATATTCATTATATGTGTGTGTATTCTGTATGTGTGTTGACGTCACGGAAGCCATGTCCTTTTTTCGTCAAGAAATAACAAAGAAAAATTGTGTTTAATCGTTTTCATTAATAAATAGAGGTCCAAATACACAAAAATTTGTATTGCACTGCCGAAGGTAAGTATGAAAATAAATATGCAATAAAAATTAAGATAAAATATACTATTTCTGAGATATTTTGGGTACACACAAACATCTCTAGAGTTCTAGTATTATTAATATATATATATATATATATATATATATATATATATATATATATATATATGTACGTATGTATGTATGTATGTATGTATGTATGTATGTATGTATGTACGTACGTATGTACTCAAGCGCGCACACATACGAACACAAACACGTGCACACTATATTTTACATAACGAGGCTCATATAACTGCTTCTAAATAATGCAATGCATTTGTTTTTGAATGAGTAATTTGATAAACATTTTCATACACATGATTTGGAGAGTGAGAGAAAAAAAAACAGAGTGCAAGCAAAAGGGAATAGAAAGGAAAATAGACAGAAAGATATGTGCCTTCAACAGTATTTTAAGCTTGTCCTCTGTTTTCTGCATATTACTCGATGCAGCCAGCTTACATACGACAGGCTGGTTTCGTCGAAAGCTTTAATATTAGCGCTAGGATGAAAAAATATCGAATAGATTACATCAAACCATCATTTTTCAGGCATTTTCAGACTTAATTGCAAAACAATTTCTGGTAGACATTAGTTTTTGTGGCTTATCAAAAGTTTGTGGGAAACATTTTAAGCCAGAGGAATTAAGTGATAGCCACAAACGTATTCTGTGCAACAGTAATCAATGAGTAATTCCTTGTTCTCTTCAGCATTTATTTTAACATCTAGCACAAAACTGTGGCAAGATTGAAAGTAACGATTAAATTACTTATGTCTCCGAAGACTACTTGTTCTGGCAAACTGCGATCAGCTATCGGTTAATCATAAATTAGTTTACCAGGCAAGAATCATATCTAGATGTTTGGCACAACATTTTCTCGGCAATAAGTTGACGTTCATAAGGAATGTTTGCACAGGTAAGATTAAATATGTTTTATTAGAAAATGATGTTTAATAAAAAGAATTTCGGTTTGTTTGTTGCTTTGTTGTTGTTGTTGTTTTGCTTCTTCTTTTTTCATTTACTTTAGTTCGATGCAGTTTTCAACATATGAAACTACACTTAACCTGTTAAATTTCAGAGTAATAACTTCAGAACACAAACAGATGACTCTCTCTCTCTCTCTCTCTCTCTCTCTCTCTCTCTCTCTCTCTCTCTCTCTCTCTCTCTCTCTCTCTCTCTCTCTCTCTCCCTCTCTCTCAAACTTGAAACCTATTTAATGGATCCCAATATTCCTCTGAAAGTTCTTGATTGTTTCATACGATTTCCCTTAGCAAAGATTACTTTAATAATCTGAAATTTTTTGAAATTAAATTTATAATGAACTCTTAAGAAGAAAGTCGAATGCATTCTCATTTGCTGGTAAACATGTAATTGTCTGAACCATGAGTTAAATTTTGTTTCTGAAATTAGGCACAAATATTTCTCTTCTACCCGTCTTCATTTATTTGTCACCTCTTTTGAGTTAACTCATATAGTTTCAGTAACTTGACAGAGATTAGCTATTTCGTCTAATATCTAAATTCATTTAATATAAACATTTTGTGGCACTACTTAAATACAGAGGTCCCGTGGGGTTAGGGATAGTTTTTAGGGTTAGTTTTAGGGTTAGTTAGGATTAGGGTTAGGGTTAGTTTTGGGGTTAGTTTTTAGGGACCTCTGAATTTAAGTAGTACCCATTTTGGTAGCTGTTAATTCTTGTCTATTCATGGAATCAAGATATCTTGTTAAATTCAACATTAATAAAAATTTCCTATTTCTACGTTTCAATAGTATTCGGCTGAACTGTAACTGTCGATGTCTTACAGTAACACTCAACTAACGATATATTCAACACTTCAGTGTTAAGCAAATAATTTACAGTCATGTATGCTATCTAAGCGATGAGCAGCCAAATTATGTCTTCCTTCGAATAGTATTCCTCAAATTCAAATATTTCGAATTCTCCAATAGAAAAGAAAGTACCTGAGTGAGAATTTTAATTCTTAATTCCAGGGGTTATTTTAATTTTTTTTTATCTAGTTTCAGTCCAAGGATTGTGGCCAAGCTGGGGCAACGCCAACTGGTGTTGCTACACTTTCATTAATCTCCTTTAATAGTTGGCATTTGGTGAGTGAGTGAGTTTGATGCTGCGCTCACTCCTGTTTTCTGCTGTGACTCTTGACAGTAAGAGATCCACTTTCGCTTTGAAGAGATCTACATCCGCACCATGTAGATCTTTTCTTCAGGAGGATATTGAAGAACTGTGGACCCTTAAATTTCAAGGTATTGCAGTATCTGGTCCTGTATTTTGACATCGGGGTGGGGGGGGGCACTATGTAATGGCGCCCTGTTCTGACGTTTGTATAACTTTCAACGCCAAAGTCTGGGACAAGCTCTTCCCGGAACATCTAAATGTATATTACAGCAAATCTTTCTTGCCTTCGTTCCAGGGAGTAAAGTTTTAACCTCTTGGGTCTTTCGCAGTAACTAATTTGCTTCTATGAGGCTCTTCCCCGTACAGCTTCGCTGAACCGCTTCGAGTTCTGCTATTAATTTCACGCTAGGCAGTGGCCACAGTAGGGAGCAATAGTCAAGACGGTTTTGGAGAAATGTCCTCCAGAGGACCATTAAGGTTTCCTGCTCTCTTGTTCTGAAAGTTCTAAGAATCCATCCAGTCAGCCGCCTACATTTCTTTGCCAACTTAGTAATATGTACATGGAAAATTGCATCACTACTCATGTCAATGCCCGATTCATGCTCTGACTGGGATCCTGGAACTGCGATTCCTCCAGATTTTGTTTGCATCGGATTTAACTTAATCTGCTGATAGCATCGAGCTTGTAACTTTCCAGCATTAAACTGCATATTATAATCGTCAGCCCACTTGTATATTGTATCTAACCTTTATTGCAGGTGCATGCCATCTTAAGGGTTTCTGTTACCTGTGAAACTTTTGTATCATCTGCACAGCTCGTGAGGGTGGCTTTCTGTGCGGATGCTAGCATATCTAAGAGGACCACTATGATCGGCAGTGGCCACAAAACAGTGCCCTATAGGACACCGCTCATTATTTGTTTCTTTGGAGTAACCTCGTTGCCTACTACCGCTTGATTTCTATCTTTCAGAAACTCATGCAACCACTCTCCTAGTTCCCCAACTATGCCGAGATTATGCAGCTTTTGAAATATCATTCCATGGACTTTATCGAAGGCCTTCGCAAAGTCGAGTTAAATCACATCCACATTTGAGTGGTAAAGCAGCTGTTTCAACACCCAGTTATAATATTGCAAGAGCTGGGTATCAGTCAGCAAGTCATTTTCTTCCAGGAACGTGATTAGTTTATTTCGGACTATCCGTTCTATAACTTTCCTGGTATGCGGGATTAGAGAAATAGGCCTATAGTTTTTGGCATCCGCTCTGTTATCTCTTTTATGAATAAGCATATTATTCCTTCCGTCAACCTACCTGGGAGCTTGCCACTTGCAAAGAAACTCTGTTAGACTGCAGTGGCTTTTCTAGGGCTCGTTTATACGATTTTAGAAAGATTGCTGGGAAGCCATCAGAGCCAGCAATTGAGTTTGGGCTTATTTCGCCTATGGACAGCATTACACCCGTTATATCAATGTAATCAATTGTTACTGCCTCCTATTTTAAATCGACAGGTTTTCTGACTTGCATGTGCTACAAGGGTTGGGTGACAATACTTTTGAATTGTTCATTCAGCGTTTCACCTTTCCTGTCAAGGAGCCATCTTCTTGGAGCACTGAGGCAGTTTCTTTGACGAACTTAAAGAAGTTTTGGGGTTTGATTTTATATTTTATATAACCCAGGCTTCTTTGTCTGCTCTCTCTCTTTTTCATGGGAGCATTAAAGGTGTTTCTCAATCTCCAGCAGTGTTGTTTTTGGGCGGGACTTTTCACTGCCATTGAGTTCTCTGTTTATGCGGTTTGCAATCATTGTACGCCATCTTATATTCGTTTACTATATGTTGTTTTACACCTATTACACTTTTTTTTTTCATTTTTATGCTCGGGTCAAAAACTGGAAGTTAACCGAACTTTTCTTTCCCTGGGAATTTTGTTCTTATGTACAGTGGCCTTTCTCTCCTAGACAAATTTGTAACATACGGCTTGCATCAAGGACATGCGGTCTTTAAGTTTCATGTCAATGTCAGGTTTGTAGAGATGTTGAGGTCAGTCCTATTTTAAGATCTCTTTCTCAATGGATTTCCAATCTGCTTTATGAAAGTTCAGATTGGATAAATTTTGGATGCTTCTCATAGGCTGCATGTCTGCGGATTTCTTTGGTCCACACATGGTTAGCTCTATTATATTGTGATCTGAGACTAGCATCGGTGTCACTTTCACATTATATATATATCCATATTGTTTGTGAAACAGAGATCAAGTATATTGTTTGCCCTGGTTGGTTGGAGTACTACCTGCTCCATGTATAACGTGTTGATGAGGTTGAGAAGGGAATCCACCAGTCTTTATTCACACCGCATTATTCCTTAAAGGAAATTGCCCCCAAGTCATCCTACATTGGGCAGTACTATGAGAAGTACACTGATGTGTTGCTCTAATTTAGTTAGGACTTCTATTTTTGCAGGATAGTCTTCAAATATGCCCGTCTGATTTGGCGCATCTGGTGGGCGATAAGTAGAACATTTAACCATATCGCGTAGTTTTATTTCTACAATTAGTGTTATACACACGGTTTAAATATGACAAAAGGACCTTGGGCATGAGATCTTCACGGATGTACATTGCAACTCCACTATGACTCCTGTCTTTTCTGACCTATTGCTTTGCTATGTTTAACCTTCAGCCAATTTTATCAAACAAATGAGCAATAAATGTATTTTACGATATGTTTGCAACAAACCATTTAAGTCCATAAAACTTTTAAAACCGAATATATCTTTAACTGACTTTTTATTCCACAGAAAAATTCTTTCAAAAATTATAACAAATGCTGACAGGTGCATAGAAATTGCATGTAGAATAAAATTAAAATGTTTAATGTTACAGCAATAAAATTATTTTACAAATTTTCTAAAGTTTTTAATTAAATATTGGAATATATGTTCTCAAACACAGCTTATTAGATCTTCTGGAACATTAGATAATTTGTTCAATTTTTCAAAATTAAGTCGAAATGATGTCTAGCTTCATTAAAAAGCTGTATAGAACAAATGGACACGTTGGGCCCGATACCATGCGGGGTAGTAGAGGACCAGAAATACGGAGTTTCATTTCCTCCTGTCAGAATATCTATTCTTCGGTGAAACAGATGTGCAGCAGCATATATTTCACACTCAGTAGCGCAAGTGTTAGTTTCTAACATTGATTTGATGTGTTCCAGTACAGGAACTTTCGGTTGTGGTGCTGGATGTTCATCGATATACAAACAGTACAAGTAATTCGCTACCAACACTCTGAATTGTCTGTGATATTTCGTACTACCAGTAAAATACTGAGACAAACATCGAAAGAAGGAGTTTCCGTCCTTAATTTGAAGAAGAATTTTCCATTGAGGGTTTTTGGTTTCTGGTGCTATTTGCTGTTCTGGACCATGTGGCATAAAATAAAACACTGGTTGATTAAGCGAATCATTAGATTCTATTTCCCACAAATTGGCTGTCTGAGTTGACAATTCTTTCGATTCAGCATCTTTCTTTTGTAAGGCTTTTTGCTTCTGATACTCATCATATACTTGGTGTTTTTCTGGATCACAGAGACATTCTTCTATATGTTGTTGACAAAGGGGTTTAGAACTATCATTTACCTGGCTAGAATCTCCCTCCATTTGCTGATTCCAAAGATAGAACAGGGTAAAAAGAGTGTAATTTTTCTTATTTTTATGAAACTGAAATTTTCACATTATTTACTTATAACCAATAACTTTACACATATGAGTAACTTATGACGTAGTTCTGTTGTTAGCAACAGTTACATGTAAACAGATTTTGCTATCCTTACAAGTAAGAATGCGTAATATTTCCTACTCGTAACAATACACGATAATCTTCGTTTCAGCTCAATACAATTTTAGAATATTATCAAATAGAGAAATATACGTGGACAGGTACATAGATTGATAGACAGACTATATACATGCAGACATCCACAAACATGTGTGTCAATATCAGCCAGTCTATCTGTTTGTCTGTGCATTTGCTTGTGTGTATGTGTGTGTGTGTGTGTGTGCTTAAATGCATGTATCTAGTTAAGTCAATCGAAGGAGCGATGAGCTAGCTCTACCTACAGCTTTTTTCTACTCATGAGATAGAAAACTAGAATAATCTCGATCTCAGAGCTTGCAAACGATTCAAATAAAACACGTATAGCTGTCATTTGTAAGTCGAGTGCTAAACAGTTTTGATTTTGGGGTGAAAGCTATTTCCTTCGGGGGATGGCACAGATTACTTTGTGAAAGGTATGAATAGCACAACACCTTATTTTCCTTCCATGTCAATATAAGAATGTGTGTGTATGCGCGTGCACACGTGTATGTATGTTTGTTATGAATTATAATATCCTATCTTTAATTCCTTTCTACAAGAGTAAATAATAGACAAAAAATATAGATATCTTATTTTGTATTGAGTACGAAAATGCGACATACTGTCGAGTGACGTTGATAGATGGATACTGTCTTTACTTAATAAAAACAACGCGTCTCAATCATTGGACAGCAGTCATGAACGGATTAGACGGCGAGCAGAAATAAAGCTTGAATAAAAGCCTTCTTTGAACTGGTTTATGACAAATTTTATTCAAACTTCATTCTAAATGGATGCCAAAGTGTTCGAGATGAGCCTACCAGACGACCCAACTGAGGAAGATTATATTTACTGGAAACGGATGCTACATATCTACACAGCAGAAGCAAAGGTTCCAGATGAATCTAAACTGGAGGTACTCTTAGTCCTCTGAAGAGAAAGGACCTACCCCATCGTCGAAGGCAGCAATAGAATGCCTGGACTCAAAATTCAGGTAGAATGGTTCTCACTGTCGATGATCTTGAAAATTGAAACTTTCTCTCATGAGAGGTTGTGTTGGTAGTTGTACAGGGGAATCCTCTCATGGTTGATAATGCCACGGGGGGGAATGTTAACCATTGTCTTTTATCTAGTTGTAGTGAACTAAGTGCTAGATTTATGGTCTTCATGAGGGTACCGTGGGTCCTTTCACATTGGCCATTGCCTTGAGGTCCATAGGGAGATATTTTAGTTTTTATTGTCCCGTTAGCGTGAAGGAAGCCCTGGAACTTCTTATTATCAAATTGGGTTCCTCTGTGAGAGTGGATACAACTTGGTGATCTAAACAATGAAAAGAGGTTGAGCAGGTGGGAAATTACTGTTTTGGTACTCATGTCTTTGCATGGGTATGCGAATGGGTACCTTGAGTACTCATCGACTATTACCAATAAGTAGCAGCATTGTGTGGTTGATAGCAGGGGACCAACAAAGTCAATGGAGAGGCGCTCCTAAGGTCTCGATGCCTATAGTAATTGACCCCTATGTAGTTTTTGGAAGCGGGGTTTAAGTTGTATGTATGTAATTATTCAGTTTATTTCAAGATTTCTTGCCAATAGAGAAAGACCCGGTTTCTAACCTAGATCCAAGACTCCTTCATTGGAATTTCAACATCAACAACAGGGTATTTTTGTTTGTATGTATGTATGTATGCATGCATGCATGCATGTATGCATTATGTATGTATGTATGTATGTATGTATGTATGTATGTATGTATGTGCAGATTTGTATGTTTTATGTATGTATTCTCATGCATATAGTTGAATATATAGATATGCTCATATATATTTAAATGATAAACTTCTGGAAAGTTTTACAAATTTTTACAGTTCCAGTGATAAATTGGATCTGTGTTCTTTGAATTAGCTTTCTCCTTTCTAGTTTTGAGAAGCCTAATTTCTCAAGATTGGTATTTAGACAGTGTGCTACATATCCCAGGGCCCCAATAATTACAGGTATAAACCTGAACTTGTAATCTGGATAGAGTAAACTGCATATTTCTCAATAGTTCAACATAGGTGTTCTCTTTTTCACTTATCTTCAGCTTTATGTTAACATCCGCTGGGTAGCTAATTTCCACAACTATACACAGTTTCTCTTCTCTATCCCAAATCATTTATATCAGGTCTGTTGTGCTTACATTTTATTGAGGTCTTCACTGGGACATTCCACCAGTATTCCTTTTTATTATGAGTGGCTATGGCTTCTACCATATTGTGGGTTCTTATTTCTTTGTACTCGGGATTATCCTTCCGACGGATTTCATTATAGAGTGTCCTAGCTACAACGTCATGTCTCATCGGTAGATAATACCGTAGTGACATTTTCGGGCAGTTGCTTATGATATGGGTGATATCTTCAGTGTAAACTCCACAAAGTCAGCATCGGTTGTCACATCTTACAGCTTTTCGTGCATCTCTATCCCTTTTGTGCATCAGGTACTTGGTTGATATTTCCTGTTCCTGGATTGTAAACGCATAGCCTTCAAAGTGGGAACGAGTAATCCGGCTATTGGTTCATGATAAACTACTTTGATGATCGATGTTACTATCATCACGGAGCTTTCTACTAACATATCCATGCATAGTCTTCAGCTCATATAGGCTCATCCTTTCATTTGATGATACATTACGGTAGAGTCGTACGACTTCTTTGGGCATGAATTCTAGGTTATCAGACAAAGCATGTTGCTCAAAGAACTGCCTTCCAAGTCTTATGATGTTATCAGCCTCATGTATGCAAACTTAGTGGTTAGAAGATGTTGCCGAAGGGATATGATGCAACATTCAAAGGTATTTTGGATCGATGTTAAGCTTCTGCCACCTTGTTTTCGTTTTAGGTAGTGATGGTCTACGTCACTGTTTGTGTGGAAATTATGTGTGCTTGTTAGTATTTTGGGGGTTTTCACATCAACGGCTCGAATCTCATCAAGCGTCCAATCAAGCAGCCCAAATGTTGGCACTGCAAATGCATTGTAGGCCACTGTTTTATTGAATGCAGAGAGTTCTGAGGTCCAAATTTTCTTTATTCGGCTAATAGTCTTTAGTGACATGCGTTTTGTTACAAGTGCCATTGTAAGATATATTTTCATCCACCCCTAGCTACCAGTAACATTCCTCGTCAGATACAGGGGAAACAGTCAAATCATTGTTGGAGATATTACTAGTCTGGTTTATAGTCTTCCCCTTTTCACAATCATATAACATTTATCCTGACCAAACTCCAACCCTACATCCTTTGAGAATGTTGTAACTAGGTCAAGTCTCTTTTTCATCTCATGCATATTCTTTGCATAAAGTTTTAAATCATCCACAAAGAAATAGTGTGTAATTTTGGTATTTCTGTTTCCTTGTAAACCAGTGAGATATCCTTCAGACTTCCTTAACATGAATGACAAGGGGTTTACAGAAAGTATAAACAACATCACAGAGAGGTTGTCTCCTTGGAATATGCCTTTACGATACTGTATTCTATCGGTGATGATACAATCATTCTTTGTGTTTAATATCAAGAAGGTGGCCCACCATGAAGTCAGGTCAGCTATGGCTTTGACTATTCTCACTGGAACTTTAGCAAGTTGAAGGCTTTCTAGCATCCATGAGTAAAGGCTTTCTTGTGGTCTAGCCACATTGGAACTGGGTTCCTCCTATGCTCTCGCACCTCTAACATCACAGTTGTGTTGATTAACAATTGCTCGGCACATCTTCAAATTCCTCTCTTCCCAGCTGCTTGCTCTGCTGTGATAATGTTATTGGTTTCACAATGGTCCTAGAGCAAGAGGTTTAAACGTGCTGTATGTATCTTATACATTAAGTTCTGACATACAATTGACTGGTAATTTTTTGCCATGTGGGTGGTTCTGCATTTGGGGATCAATTTTATCTCTGCCAGAGCTAACCAGTGTGATATACTACTGTTCCCAATGAAAGCTTGCTGGTACAGAGTGATAAAATATGGTTGGTAGAATACAGGAACAGTAACTTTTTCGGATTTCAGCCTCAGAGCATCTTGATTAAATTCCTTCTCTTCACTCCAAATTTTCCTCCAGAAGGAGTTTATGTCTTCTAGTGAAGGAACTTCCGTGATGTTTACTGCTCCTCCTCTCATGTCTCTGTATACTGCTGCCTGGTTGCGGTTAAACTTTTTTATTTCTGGTTCTTCTCTCGGTTATTTTCTTCTGCTGTCGGAGTTTTTCTCTGACAGGTTTTTTTGCTCCTGCTTGAGGGTTATCAGTTTGCAAGTGAGTGTCCACTTTTTGCTGTCTCCAGACATCATTTCTATCTCCTTTACTTTCTGTTGGTGGGACATATAGTGATTTGTTTGTTTGCACGCAATAAGCATCATTACATGACTGATAGTCTTCCGTAAACCAGTTATCTTTTTCACCGTCTTCAAAACCCATGATGGTACTTTCTTAGTTATTTCGGTTTTTACTTTTTGAGTAGCCAGAGAATATAGACAGGCGTTAATCTGCCAGTATGTGGGTTCATCACACAGTTGTAAATACTCATCACCAATTTCGTTAATAACTTTTAGTACCGTATCTGGTGGTTTTTTACTTACTTTGGCAGAGAATACTCTTTCCTCGAGAGAGTATTTCACAGCCAAAGTTATTTTCTCTCGGAAAATTTACATAAGGGCACATTTCACCGGCATATAATCCTGACTACCACTACTACCACTACTACTACAATAATAGTTGTGTGTTGTGCCTGCTATTTACCATAATCGTAGTAGAGAGACAGTGGTCAGTTACTTGAGTCAGTAATGTAGTTTAGCTGGCAGGTACTATGGAATCTGTTGGAATGTCACTAGCTGCAAAATCACGTGGTGGTCTTGTATCATTCACATTTTCGTACTTGTTTATAGAGTTGGGAAGAAGGTTAATTTTCGATTTCTTAATAAAGTTACAGTTACTAACCTTCTTTCTATGTTCTACAAATGTTGCTTGTTGGCGTAGTTGCTTCGCAGTAAAATGATTTGATTCTGGATGCAGATCGTCCCAATATGATTTCAATCGATTCATATAGCCAACAGCAGGGTTTTGTTCCGCTTTTTCGTAGCAGTTAAATAGATCATTATTCGATTCATAACTCTAAGAGAAATGAGTTTTGTAGTCACGGTTTCTTCTATAACTACAGTTAGAAAGAATTTGTTTACCTCTCGAGCTGTTGTTTTCGTTCTGCTCCTCGACTGTTTTGTTGATGTTGTGTCCAGCCATGTTGTTTGTGGTAACTCTCTGCATGTTAAAGTCAAGTTTCAGTCGAAAATCACTACGATCGTGAATAATAGGTTCCCTCAGTTAATTCATCTGAAGATCAACCAGTTATTTAACAAGGCTTATAATTGTGGCTCCTAAGTTGGAGATAGTATTGACCGCATTTTCGATAAATAGCCCCCCCCCCCCCGCCAAATACGCGACTTGTCGCTTAGAGTATTGTATGTATGTATGTATGTATTAAAGCAGCGACCTGGTAGAATCGTTAGCACGCCGAGTCAAGTGCTTAACAGCATTTCGTCCATTTTTACGTTCTGACTTCAAATTCCGCAGAGGTCGACTTTGCTTTCATCCCTTTCCGGGTTGATAAAATTAGTACCAATTAAGCACAGGGTCGATATAAAAGGCTTACCTTCTCCCCGAAATTGGCCGGGTGTCAAAATTTGAAACAATCATTACAACAGTAATTAACGCTGTGAAGCCGGCAGAATTGTTGTTACTGCGCCGGACAATATGCTTAGCAGTATTTCTTCCTGTTGTTTACGCTCTGAGTTTGACTTTGCTTTCATCCTTTCAGGGTTGATAAAATCAGTATCAGTTGAGTAATAGGGACGGTGTAATCGACTAGCCACCCCACTCCCTCAAAATTTCAAGCTTTGTGCTGAAAGTAGAACTCATTTTTACAACAGTAATTTCGATGCCTGATTTAAATTATCTTCACTTAAACCACAAATGTATGAATGTTATTACTCCACATTCTGAATCTGTAAACCAGATGTCTTCTTTTGGATTATTTTATTACAAATAAAGATTTTTAATTCATGCAGTGATTTAAGAGATGATACATTCTACTTGTTTCTCAGACACATGGGTGAATTTCACCTCCTCTTTGCATAAACTTCACATTGCTACTCAGATTACACCTTTAAAAGCTAGGTGGACCAGGTCCTACAATGCTAGATAACATCTTCAAGTGACAAAGCGTAGTCACGATTATGATATGAAACCTGACAACTCTTTGGTTAGAAGGCTGACACCTTATCAACTCATTCACCTGTTTCTGCCGTGTTTGTGTTAGAAATAATTTAGTTAGTGTAGTACTGTAGAGTTAGATACGTAATAAGCTGCGTTACATAATTTAGTTTCATCCTTCTATTTTCTAATTTCAAAACTTTCAAATGGCACGTTTTGTCTTTCCTCGCCTTGTTTCTTTCCGTGTTCCTTTCTGTGGAAGAGCGTAGGCACGAAACGTTAAAGACTTTTTCACTTCCCGAGCGTTGTACTAATACATCCATTTGTTTTCTACACCACCTGTCTTCGTCTTTTTTTTGGGGGGGGTGAACTCTCCCTAGATATATATATATATATATATGTATATATATATATAATACAAAGAATATATATACATGTATACACACATATATGTACATACTTACATCTACATGTGTATATACATGCATATCAGGGTACAGGACGTTAGAACAATAAACTACAGACAACGGAACGAACACATAGGAAAACGGAAAGCCACTTGGAATATCCCTTCATCAGCTGTCTCTATTCTATCTAGACGTTTCGAAGACAAGACAGAACGTACTCTAGAATAGTCTCTTCCTGAGTAGTGGATCAACCCACTACACAGAGGATTCCAAGGTGGCAAACACAAACCAAGACAGGAAAAAATGGACAGTGAAAACAACATTCAAAAGCCGTACGGCCAAACGCAAATCTGAGGTAGAACGCTAGTAGTTCGTCTTGCCTTCACAGCGGCTGGAGTGAAAAGAAAGTTGACCACAGGTCACACGAGAGCAGAGAGGATGGTGGAGGGAGGAAGTGGAACAAGGAGAAAGGGACAGAAGCAGTGAAGTAGAGGCCAGGACAGAGGGGTAGATGGGAAGATAGAGGAAGACAGATAGATAAATAGATAGAGAGGATGGTGGAGGGAGGAAGTGGAACAAGGAGGAAGGGACAGAAGGGTATAGCAGTGAAGTAGAGGCCAGGACAGAGGTATAGATAGAAAGATGGAGGAAGACAGATAGATAAATAGATAGAAAGATAGATAGATAGATAGATAGATAGACAGATAGATAGATAGATAGATAGATAGATAGATAGATAGATAGATAGATAGATAGATAGATAGAAAGATAGTCACGTCAGAATAATAGTAGACTTACTTGCAAAAAAGGACGTGTGCGTTCAATAATGTAATAATACAAAGAATATATATACATGTATACACACATATATGTACATACTTACATCTACATGTGTATATACATGCATATCAGGGTACAGGATGTTAGAACAATAAACTACAGACAACGGAACGAACACATAGGAAAACGGAAAGCCACTTGGAATATCCCTTCATCAGCTGTCTCTATTCTATCTAGACGTTCCGAAGACAAGACAGAACGTACTCTAGAATAGTCTCTTCCTGAGTACTGGATCAACCCACTACACAGAGGATTCCAAGGTGGCAAACACAAACCAAGACAGGAAAAAATGGACAGTGAAAACAACATTCAAAAGCCGTACGGCCAAACGCAAATCTGAGGTAGAACGCTAGTAGTTCGTCTTGCCTTCACAGCGGCTGGAGTGAAAAGAAAGTTGACCACAGGTCACACGAGAGCAGAGAGGATGGTGGAGGGAGGAAGTGGAACAAGGAGAAAGGGACAGAAGCAGTGAAGTAGAGGCCAAGACAGAGGGGTAGATGGGAAGATAGAGGAAGACAGATAGATAAATAGATAGAGAGGATGGTGGAGGGAGGAAGTGGAACAAGGAGGAAGGGACAGAAGGGTATAGCAGTGAAGTAGAGGCCAGGACAGAGGTATAGATAGAAAGATGGAGGAAGACAGATAGATAAATAGATAGAAAGATAGATAGATAGATAGATAGATAGACAGATAGATAGATAGATAGATAGATAGATAGATAGATAGATAGCATATATATATATATATATATATATATATATATATCAAGGGTTGAACAGAAAGAACTACAAGGAGAAAAATTACAAACGGAAAACTAGACGAAAACTTAACGGACGGGAAATTTAGGCAAAAACAAAATACACGGAATATTCACAGCTGATTTCTTTGTCATATATATATATATATATATATATATATATATATATATATATTCCTTAGTGTAGAAAGTAAACAAATTGGGCACAGTCCATCATATATATCGTTTATCTTTTACTTGTTTCAGTCATTTGACTGCGGCCATATTGGGGCACCACCTCGAAGGGTTTTAGTCGAACAAATCGACTCCGGGACTTGCTATTTTTTAAAGTCTATTATTTATTCTATCGATAGATTTTACCAAACCGCTAAGTTATGGAGATGTAAACACACCAACACCGGTTGTCAAGCGGTGATGGGGAACAAACACAGACAGAAAGGCACGCACACATACACACACACACACACACACACACACACACACACACACACACATATATATACATATACATATATACAAATATATATACAACTGGCATTCGTTAATGTCTCCGTAACTTAGCGGTTCCATAAAAGATACCAATACAGTATCTCTTTAAAAAATAACCACTGGAATCGATTAGTTCGACCAATATTCTTCAAGGTGATGCCCCAGCATGGCCGCAGTCCAATGACTGAAACAAGTAAAGCATAAAAGATACTCGATTTAGTTTGAACGTCACAGACAAAATGATTCTCAAATGTTTATACAGGAAATTAAGCAGCACGTTTTCTCCCCATGGATATAATCAGAGAATTAATAAGCAGAAAAAAGAAATGCATGAAAGTAATTAGATAATTAATTAAATTATTAAATAACTAAATAAATGTTTTGTGTTGATCTTCTCTACCAGCATTACTATCACCGCGATATTACTGATGTCGCTTTTCCACTTAGAGCGCGCTGAAATTGGCTCTTACCTGAACAATATTTTGTAGAAGCTGACACCCCGTCACACGCTTATTTCATTGATGAAACATTTCACCGACTCCTCTTTTAATCTGTCTTATTTTCTTTGCTTATACCATTTGCATATCTCTTCATTTAAAAAGCATTCTTTTTAATCATCTCTTTCTGCTAACTATATGCAACTCTGCGTGATTGGCACTTTTTTCTGTATTGTTTTCTTTTGTTGTTGTTGTTTTCTATCATCGGTGACTGTCAGCACCGAAAACACCACTGCCAACACCATTAGAAATGTCACCACTACCATCACCGCCACCAGTATCACAACTATCATCACTCTTATCACTAGCCTCATCCCACCACCACACCTATCACCAACATCATCACGAGTTGTTCTATTAGTAATGACAAGCATGACTTTGTAATATATCCGAGCTACCATTCTTCCTTTACTTAGTTTGTCAGTAGCCCAGAAACAACACGCGCTGACCGAATGTCCAATCGTCGCTGGCGCACGTGCCTTTAATCTTTCCTTGTTCTTCGGGAAATGCCACTAGAGCAGTAGCACGTGACGAACAATTGAAATTTCGGTACCGTTGTTTTAAATATGTTTCTCTTACCTTCTGGCCTTATATTTCTGAAAGCTGTTCTCTTGCTTGATTCGAAAGAACTTCACAACTTGTCACCATGTAAGTGTACATACATGCATGTATACACACATACACACATACATACATACATGCATACATACATACATACATACATACACACACACGCACATACATATGCATGCATAAATATAATATACATACATATGTGTGCGTGTGTGTATTATATATATATATATATATATGTGTGTGTGTGTGTGTGTGTATGTATGTATGTATATATATATATATATATATGTATACGCACATATATATGTATACATATATATGTGCGTATATATACATACATATATATACACACACATAAACCACACACACACACACACACACACACACACACATACACACACATGTATATATATATATATATATATATATATATATATATATATATATATATATACACACACACACGCATACAAACATACATATGTATTCGATGCACACTTTCAAACAAGTCTCATGTTTTTGGAAAGATTTTTATTTTATGTTAATTTAATAAAATTATCAAAATGATTGTCTTGGAAGTCTTGGCAGCATTCATTCGTATTATTTACAAAAGTTTGTTTGTCGGTTCACCTCAATGCCATCGACACTTTCCATAATCAGTTAAATCGTTCGTATTTTGTCTTATATTCATATTTTCTCAAGAAATGGGTTATTTAAGATTGTAAAGATCGAGTGAACAATTACTTAATTAATCACCACTATTTGCAATTAGTATATTATCTAATCTCCTTTGGATGACCTAGTTTTAAATACATATTTTTTAGGCATAAGTACGGGAACGACGTTTGCTTAGTGGGTGCATACCCAGTTTTTCAGTAGGAGGCTCAAATTTGTTTTCATTGTTCCAATAAATTTTAAGGTGTGCACTTGTACCCCCTGCACCCACTGTTCCGGAGCCTATGTTCTTACGCTGAGATTGAACTCAGGAACTATAAATTTAACTGAGTGCCAACGTTTTTGCCCTTTATTCCCCTCTACAACCACCTCCTTGTGTTAATAACTGTCCCAGCTGCAAGAACATTTCATCGCTCTTGGCATACTCACACTCGTACATGTGACATCCCTTTCAGCCTTTGGATTCTCGATGAACAGATTGTCTTTATATCATTATCTCTGTCAACAGGGCATCTATTGTATAAGCAAATGTTTCTATAAGTGTCTTTATTGTAACATTTTTATTTTAAATAATCTGCCGACTAAAGGTAAAATTGGACTTTTAAAAGTTTCCAATTACTCATTCGTTTGTTCATTCACTCATCAATTCTTTTAATCTCCTTGAAAGCCTTCATTTAAATTCTTCATTTCCCGATCGTTATTTCGAACAGACACAGAACCACATATTTTTTTGGAAAAGGGAACAGTCAGTTATTTCGAGATCAGGTTTGGGTTGATAAGTATTTTATCAACAACTGGAAGGATACAAAAGCTACAGGATTAAAAAAAACTTGTAATGAAAACGAATAAAAAAAAAGACATTCCCAACATTGTACCAGATTCTGCCTATCCATTGTCTTCCTATCATTAATAAATATTATGATCCATAAGGCGGTGATGTGGGAGAACCGTTAGCACGCTGGGCAGAATGCTTGACGGCATTTCGTCCGTCTTTACGTTCTGAGTTCAAATTTCACCAAGGTCAGCTTTGCCTTTCATCCTTTTGGAGTCGATAAAATAAGTACCAGCAGAGCACTAAGGTCGATGTAATCGACTTATCCCTTGCTGAAATTGCTGGCCTTTTGTCAAAATTTGAAACCAATAATTATCATAATTCATTGTATTATTACCTGTTGGGTCACTGACGGTTCAAGTTATAAAACATTGAAGCTGATTTCAACATAAAAGTTAATTTTATGATGATTCAGTTAAATATTTCAATTCGTTCGCGTCATTATAGGTCTGGTTTACAAGTTCATATTTAAGGTTCTACTGATTATTTACAGCATCTAATATAAATAGGATTTCCGGGATAAACTTGAACTCCAGTAACAGCATTTATATATGGAATATGTGCACACTTCTACAAAAATGCAAAAGGAATTGTTATACAACATAAAATTAATGGAAACAATTTTCGCAGTATTATACATTGCCATTTCAGAGTTATTTTACTTTCGGACTATTTCCCCATTATGCGCCGTTTTGACTATTTATGAAGGTACCCCAAAAAACCGTGTATCTCGGGTATCCATGGTCCGATTTACGCGAAACTTGTTTTATTCCGTTTGTATTCACATTTCAGAGACGCCTTACTTTCAGAGAATTTTCCCATTATCCGCCAGTTTGGCTGTATTAAATTTCAGACAAGTAAGAGTTTTAGTAGTATATAGATTTCTAAAATTGGTATGGGCACAGGCATGGTAAGAAGCTTGATTCCCAACCAAGGGTTTAGTCCCAGTGCGTGACACCTTTGGCAAGTGTCTCGGGCTGACTAAAGAAACTGAAAGAAGACTGTCGAATGTGTGCGCGCGCGCGTGTACAGATACAGATATACACATACACTCCACACAAACACACATGTATGCATATATGTACGAGGGTGTGCTGAAAAGTTCCTGGTTTTAATGTCGCGAAAGGTCTGGTTGGTGGCCCAACTTTCCAGGTTCTTTTACAGGGTTGAGAAAAACTGAAGGACTGCTGCAATAATGGTTTGTTTCTGAGAGAGAAATATGTTGAATAAAATTATAATTAACTGATCTTCCTGTATTTTCTTTCACCCAAAACCAGGAACTTTTCATCACCTCCGCGTATATGTATGTATGCATGTATGTATGTATGTATGTATGTATGTATGTATGTATGTATGTATGCATGTATACAGGCACACAAACATATATACATACATACAGACAGACAGACAGACAGACAGACAGACAGACAGACAGACAGACAGACAGACTCTATAATGAAATCCGCCAGAAGGATAATCCCAAGGATAAAGAAATAACTAGAAAAGCACTCGGAGAGCGCAGACCTCCGCTAAGCAGCTCATTTCCACCCATATACACGCATGCTGAAAATCGCCCAATTTCCCAAACCAACACTGGCAAAAACATAACCGCCTTAGCGGGGGTAAAAAAGAATAACACAGCCATATGATTTTTTTTTTATAAACCTTTAAAAACAGGTATCCTCTCAATAGTCAAGGCTTGTCATGTCATCCTCCGCAGACCTCCGCCAAGCAGCTCATTTTAAGATAGATATGCAGGTAAAATTACTAATAGAGAAACGAAAGTAAATTTTAGAAACAGCAACGCCACCATAGGTTACGTGGAAACGATGAACGTGTTTTCAAGGGAGATAATCAAAGAACGTAACATTGTAATACTTCATGTAAAATAAATATAACAAATGAAAAATCCTTCAAGAATCAATAAAAATTCTCGGATCACTACCAAAATTACATCATCCGTTCCTTGTGTCCTTACCAACTTTTTCTGCAAGTTTCATCAAATACCGTCCACAAATTTTTGAGTTATTTAGCACACAGTCAGACAGACGGACAAGCCAACGCCAATGAAAACATAACCTCCTCCCTTGGCGGAGGTAATAACACACAATATGGTAGAAGTCACAGCCATCATAATAGAAAGGAGTACTGATGGAATGTACCACTGAAGAACTCAATAAAATGTAAGTGCAACAGACCTGATATAAATGATTTGAGATAGAGAAAAGAAACTGTGCACAGTTGTGGAAATTAGCTGCCTAGATGTTGTTAACATAAAGCTGAAGATAAGTGAAAAAGAGAATGCCTAATCTGTAGTTACTCTATCTAGATTACAAGTTCAGGTTCATACCTGTAATTATTGGGGTCCTGGGATATGTAACACACTGCCTAAATACCAATCTCGAGAAATTGGGCTTCTCAAAACCAGAAAGGGGAAAGCTAATTCGAAGACTACAGATCTTATCCATCACTGGGACTGTAAAAAAATTGTAAAACTTTCCAGAAGTTTATCATTTAAATAGATATGCAACTATATGCATGAGAATGTATACATAAAAAATACAAATGTGTACATACATACATACATACATACATACAAACATACATACATACATACATACATACATACATACATACATACATACAAAACTACCCTGTTGTTGCTGTTGAAATTCCAATGAAGGAGCCCTGGATCTAGGTTAGAAACCGGTTCTTTCTCTATTGGCAAAAACTCTTGAAATGAACTGAATAATGACTTACATATATACATAAATACATACACACGTACATATATTGTATTGTATTATTTTTCTTAATTACTTCCTGTTTGTATCCTCAGCTTCGCGACTTAATCTGTTCTTTGCCATTCCTTCTCAATGTATCTCAGCTACGACTGCTATCAACATGCTCTAGTTGATCGTAAGAGCGAAACATTACTTAAGTAACGAAAATCTGCATTACATTCCCTGATAAGATGTTTCTGCACCGTGGGATGCATCGTAATTCATTCTAGAGATTCCTACCCGCGAGGGAGCGATGCAGGATATGTCGAAACGATCGTTGTTATAAATAAAGTTTCCAATACATTCTTATTATCCGTATCCATTGTTTCTATTATACTCAACGTACACCAAGAAATTCATGAAGTAGATCCAGCGACGATAGTGCAGTTACTGTAGATTAAACCAGGTAGCCATAGGCAGTGAACGTGCATTATCGGCATAATACTAGGAACATACCCATACTTAAATTTTAAATTTTAATTTAAACTGTAATGGGTACGTTCGTGCAATGGTAGCACACATCGCGAATATATAGAGATGTGGGTTCGAGTCCCATGCGTACGGAAAACCCACTCTTAAAAAAGGTGCAGGGGTGGCTGTGTGGTAAGAGGTTTGCTTCCCAACCACATGGTTCATGGCTCAGTCCCACTGCGTGGTTCTTTGGACAAGTGTCTTCTACTGTAGCCTCTGGCCGACCAAAGCCTTGTGAGTAGATTTGGTAGACGGAAACTGAAAGAAGCCTCTGTGTGTGTGTGTGTGTGTGTGTGTGTGTGCGCGCATTGTGTCTTTGTGTCTGCATTTGTCCCCCACCACCGCTTGACAACCACTGTTGGTGTTAACAATCCCGTTACTTGGCGGTTCGGCAAAAGAGACTTCAAAAAGAGGCTTCAAAAAATAAGTGCCGGAGTCGATTCATTCGACTAAAAATTCAAGGCGGTGCTCCAGTATGGTCGCAGTCTAATGACTGAGACATGTAAAAGATAAAAGATATATATATATATATATATATATATATATATATATATATATATATATATATGAGAATAAAATCAACTGTTATTTGTTATTCGGTAACCGTTTGCCTGTCATGTGAATCAGACTTTTAGTCAGCCCTTGTTTCATTGATTTAGATGAGTTGTCACCAGGGAAATGTCATGTGTGCATGTGATACAAAGGACACATTGCCCTGGTGACAATGTGTCATATATGAAAAACACAGCCATTTTTTTTTCAACCACCAAAGTAACTTGCGATATATGAAAGAAAAGTTTTATATTGATTTCAAATTTTGGTACAAGGCCAGCAATTTCGAGGATCAGGATAAGTAGATTACATCGACGCCAGTGCTCAACTGGTACTTATTTTATCAACCCCAAAAGTATAGAAGATAAAGTCGATCTCAGTGGAATTTGAAGCTTGCTTGCCAATTCTTCAACTGAAACTACATGGTCTTTTTCAAGTTCTGCCAAAAGGAGCTTGTCATCAAACTCAATTGGACGTCCTGTTTGAGCCTCAGCTTCAAGGCTGAAATCTCCACTTCTGAATTTTTACAAACCATCTTCTGCAAGTTCTTTCATTCAGGTACTCTTCCCCATAAGCTGAGTGAATATTTCGAGTCGCTTCAGTTGCAGAGTTCTCTTTTTTAAATTCATAAAGCATTATATGCCTCAAATGCTTCTTAGATACTTCCATGTTTGAAGAGCTATAATTAGTGGAATTTCAATGAGATTATCCTGCAAAATGGAATTTAATTGGTCTGAATTTGTCCCAAAACATATAAATATTACTTGATGCTATTAGACATTCTAAAATATTGTTAAAGCGTTTACAAATTGAAAATATATGTCTGGACATTACTAATGGGATGATGTAATATATATATATATATATATATATATATATATATATATATATATATGAATGGATGGATAGATGGATGGATGGATGGATGGATGGACCTTGTTTGTCATTAGACTGCGGCCATGCTAAGACCCCGCCATGGATAATTTTAACCGAACGAATCGACCCTAGTACATATTATTATTTTTTTTTAAGTCTGGTCCTTATTCTTTCGGTTTCTTTTGCCGAACCGCTATGGTTACGGGGACTTAAACACACTGACATTGATCGTCGATCGGCAGGGAGGACGACAAACACAGACACACTCACATATACATATTCATATATAAATATGTATTTATATATGATTGACCGTTGACTGAACACTATTCAATTTTTTTTCTCCGTGTTTTTCTCCTTGTCTCCGTATTCTTTCTGTTGAAGAGCGTAGCTCGAAACGTCAAAGACTTTCCGTATTCCCGAGCGTCATACTAATATATACTTTTGTTATTTACACCACCTGTCCTCGTCTGTTGTTATTTTTTGTATATTCTCCCATATATATATATATATATATATATATATATATATATATATATAAGTACTAGGCTTACAAAGAATAAGTCCTGGGGTCGATTTGTTCGACTAAAGGCGATGCGCCAGCATGGCAGCAGTCAAATGACTGAAACAAAAAAAGAATAAAAGAATGGGCTTCTTTCAGTTTCTGTCAACTAAATCGTCTCACAAGGCATTGTTAGCTTGAGTAGAAGATACTTGCCCAAGGAGCCACGTTGTGAGGCTGAACTTGGAACCATGCGGTTGAGGAGCAAACTTCTTACCACACAGACATGTACACACACTTATAAATACACACATACACGCATATACATATGTATGTATATGTGTGTGTGTACATAAATATGTGTATATGTATATATGTGAGTGTGTGTGTGTGTGTGCGCGTGGTGTGCGTGTGTGTGTGTCCATGCATATGTAAATGTTTGTGTATATATGCAGTGCATATATACACAAACATATATATGTATATATATATATATATACATACATACGAGAATGTGGGGAGGGAAGGAGAGAAAGTTAAGTTTATACACAAATCCTCATCAATATTGTTTAAAGCTAATATACAGTAAACTAATATAGACGCCATAATGTTTCTATTTATCGCACATAAATCAATATATTTTCACCATCAATTTTTTTGCATGTAATAGATGTGTATGCGTGTGTGAGTGCGCGTGCATGCGTTGAATGTGACTCTATATGTATGTTGCGTGCGTGTCGTGTGTGCGTGTCGTGTGTGCGTGTGTGTGTGTGTGTGTGTGTGTGTGTGCGTGCGTGCGTTTGTTAGTGAACGCCGTTCAAACAATGTAAATGTAACCAATTGAAAATAATTGTATCCACGTGACCTTTGTCACTGACCAGTTTTTGGTGGTTTGTCGGCAGAAACGAGAGAACACTTCGTTTGTGAGTATATGAGCCAATAATAGCGCCTAGTTTTGGGTTCTGCCAGAGTCCCGTGCTTCAATGATTATGTGGACAATCAGTCGTCTTTTATTTTGTTTTGTTTGTTTTTGACAGCAGCTACGGCCATTGTTTATCTACAATAACATGGCTACAAGAGAGACCAACAGACAGTCGGCAAGCAACGGTATCAAACTGATCTACAACAAAAAGAGAAACAAGCCAACAGATGGTGTTTTAATACGCCTTTATCATATACAAAATAGCGTTGTTTTTTTAATTAATTTTTATCTGACTTGTCATCTGATTCAATATTTCTATATATTTTCTTACTGAGCAACCATACTTTACATTCGGCAGCATATTGGAGGTTTGCCGGTTTCTTAGAGCAGTTTGAGTGAAAGTTATTCTTTGATTCTATCAGTTTGGAAAATGATACACTGTGTATGATGACCTTGAAAGAAACAGAATATGTCAGTCGTAGAATTAACACACGCGTGCACATTAAAGTTTACTCATAATCATTCAAATGCGCGCGCGCATGCACACACGCACACATACACACACACACGCACGCACGCACGCACTCACACATACATGCTAATATATCCAACTGCCTCCCCTACTCCCTTCGCCAGCTCTGCCTTAATTCAAGCTAAGTTTTCACTGGATAATCTTCACCCAAATATGTGTGCGTGTATGTGTGTTGTGTGTGTGTTGTGTGTGTGTGCGTGTGCGTGTGCGTGTGCGTGTGCGTATGTGTGCGTGCGTGCGTGTGTGCATGTGTGCGTGCGTGCGTGCGTGCGTGCGTGTATATGATTTTTCTTTGAATTTTATTTAAGTTCTTGAAAGAGTTCAAGCCAATCGCTAACAAAACGACAAGACTTTTTGAGTTGAGAGTTCCCGGTGTTTGTAAATATGTGGTTGAGTTGATGTGGTGGTTGAGCTGTCGATGCATACACTTAAGTGTGTGCATCTATTCACATAAAAAGCTTAGATGAAGAATTTTTGGAATGTCTCACAAATCTTCACTGTGCCACTAATAGATCAGATTTGGAGAAGCCGCATGAGTTTCTTTTGTTCTTTCTCTGTGGAACCAAATATCTTTAGTTTTTTTTGCAGGTTTTCTAGGTTTTCTGTGTATGTATGTATGTATGTATGTATGTATGTATGTATGTATGAATGTATGTGTGTATATATATATATATATTTATATGAGCATCTAAAGGAGTTGCATGAAGAATTCTACCAACTCAAACCAAACCTTCTGTGATTTTTTTTAATACCAAAATTCCTGGATGTTCTCAGAAGAACAAATCCATTTACTAACTTTTGATTTGAGATGTCCATGAATGAATTAAGTATTTCTTTAGAAATTGACTCCTAGATGACGATATCAGTAACTCTAAAATCCCTCTTCAAGCCACACTTTCTCGGTTGTGACGGAACTCCACTTTTAGTTGGCTGGATTGGACGATTTCAGGTTTTGACCGTGGGTACTTTTCAGCAACACTATAATGCTTATTTATTTTCATGTATAAAGAAGAAGAAGAAGAAGAAGAAGAAGAAGAAGAAGAAGAAGAAGAAGAAGAAGAAGAAGAAGAAGAAGAAGAAGAAGAAGAAGAAGAAGAAGAAGAAGAAGAAGAAGAAGAAGAAGAAGAAAGAGGGGGAGGGGAGGCGGAATCACACAAGTAGACATAACGTGTGCAAAACAAAATAACAAGAGCAAGACAAACTACAGAGCATTTACCAAAAATAATAAAACTGAACCAAAACAACATAAACAAAGCAGAAAAAGAATATGGGGAGGGTTTAAGAACACGAAATTTTAAACATGGAAATAGTGAAGATGACAATATAAGAGAAAATAATTGAAGAATTAGAAACAATGGATCTATGGAGCACAAAAATATTCCCCAAAATAAAGCTCTACGATAAAATAATTGTAACGAAACTTAAAATAACTTTATCGCGAACTGAATGCAAACAGACTCATTCACGAAGTTAAATGAGAGAAAATATGCAGCAGTCACTAGTTTCAGTAAAATTGTGGGCATTATCTCTGATCTATTCATATATCATAACTCAAGTAAACAAAATGGAAAATAAACATGCAAAAAAATATACAGAATAAAAGATCACTTAATGTAAGAGGGTTCGGGAGACGGAAACTGGAAGAAGCCCGTAGTGTGTGTGTGTGTGTGTGTGTGTGTGTGTGTGTGTGTGTGTGTGTGTGTGTGTGTGTGTGTGTGTGTGTGTGTGTGTGTTTGAGTCTGTGTCTATCCCCCCCACCCACCACTTGACAACCTGTGTTGGTGTGTTTACGTCCCCCGTAATTTGACAGAAAAAGTTATTGGGGTTGACTCATTCGACTGAAAATTCTTCAAGGCGGTGCCCCAGCATGACTGCAGTCTAATGGCTGTAAGATTCTAGGGAGATCTAAACAAAAGCACCGTAAAATTCTAGGGAGACCTTAACAAAAGAAGCTCAAACGCTTCACAAAAAGACAAAAAGACTGAAAGACAGCAGGATAGGAATGCATAAGGTACTATCAAGGATACAGATGGAGCCGAAGACAATATCTCAATGGTTTATTAAGGGGGAAATCATCTAAAATCCAAGGCAAAAAAAAAAGGCAAACCCTAAAAACTATATACCCGTAATCTAGTTTCCTATTAGCTAAAATCTTTAAAATAAATATTGGGAAAAAGAAACGTGCTTCCAGAAGAGCAGGAAGAATACTTTAAATTGACTATAAAGACCACTGGCTGTTCAACGGGGTTGCAACAAAAGACTGTATAAGAGGAAAGTAAGATCTAAGCATCGCAGCAACTGAGTACCAGAATACTTTTGATAGTGTTCTTCACACTTAGATCCCGGCAACAGTCCTGAATAGGACGACACGAACAAGCAGATACATTATACAACTCGTGGGTAACTTTGAAGCAATTCTGAAGATACAGACAAGGGAGAGAATTATGAAAACTACAAAGGATAGAAACACTGCTAGGAAGAGAGATTTACAGCAAACACTAATACAAACACTTAAGAATCGATAAACTACACAAATTACGATACACACAAGTGAAAGAAAACATTAGAAAGAACACTACAGGCACACAAGATTAATACTCAAAACAGGAAAACGTGTTGGATATAAAGTTTGCCTTTTGGTACTAATACTGTTTCCGTCGCTATTAGTTATTTTTTAATAAAGCTGCTGGCTATTTGCGACATCAGTGACTGAAAAGACATTGACATTCTATATATCGTGGCAGCGAGATTTGACTAGTATGAAGTGGCCGGACGCCTGCCACAGAGGAGGTCCAATAAAGTAAAATTACTGATCTGGCAGTTCCGGTGCCGATAACGAACAATTCTTGTCTGCTACGATTTATTCCCCATGCGCCTATATGAGAGGACCTCTCAAGGCTAATACCGAAGTAGTCGGCGTTCTAACAAGACATCCACGTTATGTTGAATATAAATATTTGCATCAATTTGGTTACGTCAGTAGGCTCTATGTTGGCTCCCTCACCAATTGAATGAGGTTAACTTCACCCAACGGATTCCCATCTGCGACTTGTTGCAGAAATGTGAAGAAAGCGAACCTTTTTTGAAGAGAATGGATAGAGGGGACGAGAAATGGATCGTCTATAACAATGTGAGGCACAAACGATCACAAGGAAATCATGATAAACCACCTCAAACAACCTCCAAAGCAGGACTTCACCTGAAAAAGGTTGTTTTCAATTTGGAGAGATTGGAAGGGTTTTGTCTTTCACGAGCTTTTTCCCACAGACAAGACCATCAATTTGGATGTGTATTGTGACCAGCTGGACAAATTAAACGCGGCGATCCAACAAAAGCGTCCAGTACTTGCTAATCGTAAGGGCACTGTTTTTCATGCGGACAATGTAAGACTGCACACTTCCTTGCAGATGCGGCAGAACTTACTGGGGCTTGGGTGGGAAGTTTTGCTGCACCCTCCATATTCGCCTGACCTTGCTCCTTCAGATTTCAGTCTCTTCAAAATTCATTGAATGCACAAGGCTCCAAGTCTTAAAAGGATATAAAAATTCACCTGGAAGTGCTTTTCGCTAGTAAAAACAGGAAATTCTTTGAGCGGTGAATAATGGATCTGAGCACAAGATGGCGGAAGATACTGGAATGAAACCGTAATCATATCATTGATTGAATAAATCGCTTTGCGTTTAAAACTTGTGTCTTATTTTCACTTAAAAAAACTGAACGAACTTTTTGGCCAACCCAATATTATTCTGCTTATGTACTTACGTATGTTACGCAGTGAAATGGTTAGTTGAAAGGAGAGGCAAAGAAAGAGAGAGAAGAGGGAACGTGGTCGTAGCGAGAAGTAAAAGAAGTGAGCACGCTGTTCACAAACATAAAATCACACACACATTAAGACGTGATATACTGAGAGCTGGAGTAGCTAATTAAAGTAATGGTGATATCATCAATAGGGATATTGATTAATGAAGATAAGGCAACAACGAGTGTAGACTTTTATTGAACTATTTTTTAATAGCCATCACAACGCATGCACTTTAAGGCAATCAATTGTCGCTTACTAAACCAAACCTTTCCGTCTATGTATGTAACGCTCTAACTAAGGAACGAAATCAAAGACAATACTTACATTATTCGTAAGACTGATTGATTGATTAACGATGGAAGATAAACGAAGACATATTAGAGAAACATTTATATTATTTGTGAATCAAATGACTGATAAAATGATATTATAAATTAAGTATTGTATTTGTATTTTTATATATTTAGTCCTTTATTAGCGATTGGATTGCGGCCATGCTGGGGAGCCACCTTCAAATTTTTAAGTCGAGCATATCATCCCCACTAGTTATTTTTAAGTTTGGAACTTAATATATTTTCGTTTATTTGTCGAAGCCACACAAACAGTTTTTAAACGGGTTTGGACACACACACTGCAACTCGATTTCGTGCAAAGTCATTTTTCTCTTAAAGCAGCACGGATGTGGCTTTTAAGTCCTGCTAGGACCTACACTCTTTTTCACAGTTGTAGCAAACGATGGGTGCCCTAAGCAGCAGGTTTTCGAAGAGTTATTGTCCACACTGACACATGCTTTCATTTCTTCGTGGAATTCTTTCATTCGGTGTTTTACCTTTCTCGGTAACGTCAGTCATACTATGCAGCGCATAATAGAGATGTTAAGAATCAAGAGATGCTCCTGCCTGAAGTGGGGTATGGTCTAGCGCAGGGCCAATCCACTCTCTAAACAACGTGAGCATTTGCATCATTGGATACAAACGAAGTCACAGGTGTTACATCAGAGTTTTCCTTCTCCTACAGAGCTGTCTAAATAAAAACTACGGGTCTCTCACTTTCAGCTGTTGTATGGTAGACTGAAACTGATAGAAGACCACTCGACCTTGTAGCGCGCCAATTCTTAACCAACATTTATATCGTTCTCTTTACCGAAACCTTTATCCGAAAACTTGACTCCAAAAATTTCATGCATTTGCCTAACAGAACCCGTCCTCACGTACGCTTCCACTATCTTTCCGCTATTGAGTATATCATCTTGCAGAAAATTCTAGAGATATTCGCTCAAGGTAATCTTACAATCAACTAACGTGGTGAAGATGGGGTGAGGATGGGGTGAACGTAGCAAGCAGTCGACTAATGCGCTATCTTTCATCAGCAGTTACAAGCAGTCGAAATAACACAACACTTGTAAACCAAAAGCTAGGTGCTTTTTCGTCTATGTACATTTATCTCTGTATTTACTATACTACGACACCCAGGCTACTTTTTCGTGCACCATCCTATATATGTGTGTCGCTTAGGGAATATATAGTGTTTGCGAGTGGAGAAAGCTTTCATCAACAGCCAGTGGCTGTCTCACAGTGAGGACAAGTAACCACCCAGAAACAATGGTTTGTGAGTATCACGTAAGGCTGGAAATGGGAGCGATGATCTCCTTTGCAAACACTACACGGACACACACGGTGAGTCGATAGCCAGCTGGAAAAGATGCTTTCCTGAGGCTTAAACAACAGTAACATCTTTTATAGGACCGCCACATTCTGTTGGCAAATAAACTTTACTATTCGGTACTGTTACTGTATATCTCCGGCTGAGAGATTTAAAACAAGTTGTGTGTGTGTGTGTGTGTGTGTGTTTGTGTGTGTGTGTGTGTGTGTGTGTGTGTGTGTGTGTCTCTCTCTCTCTCTCTCTCTCTCTCTCTCTATCTATCTATCTCTCTCTCTCTCTCTCTCTCTCTCTCTCTCTCTCTCTCTCTCTCTCTCTCTTTCTCTTTCTCCCTCTATCAAATGGTCGGTTTGCCTTGAGAAATCTCGTCGTAATTTCCTTTAATCATATTCAATAACTTTTAACTGTTGATGATTATATTTTTCGTCTATTTTGTACCAAAATGTTCTATTTAATGTCACGGTACATCATTTTCCAAGCTGTTTCCTTGTGTTTTTCTTTTTTTCGTTCTTATCAGCAGATCTTTATATAATTGACAGTTTCACCTATTTGTCGTATTTTCAGTACTTACTGTCACGTTGTCTCCGCCTTAGCGAAGGCGGAGGTATTGTTTCAGTCGTGTTTGTTTATTTGTCCGTGGACAAGATATCTCAAGAATCGCTGGATGGATTCGGATGAAACTTTCAGGAATGTTTGGCCTCGTGACTGGCACGAACTGATTAGATTTTGGGATCGGATCCGGTACCGGACAAGGATTCTGGATTATTTTTTCCTGTTTTATTACTTCATTTTTGAGAGCGGTCGAGTTCAATTTTAGTATTCTCGTTTGTGAGAGCAGTCGAGTTTATTTCAGAAATTCTCATTTTAAAAATCATTTCTGGCTAATCGCTGAGAGGACGTTGGTGTTGCCTTGGCGGAGGTTTGCGCTCTCTGAGTGCTCTTGTTCGCTTCTGTTTAATCTTTGATTTAGTAAAGTGTATTCTTACTGCTTCTATTTATAATTTTGCACAACTACTATCAGTATTTCTGTTTCTTCGTTAAATCACCCATCTTTTAGTAGACCCTATTGTTATATCAAAAACATAAATGCTTGTATAGACATATAAACACATACAAGTAAAATATGAATATACTACATGCACACATATGTTTATGTACATATGTGTCTATGTATACATGCACACGTATATATGTATATACATATATAGATAAATGCATACATATGAATTTATATGTGAATTTGCTTGCGCATTTATATCCGTGATAGCAAAATTTGTTTGTCAAACACGTACACACAACCTGAAATGCGCTCACATGCACACACGCACATTCACACACACACACACACACACACACACACACACACACACACACACACACACACACACACACACACACACACACACAGATTTAAAATTCAGAACTCGTAGGATGTATCAGTGCAAAATTGCGTGTCTGTACAATCAGTGAATCTGAACTAATTATCAAATTTATTAAAATCCTGACGAATAAACAAGTCAGTTTAGTCTCTCATACACAAACGCGCGCGCTCGCACTCAAACACACACACAGTAAAAAGCACATATTCACAAGACCAGACTGTCTATTGGCTGAAGAATGTTCGTATGATTTCTAAGTGGGTCATGTGATGAACTGTGGACAGTATTTTTATAAAGCAGCCATGACAGTATGGCAGTACAGTTCCAATCCCTGAAATCTGACATTTCTGCCGTTATTAGCACAAGATAATGCATGCCTCTCTCGATAGCTTAATTAAATTTGAGTTAATTTAGCTAAAAGCAAAGATGGCAGGAAGATTTTATTGTGGAAGATATAATGGTTCATGCATTATACTTCCTACTCTCTTTCTTCCTCTCTCTCTCTCTTTCTCTCTCTCCCTCTCTTTTTCTCTCTCTCTCTCTCTCTCTCTATTTCTCTCTCTCTCTCTCTCTCTCTCTCTCTCTCTCTCTCTCTCTCTCTCTCTCTCTCTCTCTCTCTCTCTCTCTCTCTCTCTCTCTCTCCACACACACACACACATACATACAGGTCTTAATATATGCGTGTTTCTGATTCCCTCTTCGGTATATTGCCTCATTCTTCTATTTCTGTCTATCCCACTCCGCCATCTCAGTCAAACTTTAACTGCATCTCGTAATCTCTTGTCATTACTTTTTTTAAGCTTTCAACGCACCACTTTCGCCTATCTTCAAACTCATTGTTTCTGTAAAAAAAAAAAGAGAGATCTAGAGGGCAGATATATAGAGCATGGCAACTGAAAAAGGTAATATAAGGAAGAAGACACCGGAGAATGTTTTTCTCTTTACAGAATATTTTGCATTCGTACATTCATAATATGGTTTGGTGCTGAGTTGAATTCAAATTGCTAACTCGAAAAAACGCAAATCTATCAATAGACTTAATGGGTTTTATTGGTTATGTTATTTAAATAGAAGTTCCTCCTTTCATCCTGCACTTTTCACAGAGAATCAAAATAATTGTAAAATTTGGTATCTCTAGCGAAAATATATAGTCCCAATTTCAACAATGCTAAATGTGACCTGCCAAGTCAAAATAATAATGCTTCCGGTGTCAAATCGAAACGCATTCTCGAAAATCACTTAAGAACAAAACGAAATGTATATTTTTATATAAAATGAATTTACTATAAAAACATTCACACAGTTTCTGAGCCATGGTTGCGTATATTCAAAAATGTTATACCGTACATATGGAGTAGTGTAGTATCTAAAAGTATGGTGTCTCGATCCAGCGACTGCTTTTATTCAGAACCTATTCCTGCGCTACAGCACAGAAAGATAAATGAACTGGGGTTAGATAAAAGTACGTCATCACTATTACTGTTATATATTATTGACGTTTAACTGTCTGAGAATGTTCTTCAGATTCACTATTATCATCAATAAGTGAATTACATAAAGCAGGAGAGCTGGCAGAATCCGCAGTCATTTTAACATCGTCAGGCATTTTCCAAGGACCAACCACAATGCTTCCAACAATACCGCCCAAATCATGATGCCTCCTACCCCTTGCTGGCGTCTCAAGCGTCAATGATGATCTCATCCATTTACAACCCATTCCTTGCTCCAACCATCAGGTCCATCAAGATAGCACGAGTTTCGTCCATAAACAAAACTTTTGAAAAGTCGAACTTCATGTTATCTTCTGCCCATTCCAGACTATTTTGTTTAAAGGAAGTCATTTAAATGATGTCACTGGTTTGCCGATCTTTTTCAGGAGACAACATCGGTTAGTTCTGGACACAGTTGTTTCGCCAATGCACTTGAAAAGTTCTACGCTTATAAGACCTGGGTTCTTCACAGCTTCACGTTTAATTCATTACAGAGAACGTTGATAAGCAGCCCTCGACTAACCTTTGCCAGCTCTCTTATGTAATTTCGTAGGAGCTGTAACCAATTTTTTCACAGTTTGGTGATAACTTCTAATTATTTTAGATACTTCTAATGCTGATTTACATTTTTCAATTTCAAAAGTAATAACAGGTTTCTCTGAGGCAGTTAAGTCACATTTACGACTCATAACTACAGGATTATCAGACCACTCTTTAATAATTTGGAACACTGAAAGTTTGTGTAAATGATGCAAATGGCCGCTGTTTGTTTACACTTGCGTAAAAACTTCACGTTTTTACACACCACGCGCATATAACTGTTGCCATCATTTTTCGGGAAAATTTCGTTGAATTCCAACGAGTAGTTTTTAAATAAAAATTTAAAAATGTTAACGTCGTTAATCATTTGAAACGTAGTGTATAAACACACACACACACACACACACACACACACACACCTGGCACACATACGCACGCACACACATAAACATACACATACACACCCCTCACATACATAAAACCACACACACACACACATACACACATACACGACACACATACACATATACACACATGCACACACACCTCTCACATACACAATACTCACTCATATACATAACACATACGCACGCACGAAAACATACACAATATACACATACACGCACGCACAAAAAATATACACACACGCGCACACGGAAACACATACAGACATACATAAACACACACACACCCGTACCTAACACTCACAATCCCACACACACACGCACATCCACACATATACACACACACGCACACACCCACATACACACACACTTCTCACCAACACTACACACTCACACAGACACGCATACAATCATACACACATGGGCATAAACAACACACGCATATACAATAGCAAACGCACGCACACACACGTACACAGCAACGCACATACACACAACATACACATACACACAAACACACACGCACGCACAGAAAACATACACATACACACACGCGCACATACAAAATACACACACACACGTACACGTACCTAACACCGACAACCCCACACAAACACGAACACACACACACCCAAACAACCACCTGTTGACCTTCTACCTACACTGTCTACAGCGTCCACTAACCAGTCCTGCTACTAATTTCTTCCACTACGTCATACACACACACACACACACAAACACACTAACAGATAAACCACCAAACCATGCACACACACACACACACACACACACATACATACGCACACACACGTTCTGTTATCACACACACACTCGCAGACTTTCGCACGCGCACCGATATTCATCTCCCTTTTTCACTCTCCTATCTTAGAAAGAACTTTTCCCCCACCACCTCCTCTTCCGGTCTTTTCATCATGTAACCTCGTGGGCATCGGTACCATTTTCCTCTTTCTCCGTTCTTCCATTCTCCGAACTTTCCATCTTTCCGACGAAGGGCTACGCCCGAAACGTCATACACTCTCTCTTTCCTTTCCTGAGCGTCCAATAATACTATCCATATCACGTCCTCACTTTGTTGTTTTTTTGTTTTTTTGTTATTGTGTTTTTGAACTATATATATATATATATATATATATATATATATACAACGGGCTTCGTTCAGTTTCCGTCTACCAAATCTGATATGCGCGCGACGAATTCTCATCCGAGAATGTGGCTGGCTGCAAAAGCAAGCTATTGAGAAGTCTAAGAAGAATGAAATGCATCTGGCGTTCTTGCTGGTTGCTGCGGAGACAAATTTTCGTCTCCCTCCGATATGTATTGCGCTTTTAACACAATACGTCCATAAGAGATTTTAACTCAGGACAAATGCCACTGTAACTGACCTATCAACAGATTATACATGGAGTACTATAAATAGATGGCTATTTTATTGTCAGACAGGCAGACAGGCAGGCAGGCAGACAGGCAGGCAGACAGGCAGGCAGACAGACAGGCAGACAGACAGATAGACAGACAGACAGACAGACAGACAGATAGATAGATAGATAGATAGATAGATAGATAGATAGATAGATAGATAGATAGATAGATAGATATACACGTGGTGCCCCTAGCGGACAGATAACGCAAGGTAGATAATCATTCCTTCATAATATTTATTGGAATACGCGCGCGTACACATGCACACACACAAGTTATGATGGAAAATTTTCGAGTAACTAAAATATTTGGATGTTCAGTATGATCAAGGATTATTCTTGGTTCAATAATCTGACAACTTATTTTCAATTATTAAGTAGATTCCTTCTTGCAAGTTTCATAAAAGCACAAAAGATATCCCGATATTGGTAGTTAATCTCTAACCTAGCAGATAATTCAATTTAATAACATAATTAACCAGATATGATGAAATTTACAGAGGTAAGATAGCTAAATATATACTTGAGGTATTGGACAACCGACACAGAGTTTGTGGTCTTGAAGAATTTCTTTGTAGTTCACTAAGCTGTGTAACGCCGGCGCCTGATGTAAAAAGAACAGGTGTAAGTTTCTTCTACTTAATGCCACTGAATCTAGAACTTATTTTTATGAAAGCACATATATCTCTTGTACACTTCAGCTATTATGATATAGCAGTGTAAAGCGGGTAGCTGGCAGAATCGTTGTCACGTTGGTCGAAATGCTTAACGCTATTTCTTCCGGCTCTTTATGGTCTGAGTTCAAATTCCGACAAGATCGCCTTTGCCTTTCATCCTTTCGGGGTCGATAAGATAAGCACCAGTTAAGCACTAGGATTGATGTAATCGACTTACTTTTCCCTCAGAATTGCTGGCTTTGTGCTAAACTTAGAAATAATTATGATCTGAGAATGTTTCTAGGCTGTGTTGTTGTTTCAGTACTAGGTCAGTAATGATTAAGCAAGCTTATGATCAAAAATATTCCAATTTAACTTACTCTGTCTTCTTGATATATCTAAGACTACATTGTAGTAATAGATATAGGAATAAGCTTTAAGTAATAAGATAAGCTTTAAGAAAATTTGTCTGCTATTTCTAGCAGATCAAGCGACTTCATGAAAATTGATTTATTGACTCGTGTTTATAGGTATTAATTCAACGTATAATCCTTATAGCTCTTGATGATTTCGCAGACAGAGTGAGTGTCGCCCACCACGTTCTGAATTCAAATCTCACCAGTGCTTATTTTACCCTACATCCACCTACCCCGGGATTACTACAATGCTAGGCGTTTATTTGGCATAATAGGGATGAGTGAGGCTGATATAACTGAATGTTCATCGCGATCACGGTCCAACATTCCTTACAACTGCTCCGTACTGAGGTTTGTTTCATCTGTGAGTTGATCGATGAATATTTGAATCGGTCTTCTTCTACTGCGTCTCCCATGAGTTGGTTCCCACAATAGTAGCTTGTGTATAACCTCCTGCTTACTTCCTGCAAATCATAACCATTTTTGAGCAACCGTAGTTGTTATAAACCTTTATTTGTAATACGTCGGTGCCAGCTTGTTTTGTACAATCCCAAGCATTTTAGCTTATGCATCATCTACTTTTTACTCGAGTGCTTGTGTCAAGGTTCATGTACTTGATCCATACAGCAGCACTGATTCAGCAGGTGTTCTGAAGAAGGATATTTTGATTTTTCTGAATAGATCTGACTTCCATATCGTTTCCATTTTGTTCATTGCAGCCTGTGCTCTGGTAATTTAATGTTGGACTAAATCTATTAATATAGTAATTTTGTTCTGCTCCATTCACAACACAAATCTTCCCGAGTTCAACTTTGCTTTTCATTCCACTCGGAGTTGATAAACTAAGTACCAATGATATACCAAGAGCGACTACAATAATTGTTTAGCAGCCTGTTATTGTAAGGGATCTCATCCTTAAATCGTGTCAAATGATTCAGACGAACTCTTTTGGTACTTCACATTTCAATGTTCAATTACAGCCAGATTCAACTTTGTATTTCCTCCTTATCTAGGATCTATAAAATATATAAATAATATAGTGTTGTATGAAGCATCGTACAGCAACTGTATGTTCTCTGCAACTCAAGACTATTGTTGCTTCTAACAAATATTTCAAACACATGAAGACAATTCTTGGTTATCACTGGCGTTTCTAAGGATGAATATTTGAGAGCTGCTTCTCATAATCTATTTCAGAGGGGTATGAAGTTTAAAGAAAGTTCCCAAACAAGCAATTTATTCCAGACAGCGACCTGAACTGAAATAAATGTATGTTTTCCTACCTAGAAACATAACGTAATGCTACCAACGGACTTCAAGAAACTTTTTCAAAGTGGTTAAGAATTTGGCCTACCTAGTCATGTAATTAGACTCAAACAGATGACTAGAGGAATATTCAATAACAGAACAGAACTGCTATTCTGTACGATATTTGTTGATGAAGATAGAGATATGCGAATACTGAATAGATCTTTTAACTCCTTTGATTAAGAAAAGTCAAAAAGTTAATAGATATCTGATTCGATTTATTGCACATGTATGCGATGAATAAGTCCTATTCCACAAAGACCTAGACACTGTTGATAAGAAGAGTGCAATTTTCCATGGCACATCAGTTTACAATATAACACCAACTTGTGTCATATTCCCCCGCAACTGAAATATGGAGCTTACACAACATAACGACAGCTTTCTTACCTTACATATATCATAAAATGGGAAAATAGTAACAAAAAAGCTACCAAATATAGTGCACATTTCTCTTTTCTAGCGATGCCCTGCAGAGTTTTCCTATTCTTTTATCTTTTGTTTTGTTTACTTTTGCTCTATTCTCGAAAAGACTTTTTTTTTTTTTTTGTTCTTTCTGAAATTTTTGTCTTATGTTGCTTAATCTGTAGTTTATCTGCTATTTATCTAAATATATTTTAGTTAAGCTGCTTGAATTACAAAAAAAGTGACAGAGTGACAGGACTATATTGAAAGAAGTGAATGCGGCTAACGGAGAAATTGGGAAGAGATTAGAAAACAGAGAGTTAAATGGTTTGTTTGGGGTTTGTTTTGTTTATTTTATTTTTAGCTTATGGCTAAATGTAAAGACAAATTTTTTGCCTTGAGAATAAATGATAATTACTATAATGAAGTGAAAAGGAAAGTATGACGGTAAAGCGATGGGCCGAACCTTGTGCATAGTGCCTCTTTCAGTGTAGGATGTAACCAGTGATGCTTTGACGTTAGGCGCTCACATAATTAAAGGGAAGGAGCAGTCGAAGCGAATCGGTCGATTAAAAAGCTGAGCTTGCGTGCGCTTTAATGAATACTTGTCCGACGCCTATAGCAGACGTTTGACGAACGGGTGTGAAACGCGAGGGCAGGGTTGTTGCAAAAACATGAACTGGCACACGTGGATGGCAGTATGAAATATAGGAAGAACATGTGGACAAACATATAACAAAACTGTTCTGCGCATGCATATATTTAAGCAGACATACACATTGTGAATGATATGTTAAAATATAGTCACATTTTGTTTGTTTGTTTTAATTATTTTAAAATAATTTTCAATGCACCATGAATATTTCCAGTCTGATTATATCATCACCTTATATAGGTAGATGTTTATCATTATACTAATATTTTAGTATGTTATATGTTTTATCACTTTTTTTTATTTTAAAGACTCAACAGCTACCGAACAAAATTAACTTTTCCTTTAAAGTTGAAATCTCTACATAAATTGTTACATAAAAAAATACACCACTGATGCTTTTATATATACCTTATAGAATAATTATTCTATAGAATAATTATTCTATAGAATAATTATTGCTAGCACAAAATTAACAAATAAATAGATGAATAAGTTAAACCGATACCGAATTAAAACCCTCAACGTAACGTAATCTAATGGCAATAAAAGTCAAATTGACGGTAAATAGAATAACACACGCTCCCAGGTTCCAATAAAGCAGCGTTTTCGGTGTAGAACCATATTTCAAATGGAATGCAAATTTCTTTAAGAAGATTGTCCAAGACATAGTCTTCATGAACAAGTTCACCTCAGAGGTTTCAAGTTTTAAGTTAATTCGAATTAAAGCCAGTTTTCCACTTCAAATCAAATTGCAACATAGAACTTCTATTAGACAACCCGTAACAACACACATTCCCTCAGTAAATGTCAAAGTAAAGAAGTTGGCTTCTGTAGGGTAATAGGGAGAAAGTAATTTATATTTAAGCAGGCAGCCGGCCTTCTGTTGATATGCTCTAAAGTCATAAATCTGAATGCATTTTCTTTAAATATTGATAATATTTCAATAGAATTAACGACTAGTAAAACAGTTTCACAAATGTGAGAAAAGGGATCGTCTAACCAGCAAATTACTTATCAGTTGGATACGTGATGGCTTCCTTAAAAAGTTACTTGTACAACGACTCACATCAAATGTAGTTTGAAGATGAAAGTGCTATGAACTGATACAGTTTTCCTGGAAACATTTAAACATAAAAAAATTCTTGTAAGAGATATTTACAGATGATTTTTTGGAAACAGTATTTTAAATTTTATTGATCCCAGACAGATGAGTGGCGACTAAGTGAATTTCTTGAACAACTCCAACAAGTAGGAAAGCATTCAATTCCGTGTTTCACTTTCTCGATCACCTCCGCCACTCTACAGCATTTAACTATTAACTTCCTACATAAGTACATGCATAGGAAAGAGAAATTACATTGCATGCAGTTTGTGTTTTCACAATAGTATAGGTAAAATAAGTGAAAATTGGTTCGTGGTATCGAACAGAGCCTAGCTCTACTGCGCCGAGTTCACTCATTGTTGGTAGCAATTTCATTAATAATACTCTGTACATTCAGTTTACATCAGTGAATTGCACTGCCTGTTGATCCTATTTACAGTTTGATGGACTGGGTTGTTAAAAAGATGTGACTTGACTATTTGATAGAGAAAAAGCTACTGACATGATACGAGCCTCCGACTAGTTGTTTCGTGTTCTACAAATTTTGCTAGCTGTGGAAGTATTTGACGAACGGTTTGTTAGGTTCAAATCTTCTTGGGCTGTACCTTGATAATTATTTGCCTTGAGAGCATTTTATTAAGACGACAGGTTAAAGGATTTCCTATGAACAGTTGAAGAAACTCATAGACAGCTGGTGACAAAACACGAGACTTGGACCCTCTGACTAGTGAATATCATTAAATAACTTCAACAGTATTGATTTGTCATTGAGCTGCTGGGGTCACCAAAAGAACAACAGAATGCAGATCTAAATGTTTTTCAGTATATAGTTACGATCCTTTACGTTCTGAATTCAAATTCTGCTGAAGTCCATTTTATTTTCCCTTTCTCTGTTGTCGACAAAATGAAGTACGAAGCAATCAGTTCTACCCAACTCCTATAAACGTGTTGCAGTGAACAGGAAGCGATATTGATTTAGTATGCGATCTTTTATAGATGCTTATTTTTTTGTTTCTACGGTAGTATTGATTAACATGAGCTGTCTGTCTAATTAAGAAATCATTGAGTAATTAGCTTGTAATTAGATAGTGACATACTGGTTTTAGTAGCAGTTATGATGATGGTGATGATGGTGATGATGATGATGATGGTGGTGGTGGTGGTGGTGGTAGTGGTGGTGGTGGTGGTGGTGGTGATGGTTATTGTCGCCGTCATCAACATAGTTTTTTTTTTGGAGGGGGGGCAGTGCGCCGATGAGGAACCTTTAGGTATTCGCTGTGGTGAGAGTAGAGATTGTCGTCGTTTAGCTCCAGATCAACCTTTATTGAGCAAACCTATGATCAAAGGCGTTCGGTCCGTCAAGGTTCTACAGAACCGGAACCAATCAGTGTCATGCATTCGGTCCGTCAAGGTTGTCCCTCTCGTTACTTCTGTATTGCCAACTCAAGAGCCATTACTGTGCAAACTGGAGACGTTGAGAGGTGTTCTGCGCAAAATAGAACGTCGGGGTTTGCGGACGACGTCACCGTCATAGTGTCGGACACCTAGTACATAGACTGGATTGGTACTGCTCTAAGGGAACACGAGGCGATGACAGGAACAAAAATCAACTTTAAAAAAGTCAGTGGACCTGCAGCTCAGCCCCTGGAGAGGTAGATGCGTGCCATCCAACAGTGTTATGGGGTACTGGACAGACCGATTGAATTACTTGGGATCTGGTTTGGTCCAGGTCTCCATGTGAAGAAAAATTGAGACATGATGACGAGCAAGATAGTCAATCTCACCCAGAAATGGATAAAGCGTAGATTGAGGCAGGCACCTAGAGCGTATCAAGTGTTCACAGCTGTCAATCAGTCGTGTAATGGAGCCGATGGAAGTTCCATTTAGGCGTTCTACAGAGGTTTAATGGCGAATAAAAACGACGACATTCTCGAGAAGCTTTTGTGTTTCATCTTGATGAAATTATTAAAATAAGTACCAGTAATATACTCTTCTCTTTACAATTTTGTCGCGTTTTTGTCAATACAAGAAATTTTTATCACTAATTGTTTTTCTTGCTTTTCCTTAGAGTGGTCGTTGCTGCTGTTCAGTGGTGGTGTGAGGTGGTTGTGGCTACGCTTATTACTTTGGAGGCGATGTTATCATAGCATCGTTGTTGCTATCATCATTGTTTCAGTGGTTGTTGTGGTTGTTGTTGTCGTTGCTGCTGATGGTGGCCCTAATGTTATCATTATCGTTATTATTGACGTTCAAGAGATTGTTATTGTAGTGGTAGCAGTTACCGATGTTCATCGTGTTAATGATGGTGATTGTACAATCAGGGACGTTGTTGTTGTTGTCATAGTGGTTGTTGATAATACTCGTATCACTGGAGTTCTAGTTTTGGTTGCTCGTGTATTTGTTAAAGACGTTGATTTTGTTTCTATTATTATCATTATTATTATTATTATTATTATTATTATTATTATTATTATTATTATTATTATTATTGGTGCTATTGGTGGGGTGACGGCGGCAGTTGTAACATTGTTGTTGCTAATGGTGGTGGTGGTGGTCATCGTCGTTGAAGTTGAAGTGTGACAACGATGACGTAAAAGAATTCTCAGTCAGTAGCTGAGAGAGAATTCGGTAGTGGTGATACTATTGATGCTGATGATGTTGTTGTTCTTGGCGGTGGTGGTGGTGGTGATGCTGATGGTTGCAGAGGGAAAAGATACAGAAAGCAGTAAGGAGCATCAAACTCCAGATTTTCGACTTCTGACACAATAACAAGGTCCAACGAGTTGGAAAATTGATAATAGCTTTCCTTTTAAATTTCCTCAGGGACATGACGTTGGCTGACGATATGTGACATTTTAGTATCAGAGCTGACCTCTTTCCAAGTGTCTAGGGATCTGGCTCATCGAACTACTTGTCAGGGTCATTTTAGTTGCCATGGATACAAAGCAGGCGGGAGAAAAGTGAAATTTAAGGAAAGAAAAAAACGGCTTTATCCCAAGTAAACATCAGCATATTTTGGGACGATGATCTAAATCCTCATCGCGGAACTTGCACCTCTTCTGCTGGCAGATATTATACGAGTAAAAGTAGTTCTCCAAAATAACATTCTATCAAACTTGTTCGCTTTGTGATGAAGGATAATAAGAAATGGAACGAAACTATTTGTGACGCCTTAACTGTTTCCGATCTGTTAAATAGATAATAAACACCTAAAATTAATATAAATTCCCCCAATAACAGTGTCACAGCTTAATGAATAGGTATAAACATTCAGCTATAAAGACGTGCTAAAAGCATTGTTTTATGTGCAACGTCATAGCGTCATTTTGTCCGGCGTCCTAGCTCGCCGCCTTTATAAGAGTTCTAAAAATAGCAGTGGTATAATGAAGGCTGTTCGCCATTAAGCGGAGTAAATAAAGGAGCTTCTGTGTGTTCTCTTGACTCAATATAGAAACTTAGCGAAGTTACGCACTGGGGTCGATGTAATCGACTTAATCCCTTCGGCTGTCCTTGTTTGTACCCTCTATGTTTAGCCCCTTGTGGGCAATAAAGAAATAAGAAACGTTAGCACGCCAGGCGAAATGCTTAGCGGTATTTCGTCTGTCTTTACGTTCTGAGTTCAAATTCCGTCGAGGTCGACTTTTCCTTTCGGGGTCGGTAAATTAAGTACCAGTTGCGTACTGGGGTCTATCTAATTGACTGGCCCCTTCCCCCCAAAAAAAATTCGGGCCTTGTGCCTAGAGTAGAAAAGAATATATGCCTATTCATTAATATTCGATAGAAAGATATATTATATTCGTTTTTTTAGTTTTCCTTCGTATGTAAGTTGGAATAAAATGCTTTTATTTCTCATTGTATTCCTATGTGTGTTCCCATATATGAATAATTTGGGAAAGGAAAATATAAATATCTTTCAAATATGTTTAGTAAATTTCGATCTCTTTATCATGATGTTATTTATTATGGTAAACCTATAGGCTCGAGTTTACCAACCCACTAAGGAGCTTCGACATTCTCAGTGGGTACAAACAAATTTCATTCCGTAGTTTGGGAGATCTACAATAAGAATACTTGGTTAGAATACTGCATCAATGAGCAATACTTTGCAACAATCAGGCGTAACTGAACAGCAGCTGAATTGCGTATCGACCTCCACCAATCTAAGATGGCTTGCAAATGTAATGGCCTCGGCTTCCTTCCCAGACCAAAATGTAAAAAGGAACTAGAACAGTATAAGCAATAGTAGCAACACTTACTATAACAGCAGTAGCAACATCAAGCATGAACAGCAGTAACATGTATAATGGCAGCAGTAACAGTAATAATAATGTTTATGAAGATGGCTGTTTTAAAAGATTTATGTTTGGCTTAAGTTAAATTTATCAACTCAAGAAAAATTCCTTAAATGTTATAATATCGGTTTCAAATATTGCAACAAGGCCAGCAATTTCGAGGGAGGGAGTAAATCGATCACATCGATCCCAGTACTTATTTTATAAACCACGAAAGAATGAAAAGCAAATTCGATTCCGACGGTATTTGAACTCAGAACGTAAAGGCGGAAAAAATGCCGCAAAACATTTTACCCGACGTGCTAACAACGATTCTACCAGCTCACCTCATCCTTAAATGTTATAATATTACTTTAGACATCAAGACGGCGAGCGAGCAGAATTGTTAGCACGCCGAGCAAAACACTTTGCGACGTTCCGAGTAAAAATTCCACCGAGGTCGACTTTGCATTTCATCCCTTTCAGGGTCGATAAAATAAGTACCAATCGAGTACTTACTCCCTCCCACGAAAGTGCTGGCCTTGTGCCAAAATATTAAAACCAATATTACTTTAAACATTGCAATAAATTAAGTTTTCAGAAGTTTGTAACAAATCCATTTTCACGAGAAGCATCTTAGATATTCCCGTACTTTATTCCTTCACCAAGATGTTTGCCATTATTGATTGGTTTCAGAAGTCGTTCGATGGAGAATCTATTAATATAAAGTTTGGTATTCTCCCTGTTAGATATACTTATTAAGAACGTTATACAATCACATTCTCCTTCCTAGTAATTATGTTTGAGTCAGTTGGAAGGCAGGGTAGGATGTGTAGTGATCTTGAAAGTTTCGTAATAGGACCAACTTAAAAATCAATCGATTCCTTCATAGCCAATAATTTCTAAAAATTCCCGTCTATTGAATAATACTGCGTTTTTTCTAAAATACGAGGTCTTATCAATAAGTATTCGGACTGCTGTAATAATAACGAAGCTAGAGCACGCAGATTAAAGACATTTGGCATAGATTGACCTTGAACTGTACTGTGCGTGTATACTAAGTTTTAACGTTCTAGCTCATTTCCGCTGTTCACAGCAGTGCTTACAAGGAACGCGTGTAGAGTGTGATCGTCGCATTAACCAGGACAGAGAAAGTTGTCATGGCGATACCTGCTCAGAGGCCTACGCAAAGTTGCAGAAAGTGTATGGAGAGGAGTGTATGAGCTGCACACAAGTGTACGAGTGGTTCAGACGTTTCCAAGATGGCCGAAAAAATGTCGATATTGACGAACGTTCTGGGGGACTCGCAACCAGCAGCACTGAGGAAAGCATCGCAGATGTGCGTGCAGGGAAAATCGTCGAATCCGTGAGTTACCAGAGTATGTGCAGATTAGTTACAGTTCAGTTCAGTCCATTATCACTGAAGATTTGGGTATGAGACGCGTGTCTACCAAGTTTGTGCCAAAACTGCTTTCAGCTGACCAAAGAGACATTCGGGTTTCATTTGCACAAAATCTCCTTGATTGTGTCGAGAACGATGAAAACATTTTGAAAACTTTGCGTAGACCTCTGAGCAGGTATCGCCAAGCGTTTGGCAAAATGTGATACAGATTCTCTGCTCAACTTTCTCTGTGATGGTCAATGCAACCATCACACGCTACACACCTTCCTTCTCCTTCCAAGCACTGCTGTAAACAGTAGAAGTGAGCTAGAACGTTAAAACTTAGTTCGCATACACAGTAGAGTTCAAAGTCAAACTATGCCAAGCGACTTTACTCTGCGTACTTTAGCTTCGTTACTATGGCAACAGTCCGAATACTTATTGATCAGACCACGTATGTGTCCATTCCCATACAGAACAACACTCGTTTTCACACGAAAAATATCCTTAAATGCAACCAAAACAGACTGAAGGTAGCCGCTTGTTCAGAAGCTGTATCTTCCAGGTATTTATTTCTTACTACTGTCCTGTTGTTCTATTAACGTTTGCTCATTGAAGCTTCACCTCCAACATTCTTGTTTTATGAGCATTTCGTTGCATTTTTATTGTTTTCGTGTTCTTTACTTAAGACATACAAATAATCCTTTCTACTATTGGCACAAGGCCTGAAATTTTGTGAGAGGGGTCTAGTCGATTATATCGACCTCAGTGCTCAACTGGCACTTATTTTATCGACTCCGAAAGGATGAAAAGCAAAGTTTACTTCGTCGGAATTTGAACTCAGAACATCATACAAATAATACCCTATAACTCTTATGCTTCTTGAGGCACCCTTTCAGTCATTCAAAGGAAGATGCACTAGTTCTCTATATTTCATGTGCCTTGTCAGTTTTAAATATTTCACTTTATTTGCACAGCTGGTACACTTTGGAAAACCGTGAATTTCTCTTACTCTAATTCATATTTCTTTCAAATTTCAGGTTTTCAGCCCCTGTAAGAAACAAATACAATTTACATGACTTAAACTTCGATATTAAGCTGTAGTGAATAGCAAAGTTAAAGTTAGCAGCGCTCGAAATATATACAAAAAAATATATAGACATAAAAGATAACAATGATTAAACTGAATGATACAAATACCTTGTATTTCAACTGGAAAAATGGTCTCCTTGAAGTCGATTAATACAAATAATGCTCTAAGCTTGATGAAGTTCACTATTTAGTGTCTATTCGACACTTGGTGTCTGACATTTTACACATCAGTTCCTACAATATAATTTAGACAAAAGACAAATTGAAAAAAATCTAAATATAGAAAATTCCAAGGTCTTTCAACTATAAAAGTGCATCAACCTGACAGAGTGTGGTTTCTAACAAACTCGTGACAATTCAAAAAATTTCCTGATTTATGGCATCAGGTACACTTGCACTCACGTTACTACGTGCAGCTGGAGTGCCTGATGATTTTTTTTTTTTTTTTGTAGTCATTATTTTAATTTATGATGCTACTCTCATTTACAAAAATCCTATGACTCCAGTTGTTCTCAGATTTAGTAACCATAGTCTATGTACACCTCACTGATAAGATCTAATAAAACCGAAATATGTACGGAGTTGTCATTCAATGGTCATATTTAATTAATTTTTACTGAAATTTTGGTGTTATCTCCACTGTTTTATGTTTTATTTTGTTTTGTTTTTCCAGAATTAATCATTCTGAAAGTCATTGTTCTTCTTAATGAACATTTATTAATACATCAAATATGCTACCTGCTACTTTATTATTTCAGGAATATATTTTGATAAAGCGGAAATTTTTTAAAATGTCCCTCTATTTATGCCTAATCTTAGTTTTCAAATGCGAATATTTTCTTGGAACAAACCTAATTTGATTGCAGATGAATTAACTATTTAAAATATTAATGCTTAATTTAAGGGATTTCTAAAAAATTTATTTTATCCTAACCTGTAGATAATGTTCACATCTTAATTTTTAACGACATGATATTGTTACTTGATCCTGTTATCACTACACATTTAAACACATAATTATTAAGAGCTTGATAGACAGGTTATTTAAATCTGAATGTGGGTATTGTTGAATATTTGTTTTTGATTAATAGTTAAGATCTACGTGCATGTGTGTATATACACATGCATGATTGTGAATGAGTGCGTGAGTAAAATATATGCGAACAAGTAAAAAGCTGTTAAAAAAAAAAAAAGACAATAAGTATTTATCAACCAGCATGTAGAGCGGAAGAGCACATATACCTGTGCGTCTGTGGGATAAGGTTATATTTCCTCTACTCGAATTAAACCAACTAAGAGATTAATTTGCCAGTAATTCAATAACGCCATTATTTATAGTGTCTGCCAGCTAGAACATCTCGCTGGAATCGTTCTGTACGAGAGCCATTGTTTACATGTTAGCGGGCTACCGAGGCGACCATCTGCTCATCTGTTTCATACAATTTTTTCATTGGTCACTTCTATCACACCTCCACATATGGCGGTTTACACTTTGCTTTGCTCGACATTATTTATTTATTTATTTATTTTTATTTTATCTATTATTTTATTTATTTGTATATAGATACATATAATTATTATTATTTATAAACATACAGACATGTATTCATACATAAGCACATACGTATATACATACGCACATACATATAAAAAATGTGTTCGTAGATTATAGACACGTAAATATATACATAGATACATGAATATTCACATACGTACGTTATACATACATACATGCATGCATACATACATACATACATACGTACGTACGTACGTACATACATACATACATACATACATACATACATACATACATACATACATACATACATACATATATACATACATACAAAATTTTCTCCTTCACACCCAATTTCATATGGTTTGCTTGTCCGGTTGATTCTGTACTATACTATACTGCAAAGCTTGGGGGGGGGGGGCGTGTGCAGAAATTCATGGAACCCTTGATTTCTATATTACACAATTACTAATACTACTATAATAATAATAATAATAATAATAATAATAATAATAATAATAATAATAATAATAATAATCTTTGTTGGCCACAAGGGCCCAACATAAAACCGAAAAGAACAATACAAACAAAGGACATGGGGTTTTGCACAAAAATACGTGTATACAATAAAAACAATATCAATTAACAGCAAAACTTAAACGATAAAATTCCCCAAAAGGGGGAGTCCCATGCAGGGCCGACCAAGGAATCCCAAACATTCTGGTCAGCCCGGCCACCAAGGGCACCTCGGACATGTACTTCTCTCCTCCACAACCCCTCCATCCTACAAGCGTATGTTCAAAGTAGACCCATTCACACAGTCCATCCTCGCCATATTCACCCAGCTTTCAACAAAAATACTGGGAGACAGCCCTTTCCTCCCCACCCTCACTTTCCTTTTCAAGTGGAACTTTAAAAAGTTGATGAGAGCTTGACCGAAGAGGAAAGTATCTGTCTTCAGTCTTTTCATCCTCATCCAGCACACTACCTCTTTTACTATAGCCACCTGACAGAGGAAAACTAGCTTTTCTTCCCGCCCAAGAGAAGGCAACGGTGCTATCTTCACGATGGACTCGGTTAATAACCGGATTCGTCCCACACACGTCAATTGTTGTTCAACAAAGCTCCACATGTCAGCAATGCCCGAACACTGGATAAGTGCATACAGAGGGTTTCACCACCCTGCGTGCATTTCGGACAGGTTGGTCTGACAGCACTTTCATGGTTGTAGAGCTTATCTCGAACCGGCAAAGCTTTCTGGTAGCACTGCCAGGTCAGGAATTTCTGGAAATTATCCATAGGCCCTAGCCCGAAAGTCCTCCGGAAAGACCAGCTAACTTATCTCTCCCGACTCCCAGAGTTACTCCGATGACGCCGTCGCTTTTGCCCGCCACTAATCCCCTATAGAACTTCAAAGTGAGATTTCAACCGACTGCATTACTCAACTAGAGAAGTGGTGTGAGCGCTTGCCAACACTCCAGATGCCAAACAACTTTCCTCGGTCTATGCTTGATCCAAAACTGTAGCTCAGACAAAGAGACGAGCTGCAGAAAATCCAATCTGACTAACGGTGGCCACACCTACTCACCATTAAGGAAACGTCAGATATATCGCCGACTCAACGCATGCCTGCGCATCATTAGCTACCGTATGCCCAGTCCTTCACTCAGCAGCTACTGACAACGGATGTATCGTCTGAACGCGTCCCCTCCACAGAAAGTGGAGGAGCAAGCGCTTCAACTTGATCAGCCACGTAACAAGGCAAGGAACGACGGTTAGGCAGTAGTAGATAACGAAAGCAATGTACACATTCGCCACCTACGCCCGACTCTTCAGGGATAGCTTCCTCTTTGCCCATTTCTGAATGAAGTTGGCCGCGCTGCTTGTCACCTCCCCTCAGTTCTTGTTCACCTGGTGGTCCGGACCCGACCAGACCCTGAGCAATTTAACTAGCCCTTCTATCCAGCGCCCAACAACGCCGTCGGTCGGCGTGGACCTGCCTCTCCAGGCACCGAGCTGCAGTCCCACACTGCTTCGTACTCTTTTAAGGTAGTGCCGATCATCTCGATTTCCGAGATGTCTAACACTATGACAGTGATGTCATTCGCATAAGCCGATACGAACCTCCGGCATCCCATTTCACGCGGGATATCCCTCTAAACATCCAGCTTCCATAGCAATGGCTCGAGAGCCAGCATGTACAGAAGGGGCGAAAATGAGCAGCCTTGATGGACCGAACATTCGATACTAAACTATTCTGGTAGGTGGCCGTTTTCTTTGACCGCCGAACAGATGTCGTTGTAAATTGCAGCGATCTAACCTCTGAAAACGGGACCGAAACCAGCCACCGCGAGGACATTTTCCAAGTATTGGTGTTCGACCCTATCAAAAGCTTTTGATAGATCTTAAATTGATCAGGGCCTCACCCATGCCAGTTGTCACATTCCTTCCATACCCTTTATATGCTTTATATGGTTGTCGTGGATATATCTGTTCGGGATAGCACATGTCTGTGCATCACTATCTAGCTTCTCGGCAACAAACGCCAACTTCTTGGCTAACGCCTTGTCCAAAATCTTATAATCTACAATCAGCATAGTTATGGGCTTAAAATTGTCTATCTGATCCCTCTTGTTTGGGTCCTTTCTCAAAAGCAGTACCACACCACAGCACACAGTACCGGGAATTCTCTTGTTCTGTTGCCAGTTGCGATAGACATCTCCCAGCAGGTCCCCGAACAAGTCTGACATATGAAAATAAAGATCATCTATTGTGCAGCTAAAAGGCACGGCATTGGTCGTCGATCGGAATACCAAGTCCACGTACTCGAATGATGAACCAGATTCGTTGCAAGAAATTAGCTACTGGTTCAAATCTTCCCGAAACACAGGAGCTGGAAGTACCCCACAACAGGAATATTCCAACAGATGGCCATCCATGCTTGTCATCAAATAATCAAAAGAAAAAGAATGAAAATGGTCAAGGGGAGATAATAAAGAAGTTCTTACGGCCTTGTACCATGCCATATATTTCCCCACACATAAATCTAATACTGTACAAACCTTCTTAAACTGGAGACAGAAACACCTTGAAGTAAGACCCTACATAGACAGTAACAAACTTGTCAACGTCAGAAGAAACATTATGAAAAAGAAATTACTAACTGAAGTAGAGATTGACCAAATTAAACAAGCAGTAAGGGATAAAAGGAACGAAGCTGCAGCTAAAGAAGATACTACAGAGGAAATAATTATAGTCCAGCCAAGGGCTGATGAAAATACAGTAATGATTGAAAGAGTTAATGTAACTGATAGGCAAAGTGATATACTCTCTGAACTAACCATAAACACTAAAATCAAATAGATGAAGAAAGTCACACAGAAATTGACCCAACAGAACTACATGATCTAAAAAATCAAATCATGGTTGAATGGCTGAAATTAAAGAAACCAATATGAATGAACGCGACATTCCCCCAAAAATTCGCAATTCTAACCAAAACCTGAAAATAATTGGTAAAATCCACCTTGCACTTAAGGATATACTTTCAGCTAATGATGATATTACAGATCTCAACCACCTGTACTATGCATCCGAGAAAATCTCAACGATTCTATGTTGTGAAAAGATTAGAAAACGACAACATTCCAGTAAAAATCCTACTTGGCAAGAGCGTATTCAACACCAAATTCAGTTACGTAGGTCTGACATAGAGTGTTTTAAAAAAAACCTTAAGTTTGACAAGACTATCAAACCTACAAAAACCCGAAAATTAAAGAGAAAATGTAATATGAAAACTATATTTGACATTGATACCACCATAGAAACCATCAAGCAAAAGGTATGTGCTAAAGCTGCCCGCATAGCAAAGTATGAAAAGTGCGTTAGATTCTTCGAGGACAACATGTAAAAAAATAACCCAAAAAATTTTTATAGGAAGATAGGAAAAATACCAGTTACAGTAAAGTCTGTCCCATCAAAAGAAGAAGTGCGGGAATTCTGGAATAAAATTTGGACAGAAGAAAAAAACACACAATGAAAAGCCCCTTGGATTGATAGAATATCAACAGGCTTAGACTCCTTAGAAGAGCAAAAGTGGGAGGGTATCAAGGTATAGGATGTAATATCTGCTCTCAGGAAATCAAGCAAATGGAAGTCTCCAGGAAAGGATAAAATTCCTTACTTCTTGTTGAATGCCTTCCCAGAGAGCCATGAACTGCTAACAAAATTTTACAACAATGTTTTGCAACAACCTAGTATGATTCCTTCTTGGCTAGTTAATGGTGTAACATTTCTAGTTACAAAACATGAAGAAACAAATGAACCAAAACATTATAGGCCCATAACATGCTTAATAACAATGTACAAAGGCAATGATGATGATAATAATAAAAATAATAATAATAATAATAATAATGATGATGATGATGATAACAATAATAATAATGGCTTTAAATTTTGCCGCAAGGGCAGTAGCTTTGGGGGAGGGGTTAAGTCGATCACATGGACTCCAGTGTTCAACTGGTACTTATTTTATCGACTCCGAAAGGATGAAAGGCAAAGTCGACCTCGGCGGAATTTGAGCTCAGAACGAAGCGGAGGACGAAATGCCACTAAGCATTTCGCCCGGCGTGCTAACGATTCTACCAGCTCGCCTCCTTAATAATAATAATAATAATAATAATAATAATAATAATAATAATAATAATAATAATAGACAGGAAAACAAGAAAAATAATGACAGGATATAGGATGCACCACCCAAAATCTGACATAGAAAGGCTATATATACAACGCACAGAAGGTGGCAGGGGTCTTATACAGCTAGAAAACTATTATAAAATAACCACCATAGGACTGCAAAAATACCTACTCCAGAAGCAAGGGAAACTAATACAAATAGCCACAAAACACGAGCAAAACAAAAAACTGTTTTCAGTATTTAAGGAAGCTGACAAATACAAACAAGAAATCAATCTACCTAACAAATACGAAGAAGAAGAAGAAGAAGAAGAAACAACAAAAGCTATAAAACAAATGAAATCCAAACTAAAACTAGAACAGCAACGGACCATGATAAAACGATGGCAAGAAAAGCCCCTACATGGTAAATACTGGGCTAAACTAAATGCGAAAGAAATAGACAGAGAAAAATCCCAGCAATGGCTGAGAAGCTCAGGACTCAAAGCAGAGACTGAAGGATTTTTAATTGCTGCACAAGACCAAAGCCTCCCCACCAGAAATTACCAAAAACACATAATGAAAAGAAATATAACAAGTAACTGTAGAATATGTGGAGATCGACAAGAAACAATAAATCATATTATCTCTGGCTGCCCAGTCCTGGCTAAGAAGGAATATATTCACAGACACGACAGAGCTGGGACCTATATACACTGGAAGCTATGCCAACATTATGGAATAGCAACAGAAAAAAGATGGTATAAACACACGCCAGAAAAGGTCACAGAAAACGAGAAAGCAACCATACTCTGGGATATGCCAATACACACAGATAGAGAAATTAAGGCAAATAGACCAGATATAGTTGTCAAAGATCATGAAGAAAAAAAATGCTTTCTAATTGATGTATCAATACCAGCAGATGACAACGTTTCTCTAAAAGAAATGGAAAAACTTTCAAAATACAAAGACCTGGAAATAGAGATAACTCGAATGTGGAATCTAAAAACAGAAACAATTCCTATCATAGTAGGTGCCTTAGGTATAATAAAAAAAATATTCAGACAAATACATAACAAAAACACCAGGACTTAGAAATATATATAACATACAGAAAATTGCACTACTGGGTACTGCACACATTCTACGCAAAACACTTTCAATACAGTAAACATAAGAGCACCACAGCAAACCACAGCACATACCCAAGGCGCACAGAGCTGCGCTCGGTAGTGAAGTGAAAGCACGTTATAAAAATAAAACTACTGAATAATAATAATAATAATAATATTTTGCAACAACCTAGTACGATTATAATACTAATAATGTTTTGCAACAGCCTAGTATGATTCCCTCTTGGCTAGTTAATGGTGTTACATTTCTGCTTCCAAAAAATGAAGAAACAAATGAACCAAGAAAGTATTAAAACAATACTTGTTGTCATAGGTGCCCTAGGAATGATAGCAAAAAGTGCTGATTGCTACCTAGCTCAGATACCAAGGAACCCCAAAGTGGCAGAAATTCAAAAGATAATGCTCATGGGAACTGCCCATATCCTATATAAAATACTGTCTATGTAATCTCAAATTTTAAAACAAACTCATAATTTTCTTGTTTTCTTAAACATTCTCTAGAACAATACTATGTACAAAACCAAATATATGACACCCTGGGAATAACACCAACATTGACTTCTAACTTGTTGTCTCTTGAAGGTCTCTGGGTGAGACTTGGAGCCAACTTGTAGAAATACAAAGCAAAAGTCAAGCATATAACAATAATAATAATAATAATAATAATAATAATAATAATAATAATAATAATAATAATAATAATAATAATAGTAATAATAATAACGATGACGATGATGATGATGATTTCATTTATTTGTCACAAGGGCGAAGGATGAGGGGGACAATACAAAGACAGACATAAAGTGTGGGGATTAACATATAATGAAAAGATGAACTTTTAAAAAAAGATTACGTATACATAGTATACACTGAAAAAGAAGGGACATATACATAGTATACAAAGGTTAGAAAAAATAGTATGTGTGATAGAAATGCAGTACTTCCCCGCCACTATAATAATAATAATAATACCAGGCAGTGGCTCTCATGGCTTTTGATCTTAACAAATTGGAAGTGTATATTGTATATTGTTTTTGTCTTAGTATAAAAGATGGGCTAGAGCAAATAGTCTGCCCAAGACCATAGATTTGCTTTATCAGTTGCTTGACCTAAACCAGTTGAGCATGTCGCTTAGTGGCTGACGATATGTGCATCTCTGATCATGAGCAGAAGTAGTGGGAGAGCATCATAGCCATGTTTTGAGAGGAATTCTTTGGGGTTTGAATAATTCACCTCTGGAAACTGGGGTGTTTTGTTCAACATCCTTAAACAAACCTTATTCCGGGACCGTTTGAGCGGGATAGGTTACTCAACTTGAAGAAAATTCTAACTGGACCCCACCTGCAAGGTCATGCGCTGTTTATTTTGATATAAGATCACCCAACTTCATTTGGGTTCCTATCACCTTCTCAATCAACAACACATTGTTATTACTTTCGTCTTTCTTCATTTTGTTTATTCAGTTCTTCGTTTGTTTTGTGAAGAACTGTGAACTTCAATTTGACATCAAGGGAGATGAGCTTCTCTTCACAATTTTTACTTTGCCTTAGTCCGGGTTCTTTATCTATTCTTTCTTACGGTCTCCTGCAGTCTATCACCTATGTTGGCTTCATTATCACAAGACGATGGAGTGGTAATGCCCACCTCCTGGCCAGCACCTGAAAAATAAAAGCAAAGCGATCTCCGACAGCTTACAAAAAAACAATCAACCACACAAACTCCAAATTTGGTGCTAGTGAGGAGGTCCAACAAAGATTTGATTTCCTTCATAACCCAAAATAAAGAGATTGAGAGAAGGGGTGCAGTATATGACACCAATACTTTTAAAGTGCTGGAAAAGTTATTGTTAATGCGTATACCGCTAACAGTATTTAAAAAAAAAATTAGGGAGGTTTTCACTTACGACGTGGAACCCCTAATGTAAAAGCCACCAACGGACTTTTAAAGAGGTTCCCAGGGGAACCCCAACCAGAGCCAGAGGTCGGTCCATCCGACCACTAACAACACCGAGTGGTTATGTAACCCCGCCCTTCTCCTTCTTCTCAACCCTTTTCGGCCGACATAGCGACTATTAGAGTAGGTTCTATAAATGTTCGTGGCCTGGAGTTGTCCTGGAAGCAGGGTTGCTTGCTCCATGGCCTCAAGTCGCTAAGGTTGGATGTAATAGCCGCCAGTGAGACCAAGGTTTCAAACATGCTCACACTATCCCCCATTTTTAAAGGCTTTGAGATCTACACATTACTGGCTTGATCTAGAATGGGAAGCAGGGTAGCAGTGCTGTTTAGGAAAGGCTTGGATCTCGAGGTACGGACGATCTTTCTTGACCCGGACGGTAAGTTGATGGTCCTGGGTGTAAGAAATAGCGAAAGCGGTGTTTTATATTTGTCGCTGTGTACGTCCTGACTGGAGCGGGGAAATCAGATTTCTCAAGTGAATCATCGCTCTTCGTTTCACAGAAGTAGGATTTCTAACGTTTTACTATCAGTCGCAGTAGATATCTATCAAGAGGCTCCCGATCAAGCTTGGCATATGATGATAAAGGTATATGGGAAGACCATCGATTCCCCGGCGACTTCTCCCTTGTGCAATCAGTCATCATTTCTCTTATTTCATAAATTGTTAACTTTTCGCAGAACTCTACATCACTTGCCGACAGTCGCAGCAGATCGTCAAAGTGAGCGGTAAAGTCCATCCCGCCTCCGATCAACCACCCGTCCCAAACAGTTGAACAAAATACCTCTAAAATACCACACATAACTGCTCTTCCTCATGTAGCACGTGTCCCTCTTGATCCGTCAAAACCTTGTTGCCACGTTGCCCCTCTCCCATGAGGGCTCATCGAACACCTTTCGTTCTTCCAATTCTTTAGAGCACCGCCCTAGCTCTGATAACACAATCTTCGTGATTCGCGTTGAAGAACCTTACCGCCAGTACGTTAGTCGCAATACTTTTCCTAAGCACTTATTCGTGTTGCTAACTAGCTCTTCTGCTCGAGAATTCTCCGTCTTACTAACCCTTACCTACTCTAATGTAATAGCCATTTTCAGGATTAATCAAAATCGGTTACTGATGATTGCCCAATCCGTTCTCTAATAGTCTCGTAAACTGTATGTGCTGGGGAAAACGCGTTTAGTTTCCAATATCCAGGTCCCTATCTATGCAACCTGAGATCGATCATACAGCCTTGTGGTTTGTGTAGCCGATCAATTTGAATTGTGGATACACTATGCTATCCTTATCTGCTGGCCAACAGATGTGGCACCTCGGTCGTCTGCCCTCCACAATTATTCTTAACTCCTCCCCATTCGGCAGGGAGATAAGGTCTTCTTGGGTGCTAAGGCTTTACACAGAGGAGCGTTGTGGTACTAAACTAGTTCTCCTGCTTCGTTCTCTTCATATCCAGTGATGTTCCACTTCCCGCAGCATTATGCAATATACACCAGAACTCTAGCTCCTGTAAGACTTCATTACTGTTACCTTTACTGCCTTTCTTTCCAAATAAGTGGGCAAAAGAGCGAAATCTGCGGCGAGTGACTACTGAATGTTGTATTGCAAGGCCGGGCTTCAGTCTTAAAGAGGACCTCGACCGGCCAAACAGCAATGCTCAAGATATATCTTGTCACACATCGTGGAGTCCGCTTTCTACTGTCTCCAGGCGACGAGGTGTTAAACTCACGCAACATTATGTAACAGTCTTTCTAGCAATCGCTCAATTTTCCTAAAATCCTGTGGCGTCTTCTAATTTGGTAAAAGTTGCTGCTGCTGCTATTGCTGTTGTTTTCCGCAATAGCTGTGGTGCACTTAACTGGACTTTGAACTTACAAATTTTTGCTCTTTTTGAAGACTGAAGGGGATGACATTGACACGTACTGCACTTGTCTTTGTGAGTTACTTCTCACCTCTCCTTTCAGTTTGCTGGTTGTGGAAGCCGACATGATTGTAAGAAATTGTATTTTTCAAAACAAAATTTGAAAATTTTGTTTTCTAACTAGCATGAGCTCCACACGGGTGGGAAACGAAAAAGCCAGCTAGCCGTTTTCAGGTTGGTTTTAAACAAATGTTATATAATACAATTTCAACAATTAACAACTTCTGAACATGTAAACAGACGAAAACACGAACGACTCGAAGCGACATGTTACTGCCACCACCATCATCACAACAACAATAGTTAAAAACAACAATAATAATCCTTTCTACTATAGGCACAAGGCCTGGATTTTATGGGGAAGGTGATAGTCGATCACATCGATCCAAGTACTCAGCTGATACATAATTTATCGGCTCCAAAAGGATGAAAGGTGAAGTCGACCTCGGCGAATTTGAACTCAGAACGTAGAGACAGACGAAATACTGCTAAGCATTTCGCGCAGCGTGCAAACGATTCTGCCAGCTCGCCGCCTTGATGATAATAATAATAATAATGATAGTAATAATAATAATATTAATAATAATAATAATAATAGTTTCAAATTTTGCCACACGGACAGCAACTTTGGGAAGAGGTTAAGTCGATTAGATCGACCGCAGTGCACAACTGGTACTTATTTTATCGACTCCGAAAGGATCAAAGGCAAAGTCGGCCTTGGCGGAATTTGAACTCAGAAGGTAGCGGCAGACGAAATACCGCTAAGCATTTCACCCGGCGTGCTAACGATTCTGCCAGCTCGTCGCTTCAGACGGGTAGTCATGATGGGTATAATGGGCTTCGTATATTTTACCCCAGTGTCACTTTGATGGCATGCACTGCTCTCTCACTCAATAATAATAATGATAACAATAATAATAATAATGGCACATGGCCAGCATGTTCGCGAGAGAAATTTTTAGGGAGTAAGTCTCTTACATCAGTACTTGACAGATAATATATTCAGCAGAGCCTAAATGGAAGAAAAATAAAGTTGACCTCGCTGGAATTTGAACCCAAGACATAAAGAAACGGAACAAATACCACAAAGTTTTTCGCTTTGTTTTGTTTCTTCCAATGTTCTAACAATTCTGACAATAGTTTCTAACATAGGGACAAGACTAGGAATTTTTGAAAAGAGATTAGTCGATTATGTCGACCCCACGAAGGATAAAAGAAAAAGTTAACTTCGGCGAGATTTGAACTCAGAAGGAATATTGTCCAGTGCCGTGGGAATTCAATGTTTTATAAAATATCTTATTCCTATTTTGAAGTATGTTTATTGGTCGTTATAATATAGATTCATTATGTTATCAATCAATTTTTTGTTAAGTCTTGCTCTCTCTAGAATATCTCCGAATGGTTTGAGAAGGTACAGAATAGAATAGTGTGTTTTCCTTTCCCTTTCTCTTTTAATCTTTATTGCGAAAACTTTGGTGTCTTTAAAAGTTTCAATTAACTGCCCTTCTCTTACGAAGTGACATCCAAATTTTATTTTTTATTTTATCTACAGAGCAGGAAGCTATATAAAATAAAATGCGAAAGCGCATTAATCAAGTTATTTCCCTTGTCTAACCTGTCATTTAACGCAATCTCGTCCCTGTTTACCTCTGTTAATTGCACGAATTTATATGATTAACGATTTAGTAGAGTTCTTTGGATAAACAAACCGTTTTTTTTTTTAAGAAATAAACTTTCAACTACATAGATACTTAAGTGTCTTCTACTTTAGCCTTGATTTCGCCAATAACATACAAGAAGAACCTGGAAACGGAAATTATAATAAATCCTTACTGAGTTTCATGGTTCAATACTAAAATAATTTATTTCGATTTAAACTGTTGGCGATGGCGCCCAAGCAAGACCACAGTCGAATGACTGGGAGTAGTGAAAAAGTAAACAAATTAAATAGAGGTTTACATATTTTGATATAAACGTTTGACTTTTTGACGAAATTGGTTTCATTTGGCCGATAGCAATAGTAAACTGGCTGTAGTATTCATGTGGAGTGGTTTATATTATTGTTTTATGATTATAATGAACAATAAACGACATTCAGGCTCCACTTGCATAATCTTCGGACGAAATCGTTCGAGTTATTCTGGTTAGAATAAAAAAAAACTTGACTAATTAGAAATTATATATCATGTTTATTTTTATTGATATTCTTTTGTTGTTGTTGTTGTTGTTGAGATGGCAGTGGTGGTGATGGTGTAGTGGAGGAGGAGGAAGAGGACGACGACGACTGCGATGACAAGTACGAGGTCCACAACGACGATGATCGTGTTGTTCTTGTTGCTACGTTGTTATTGTTTTAGCTGTAATTTTTTCTCTAATTACATCTCTTATCATTTTTTTTTTTTTTCAGAATCACTATTCATAATGTTATTGGCGCCAACATTAGTAATACTGAAGGAACGAACACTAAATGAGTTGTGTTCAGCTATTATCTCGCATTAAAAAAAATAATAATAACTGATCAATATTTAATGCAGAAAGATATGCATACAGAAATGGTAGGCTGTCAGACTAAATATCTTTGTTTCGTCTCTCTTCGGTCTGAGTTGAAACCCCACAAACTTTGACCATACCCATCATCTCAATGGAGTGGATATGTTAGCTATTAGTTTTCTTACGAAAATTATTATTGGTGCAGGTGTGACTGTGGGGTACGATGTTTGTTTCCTGTTCATTATACAATCCCACGGTGTGATACCTTTGGCAACTGTCTTCAACTATAGCCCCGGGGCGATTTGATAGAGTGAAAAATGAAAGAAACCTGTCGAATGGCTCGCCACTTCATCCTTCGTGGATATCTTCTCACCACTATCTACACTGCTCTTGCCAGAGCACATTCCGTAGACCGTGCCTCTGCTCTTTCTCCCCGCACCCGCCCCGTCATTGCCCATCTCCCGTTTCCCCTCACCTACCATCCGTCCACCCTGCCCCTCTAACACACCATTCTCTGAGTCTTCCGGCGACTCCAGTCTGACTCCTTCACCTCGCACACCTTCCCCAACCTATTCCTTCCCTCCTTCAAACGAGCCCACACCCTGCATAACCTCCTGGTCCACAGTTTCTTCCCTAACCCCAACTCCCAGCCTGGCTCGTTCCCCTACTCCTGCCCATGCTGCCGTACTTGCCCCTACCTCTCCAACACCACCATCCTCACAGGCACCCATCATCGTTCCTACCACATCACCGACTCCTTTACCTGCACTTCCAGTAAATTCATTTGCTGCATATCCTGCTCTTTCTGCCCTTCCCTGTACATCGATCAAATGGGACGCCGCTTGGCTGGCCAGTTCGCAGAGCACCTCCGAGACATCAGATTCGGTAATGACACCCCGGTCTCGCGCCATTTCCGCTCTGCCGGTCATTCACTACATCTGTCTGTGTTCCGACTGTCTTTACAAAGGGGCCATCCGAACTCCTGCCTTCACCGTGAACAGGAATTAATCTTCTTTCTTTGCTCCTTTGCGCCATATGGACCCAACTCCCCTCCTCTTCATCTGACTCTCCTCATCTGATTCCTCTCCTCTCTTCATCTGACACCTACTTCCTCTCTTCATCTGACATCTACTTCCTCTCTTCACTCCTACCCACCTCCTCTCTTCATTGATACCACCCCACCCGACACCCCACACTATCACCCCACACCCACACTCCACACCACTCCACACACTAGCACTGACCACCCCACCCGACACCCCACACCTACACTCCACACCACTCCACACACACTAGCACTGACCACTTCCCAGCACCCACATCACACACGATCATCCACACACCCATATACCATCATCCACACACCCACACACAATCTTATATTGCAGCATGCATGCACACACAGTTGCAAGAAATTTTGTATGCATAACACTTGTAACTTCAGAAAGGTCTGCACATAACCATCTGTCATATCTTCAGTTAATTTTTTGATCTTGGTCGAAGTTTTTCTCGTTTGAGAAAAACCAAATCTTCTGCTGGATTTTTAAGTTTAAAAGCCTTTATATCTGATGTAGTGCGTTTCTTTTGTTTTTTCTGACAAATTGGCTTTCCTCATCATAAAAGATTTTTATCTGATGTCTTCGTGGACAACATTTCTGACTGTTCCTTCTGATATATGGAGATCTTTTGCAATTGACTTCATGGAATTTTTGTGATTGTAATCAATGATCTGTTGAACTTGCTGGATAAACTCAGGTATTCTGATGATTTCAGAGCGTTGAGAATGCTTTTTATGTTTTGATACTGTTGATATGTTTCCATCTTCAGTCTCTAGCTCCATACAAACTTTGTAGACAAAAGATTTCGCAACTTTTAAAAATCGAGATATTTCTCAATCGCTATGCTCAGCCTTTATAACCACAATATCAGCATGCCTCTTCATTTCTTGAGTAAGCTGAGGGTCTAGCATTATTATTTTCTGAAACAAAGATTATACAGAGTGAGCAAAAAATGCAACGTCCCCAAAAAGGTGTGTCCTTAAATACCTTACACACCCTATATATATATATATATATATATATATATATATATATATATATATATATATATATATATATATATATATATATATATACATACATACATACATACATACATACATACATACATACATGCATACATGCATACATACATACATACATACATGCATACATACATATGAATATATATATATATATATATATATATATATATATATATATATATATATATATATATATATATATATATAGGTGAGAAAATTGGTATGTGAAAGCACGTGGTTGGATGTATAAAAGATAAACAAGAGTGAAAAAAACTACATAAGGCTTGCGTTACATGGTTAAAGTATATATTTAAAATATGTCAGAAAAATGTTATAAAATTCTTTTGGTTTCTAAACATTGTATTTGGAGAAATATACCAAAAAAAATTTATAACATTTTTCTGACATATTTTAAATATATACTTTAACCATGTAACACAAGCCTTCTGTAGTTTTTTCACTCTTGTTTATCTTTTATATATATATATATATATATATATATATATATATATATATATATATATATATATATATATATATATATATATATATATATATATATATATATATATATATATATATATATATATATATTAGACAAGAACAGATAACAAAGCCAAGGCTGTGAGGAGTTTTCAGGACTTCCATACCAAGGTCAACGCTTAGCCTGTAAGTTATGCCTAAAAGAGGTATTCCACATATTAAAACACAACTCCTCGACACTACTAAATAAATATAATGAAGACCTAGATACATGCAACCACCGCTTTTTTCTCGTATCTGAAAGAATTGAGATGAGCAGCATATCGCTGCTTAAAAATTATGGTTAACTCGATATATATATATATAGCTGTAGAACTGTGTAATGTGTTGGGGCGGTGCATTTATAAATTACATTAGATCTTCTACAATGGGTTTGTAGAGGGAAGATGGACCCAGGACGGCAGTTACAAGTGGGTGTATTTTGGGGATTATTTTCAGGAATGGAAGAGGTAGTATTATCCAAGGGGAGGTTAGAGATGGGAGACTAAATAGGCACAATTCCAGGGGTGGGGGCTAATGCAGATTCGCACCTCCCCTAGAAAAATGCATTTTCGAAAGGGAGGTGCGAATCTGCATTAGCCCCATCCCAAAAATCTAGTGATTTTAGCGGATGCATCGAATAGCTTTTCCGCCATCCTCAAAAACTTCATGGATGCGAAAAACAAAACCGACGTATATGACTGGTATGTAGAACATATTTCTCTACTTTCTCAGTTTATTCGTATAAGTCACTGAAATTGTTGCTCGCGCACACACAAGCACAAAATTTCTCCAGGCATTTGGCTGTTATTTTTAGCATATTGACATTTACAGTTTCAGTCCATTTGGAGATTTTCATAGAAAATTTGAGCTTAAAAAAAAAGAATTTTCCATGTTCTTAATTTCCGTATTTTTCTACGTACATTGAAAAAGAATTTTTAATTTTGAAAAAGTTCAGCGATAAATATTCTCTCTCTCTCTCTCTCTCTCTCTCTCTCTCTCTCTCTCTCTCTCACCTCACGCACAAAGATATATTTATTTTAAATGGCTTCTTTGTAGAGAGACAACTTTTATTTTCTCTCTCTCTCTCTCCACTCTCACAAAAATTATTTTGGGCGCGAAAGATTCCCTAAAACGCTGGTATAAAGCTGAAAATATTTAGTCGAGGAAAAAAGTGTATTTTGTTGAGAATTAATCCATTTATTTGACAGCAAAGAGGTAAGTAGTACTTTGTCGGTGAATTTTTACCTGTCTACATACATTCACATACACGCTATTAGATATATATATATATATATATATATATATATATATATATATATATATATATATATATATATATATATATATACATACACTACGACTTCATAAAAAATATGTTCAACGTAAAATATACACAATATAAATGTCACATTCTCTATATATTTAATAACGAACCATGTAATTCACACTCTGGAAAATGTATTTCTGTAAAATGTTGGGAGTGGGTAAATTTCCGAGGGTTCCATTCCACTCCACCCCGTTTTTCGGACCCAAAAGAGGGGTAGCATATTAGGAGGTCACTCGAATTCATTCAACGAAAAAAAAATTTCCAATGATTCTGGGATATGGGGGATCCGGTTTCCCGCCACCCATCCACCCCTTTTCCAAACAAAAAGAAGGGGTTTGCAGCATATTAGGAGGTCAGGGTACTTGATTCCACGCAAAAAATTCCAGCTTTTTTTTCTTCTTTTTTTAGAGAAAATCGTGCGGGTGAAAGGATAAAAATTTACCAAAACAAATTACATCTTCCTTGTTTATAATTTAATGAGTTTATATTGTGCTATGGTCTATATCTTTTATATTAAAAACTATACAAAATGTTCAACGTGACACACTTTCGGTATTAATAGGTAGACCTTCTCTCCCAATTAGTATTGTAAACAGAGGGTTTACTTTGTGTGTGTATGTGTGTGTGTATGAGAGAGACTTCATTTAATTCCTCATTATCGGGACATAAGTATCTCATTATTCTTGGGTAGTAGCGGCCCTTTTTACTAATTATAATAGAGTAAATAGATGTCTGGTGGTTATAAGTTCCTCGTGCAATATCATAACAACAAGAATATCTTAACAATGTTCTAAACGATAACAGTATTTTAAGAATATACGTATAGGTGATATCTCAAATAAAGCTGAAATTCTTGTATCTTAATGTATTGTGTACAATTTGTCATGCCAATCTGTCTGGTGCCATCTGTAATCATACTCCTGATTTCATGTCCAATTAGCATAAACCACAGCTAATTGAACATACTAGTTCAGAAATAGTTGAATAAAATAAATGATAGTAATTTAATCTATCTTTTACAGCGGTGACATCATCATCAACGAAATATATCCCAAGTATGGAAAACTATTTATAAAGTAAGTTAGTCATATTAATGACAAGTTTGGTTTAAGGTTGAGTGTTTAGTGATATTTTTTTCTTTTAGAGATCAAATTCCACTCATGCGTACCTTACTTTTCATTCCACTGGTTTAACAGAATAAGTACCAACTACATACTGGTCAATTCACTGCAAATTCTTGTTCCAATGTAGGAAATTATTACTGATGAGTGATTCCGCTCTCGATGCCTGCTTTTGGTGTTTTTGTTGGACATACATTTATAAGTTTAAAGCTATGACTTCTTTACAAAAATAACATCGTCCCGATAGATGCCTAATCAACTTCCTTACGGTATCCTCTCAATATAGAAATCTACAATGTTCCTTCACTTTGTTGTCTAGCACTATATATACTTCTTTTAATCTATCGCTATACACAGACATTGCAAAAATAAATGGACACCATTTTTTTTTTTTTTTAGAGAGAGAGAGATTTATTTCTAGAAACGAAATAATGTCATTTGATGCATTGATGCATCTAAATACTTAATCTAGCATTTAGTAGACATGCTTTGTGTAGTTTTTATTGATTTAATCCGTTTGGGCATTGTACTAACGAGTGGTGTCCGTACAGACAAAATAGAATAATAAGAGACGTCTATTTACTTCTGAGGTGTCTGTGTACCTTTAGAAAGCAGACGGTAAAAGTTGGTCATAGAAAGTAGGCGCTAAAAGATTCGAACCAGTGCAGCATAACAGTCAATTGAATTGATAAAGAAAGTCATCTGTACGTGATCAGGGAATTAGAATGTATATGCACGATAATTTGGATATTCGAAATGTATCCAGAAGGATATATTTCTGGAATTTGGATCATTTTTCAGAAATATAAAATAAACTAAAGTAGATAAACTAATTTGGAGATCCTCAGTTTCGCTTTTGTTGTTCAACATTTAATATTGCTTTGGCAGTCAGTGATTAATTTTTCTTTCTTTCTGAACTCGTACCTGTGATCAGCTTCTCATAGGTTTAGAACATTTTCTATTGCTGCTCATTTGTGTTATTGTTGTGCGAACACATACACATATACATGTATTGCAAATGTACACAAAGGTTGTCTCAGGACAATCTGCGGTTATTCACTAAAAGACAGAATGTCTAATGTCGACCCGTTTAGTTAGTGTAAGATTGATTGAATCGAGAGTTTCCTTATGCTGTCACAATTGTGCTGCGCTGTTCGTATCGTCAAAATGAGGGATGAAAGAATTCCTAAGGTCTTCATGAACAGCCAGCATGATGGTGGACACAGAAATTTTGGTCGCCCATGGCTCAGATATAAGGATAAGCTGAAGAATAACCTCTCCGCAGCCAATATAGCTCCCAACACCTTTGAACAAACAGCCTTGGAGAGAACACAATGGAAATCATCGTGTCAAAATGGTATAAGGACTTTGTTTCAACCAGCATTACCAGGCTAAGGAGTGCAACGCAAAGGAGAAAGGCGGCTGCCAATATACCGCCTGCACTAACCCGCAATCCTTATACTTGCAATATTTGCGGGCTTCTTCGCAAATCGTTGGTGGGACTCAAACGTCACATTCGGCATAAGGATTATGACTGACAAAGAAAATGTAGGTTGTCGGAACCTCATACGTCGAAATCGACGGGAGAGACTATCATATATATTTTATCTCAACAGGGACTATATAAAGCCAAGATTGATTTAAACGCATCACAGTCCAATGATGGTTTAACTGACCGAAACTTCGAAGTCTCTATCAATACTATTGATGCTAAAGAATAATAATCTTGTACTCTACAAAAGCATGGAGTAATGCTTCAGATTAATTTAAAATTAGTTTTATTATCATTATTATTATTATATATATATATATATATATATATATATATATATATATATATATATATATATATATATATATATATATATATATATATATATATATATATATATATATATATATATATATATATATATATATATGGCAAGAAGAAAATGGAGGGAATCCAGAGGTAGTATTCATCAGTTGTTAGACATTATATTATTTCTATCTATTTATTTTAAACAGTTCAGATCATATATGAATACATGTGTAAATTATTAGTAATTTCTAGAATAGAGAAAGAAGAGCAATTTCTTACAGCAGTTTCAGCCAAGAGGTCACAGTACCCCATATGTTATTTCCATCTTTTCAGTGTATTGTATATCTGGAGATAAAATTAGGGTACTTGGGTATGCCTCTAGACTTCGCCAGAGAGTTTTATAAGGTAGTCCAAGAAGTTCATAGGGTTAATTTATGCATATATAAATATACAGGCTTCGTCAGAGAGTTTTTTATAAGATAGTCCAAGAAGTTCATAGGGCTAATTTATGCATATATAAATATATATATACATAAATATATATATATATATATACATTTACACATACACACCCATACATACATGCATGCATGCATACATACATACATACATACACACATGCATGTATATACTTATAACAAAATTAGTTATTAGTAGTTGTAGTACAATATTCTTATTAGTGCATGCATAAAAAGAGAAAGAGAAAGAAAAAGAGAAATAACAGTATAATCGAAGAAAATAATGGAGTTTGAGAGGATTACAGTTTTTTAGAACTGAAAATGCACACAGAAGGAGAAATACATATATATACATACATACAAATATAGATACATACATATATACATATACAAATATATATACGCATACATATACACACATATATTTCATGCGTTAGGTAAGGTGTATTTCTGCAATGGTTCGTATTGTCCTTGCATATAAATAAATTAATTAATGAATGAACTATTGTACACACATAGATGTACCTATACATATACACAAATAGGATCTTTGTAATTTGACGGGCAACATTTTTTTTATGTAGTGTTTTTGGTACCGAAACACTTTCAAACTTCGAATACTTGTATATTTTGTGTTATAGAACAGATAAAAAATTTTGTATTCTAAGTTGTTTCATGTAAAAAATTGTCGTATTTCGGTAATTTCAACCAATCACTGACGTCTATTGAGGTGAAAACAATTACGACGGGGAATGTAAAGAACGGTCCTACGGAATTTTTTCCCTTGAATAAAATTAGTGCCGTTGTTTGTCAACAAAAACTATCCGTTGTCAACAACAACTATCAGTGGTATATATTTCGTTTGTTAGTTATTTATGACATCATTCGTGCGTTTGTACTGGTTTTAGCTTTAGAGTTTTAGGGTTAGGGTTCGGGTTTTAGAGTTAGGGTTAGTTTTAGGATTACGGTTAGGGTTATGATTATTTTTGCCATAACCTTAACTCTAACCCTATAACCCATAACCATAACCCTAACCCTAACCCCAACCTTAACCCTAAAACCCTAACCCTAAAACCCTAACTCTAAAACCCGAACCCGAACCCTAAAACCCTAAACCCTTACTAGGGAATAATGATATAATTTAACATGAAATAACTTGCGATGTATAATTTTTTGTTAAGAAGGTTAAGAGAAGAAGTTGTTTTATATGACACATTCTACCAGTGTCCCAAGTTTGAAAGTGTTTCGTTAAGAAAACAAGTGTTGCCCGTCAAATCACAAAGATCCCACAAATATATGATGCATTTATAGTTGAGGGCCAGAAATCATGGTTCCCATTATGGGGTGAAAGTTTATATCAATAGTTATAATAGCAGTTGGTACTAAATTAGTAAATGTTTTAAATCTCCGGTCAGTTAACAAGATACTGTATTATCTTCCGTTATTTTTTCCGTTAACAAGTTGCTGAATCTCTATAGTTAATGAGGAGGGGGTTGTGGTCGTTCGCGTAATCTAATTGGTCTGCTAATTTATTTGAAAGGCCATGACGCTGCTATGGTTAGTTGGTGGTTAACAGATAATACAAACAAACTACATAAAAATTATATGCATGAAAACATAGAAGCAAATAATTCATATTTAACTATGTGTAGGTGTGAGAGAAAAAATTGACATTGAGACTTGATTCGATTAGATTTAATTAAATTAAATTATATTAAATTAAGAATTATAGAAATAAAAATAAAAAGTTGATGAGCGAATAGGTTAGTGAATATACTATAATAGGTTATAGTGATATGACTAGGGGATGTGGTTTTTAGATTATTTACGAGAAATAAGGTATTACAAATGTATGAAACCGTTTATTATTAAATATGTGAAAACGTGTATCCGTCTAGTTGTTCAATTAATCATTTATTTTTAGACCACCTGTCTATTTAGTTATTTAATTTTAATTATTTAATTTTCATTTTAGTGCTTTATTTCACTGGGGGTACCAACTAATAGTAGAATGTTTATATTTCGCCATTTTTAATTTTATTGTAGACATTTTTTCATCATGTTATTTATTATTTTAATAGTTGAAGGGGGATAACTCTTTATTCACCTTTATGAAAATAATATACTTAAAACCATCAGATAGTAAACTAATCAGTTAAATAGGTAATGAATTAATCAATTAATTTAATAATAAATCAATCAATTGGTTGTGTATAGGGGTTTCATTCCTACATATATACACTGACAAAATTCTGTGCTGTATAAATATATGTATGCATACACACATACATATATATATACATACATATGCATACAGATATATATGCACATACAAATTTGATTCAGTCTTGGGGATAGTACTAAATAATGTTATTATTCTGCATATTTGTGGATTTTAATTCAATTATTTGATTTTATTATTAAAGATGAGTTAGTCTATGTGTATTTGTTTAAGGTATATTAATAGATGGGGTATTAATGTCATTGCTTATATCATGTTCATGTATATTATTATTATCATTATATGAGTGTGGGAAAATATAGCATTTGTATAACATAATGGCGGGGGTGATGGTTTTTATATCTGTTCGTACTCTTGCTACAATCCTATCAAATATAATTAAGAGAAATAAATAAGATTAAATAAATTATAGGTATGCCTATATACATATATATATATATATATATATATATATATATATATAAAAGAAAGGTACGATTCTAAAGTATATCACCTAATTATTATACTCAGTAGGGTAATTGCCACGCAATAACCAACATTTGTGTATTAATTAGGTATTCTACCAGCAGTATATTGGATAGATATTCACACTTAGTTGTTGATTGGATTCACAACCTCTAACTTACTTTCTTTATCATCATCATCATCATCATCGTTTAACGTCCGCTTTCCATGCTAGCATGGGTTGGACGATTTGACTGAGGACTGGTGAAACCGGATGGCAACACCAGGCTCCAATCTAAATTTGGCAGAGTTTCTACAGCTGGATGCCCTTCCTAACGCCAACCACTCAGAGAGTGTAGTTAAAGATATATATATAAAAATTATATATATATATATATATATATGCATATATACATACATGTACATACTTACATATATATGTATATACACATATACATATATACATGTGTGTGTGAGTGTGTGTGTGTGTGTGTGTGTGTGTGTGTGTGTGCGTTTCCAAGTTCTCAAGCATTTCACAATCACAACTCTGATCTAGGAAGCACCATCTCTTATGATAGTTGTGGTGATTACAATGACAGTGACAGCAATGATGATGATGATGATGATGGTGGTGGTGGTGGTGATCACCATCGTCATGGAGATGGCTACGGTGATGATGATGATGATGATGTGCAAAGATCAATAGGTCCAACTTGAGATGTCCATTGTATTTGAACCAACAGCAGTTTGTAATATATATTGAGAGATGTGTATGTATATATATACATATATATATACACAAATATATATACATATATATATATATATATATATATATATATATATATATATATATATATATATATATATATACATATATATATATATATATATATATATATATATATATATATATATATATATATATATATATATATATACATATATATATACATATATATATACATATATATATACATATATATATATATATATATATATATATATATATATATATATATATATACACACACACACACACAAATGTATATACAGATGTATATATTAGGTTGGTGCACAACTATTGTGGCTTCTCTTTACAACAAATTTTATTCAACAAAAACAACAACAACATGTAACAAAAACATCTTTGAATGACTATTCCACAGCATATTCACCATCTTCTTCAATTACTGCTTCCGGTTTGCTTGGCAGACGATCAGACCGTCATTTGAAGATGTTTTTGTCAAATAATATTGCTATTGCTCTTGTTGAACAAAATTTATTGACAAAAAGCCACAATAACTACGCATCAACCCAATATATCTCTCTCTCTATATACATATATATATACATATATAGAGAGATATGTATATTGTGTGTGAGTGTGTGTGTGTGTGTGTGTGTGTGTGTGTGTGTGTGTGTGTTATGTTGGAGGATTAATGAGAGCTTCTTTAGTAATGAGTGTAACAGAGATTGACTTGAGATAGAAATAACTGGAATATTGTCCAACAAAAGACAGCTGGTAACCTTGGTGGGTGAATCTTAAGAGACCTCTGTGTAATCCATTTGGTTTGCGTTTGTATATATATATATAATGTTCTATAATGAAGTTGATTATTAATTAGTTATGAATATGCAACTTTTACTAAAAGAAAGCAATTATTAAAATCTACACTGTCTAGAAAATTCTTGAAAATTCCAATTGTATTATACTTTTATTAATATGTGATTTTAAATCCTCTATTAATATTAAAGATTTCAACTGCACGATTCAATTATATAATTTACTTTAATTCACTGCGAGATTGTCAGTGTTTAATCTGCAAGAAAGCACTTTTTAATGTCTTACTTCCTTCCCTTTTTGTCTCATCTCTCAATCAAATACTTCATTTATTTCCCTTTTCTTCTGTTTTCTTGCCAAGTTGTCTTTCACTCTCCTTCTATCTCTTCTTTGTTTACTGCCACTACTCCTATTAGCGTTCTTCTTTCTCTACCTTTAACTTTCCCTCTCTCACTCTTATCCTCATCATTTATTTCTTTTAACATATTTTCCTTTTACTGCTTAAATTTTTTTTATTTCAAGTTTCATTCTGTTAGATACAAATGTATAAACTAGGGTCTTCTAAATAATGAAAGCCTTGGGTTATTTTCTATGCCAACGTTGACTCTGCGCTTATTGTGAGATGATATATTGATTACAAAGCAAATATTACAATACATATACGGCGCTCTTTGCTTCTGGATTAGAGTTTTCAACATGGGTCTCCAAAGAATATGCAGCTGAAACAGAATGGTTGACAGTAAAAACACAACAGCAAAGGGAAAGAAGGGCAACTGAAGCTTCTCTCTCACACATTCATATCCTTTCCTTTGTTATTTCCTATAATACTTTTCATCTTTACCCTGCACTGTCTTTCCCTACAACACTCTCTCTCTCTCTCCTTCTCTCCCTCTCTCCCTCTCTCCCTCTCTCTCTCTCTCTCCATTTCTTTCCTTCTCTAGTGCCTCTATTCCATTGTTTTCATTAAAAATATGCGATTACAAAGTTTTTCTTTGAGATACTTTGAGAGTATTTGTGAAATGTTAACACTATATCTATTTGTCATGTCAAAATTTTTCTTTTCTAGTTTCATTCTGTGATACAGAAATGTACAAACCATGATCTTTTGAATAATGACAGCCTCTGGTTTTTTTTTTTTTTTTGTTCTTAAGTCGACTTTGCACTAATTGTTAGATAACATATTGATTGCAATACAATACACATATTGCTCTATTTATTTCCAAATCAGAATTTTTCGGTTCAGCATAGGTTCAAAAATATGAGGCTGAAACAGAACAGCTGACAGCAAAGAGAAAGAAAGACAGCTAAATCAAAGAAAACCAGACCAAAATAACTGAAATAAATGTCTGAATGCATATGTAGGCGTAGAGAATATGATTCTGTTTTTGCTTTACATGACAGATTGGCTAGGGTGTCTCAAGAAAAGTATAATCTACTTCGATTCACTGAGCCAACTTTCACAAATATCTCGTGTAAATTAGTAGTGAGATACAAACAGTAACAACAGTGCAAACAAACAGGGTGTTGAGAGATCAAACCAAATATGTATGTACAGTAGTAGAATAGATGTGAAAACTTTCAAACTAGAAACAAGTTTGTTGAAGGGTTAACACTGAATACCAATTTTGATGAATTTAAAAACAGACTGTCTTTTCCGTTATACACCCACAAAATGCAGAGAGTCTCTCCAACAATGTTTGCTCACATTACAAAGGTTGCAGATGGTTTGCTGAATCGAAATCCATAAACTGTTTTCAGGGGAAAGTAAAACTTGACAAATGACATCCTCCTACACCAAATATTCTTAGGTACTTTAATGTTGCTCAAATAGGAAATAGCTTGCTGGAAAATATACGCTCATATAACAATGTGCTGTCATTCATTTTTCTGGGTTGCAGAGAAATCACAGTCCCAGGATTTATTTAGTCCTACATCATACCAGTTTTGCACAAGCAACTGCTAGTGTGTCATCGTCGTCATTTAACGTCCGCTTTCCATGCTAGCATGGGTTGGACGATTTGACTGAGGACTGGTGAAACCAGATGGCTACACCAGGCTCCAATCTGATTTGGCAGAGTTTCTACAGCTGGATGCCCTTCCTAACGCCAACCACACCGAGAGTGTAGTGGGTGCTTTTACATGCCACCGGCACGAAGGCCAGTCAGGTGGTACTGGCAACGGCCACGCTCAAAATGGTGTATTTTACGTGCCACCTACACAGGAGCCAGTTCGGCAGCACTGGCAATGATCTCGCTTGAATGTCTTTACATATGCCAACTGGCACAAGTGCCAGGAAGGCGATGCTGGGCACAAGTGCCAGGAAGGCGATGCTGGGCACAGGTGCCATGATGATTTCGCTTTCACTTGCCCCAACAGATCTTCACAAGCCGAGTTTCGTGTCCAATGAAGGAGATGACGTGTGTGTGTATATATATGTAGACGACCGTGCAAACCAAAGGAGAAATGGTGACAAATGGAAACAGGCTCCTTTTTAACTCGTCACACGGTCAACACAAAATATATGAGATATGTTATAATACTATAACATAGAGAATTCGTAAATGCCAGTAAGGTAAAGATAGAAGATGACTCAACCGATAAAGATGAATAACAGTAAGGTTTATTAGGGCATTAAACTGTATGTCTGTGTGTGAGTGAATGCGACATAATAAAACACAATATAAGACAGGCCGTCATGTAAACAAAGAGTGTGTATACAAATATATGTATGTGAATGCAAGAGATACAGAGTATAGATAAGAGTCAGTAACACGGATAAGAAAATACCAGTTCTGTTACGGTAAACAGTAGTTAGAAAGTCTGTATATAAGAGGTTACGGTTGAGACAGAGCTAAGTCACTTGTCGTGCAGTTGAGGCTTCTATGCCGGGCCGGATTCTTGATACAGATGGTTTCTCACAGGTGTCGAATTCTGGCTGTTATTTCGTGGTGAGCAAATCACACAAACAGGGTTGAGAAGAGAAGCTATGGTTGCTTGTGTACGTGGAGAAGTCATGTTGATGTTGGCGACGTTGGGGACGAAAGTTGTAGTAATCAGTTGAACGATGGTGTTGATGTCGTCGCTGGAAACTGGCTGGCTGTGTTACGTGTGTGGTCAACGACCAGATCTTAGAAGATCTGAAGCCGCGACCAAGTGGCGCGTATAAAGCATGCTATTTATAGGTACAGATAGGCTCCAGAAAGCATCAGAAAAACACTCTCTCACGTGACCTTATTAGATGGTCACGGTTGGTCGGTTTGCACCCTGGCACGAAAGGACTGGAAACAATTGCCGCGCAAATAATAGTCAGTCAGGTGATGGACAACAGCTGGGTCCAAGGCGGGAAAGAGATGTTACCTGCTACGTTCGCATTTGTAAATAAATAACCGAGAGAAGTGGTTTCACTACATATATATATGCCCACTTTTGCATAGCAGAAAGTAATGCAAAAGAAGATATAACTAACTGACCTGGGTCATTCAAATCGCACACGATGGTAAAGTAACCCTTTCTCTATAGTAATTGTTCTTTCTGTTCCACATTACAAGCAAATAATGAGGCCCAAGCAGGAGCAACATGTAGTCATTGAGTTCTTGATGAAGGAGTGAAGACTGTCCAAAATCTGTAGAAGGCTACAGGTTGTTTACAGAAATGACACTATTTGGCAAGAGCAATATGCACAGATGGATGAAGAAGCTTACAGAAAGAGAAACCAGCATTGAAGACAAAACACTGACTGGAAACCATCGACCTCAACCACTGACACGAATCACCAGCGAGTGGACAAACTGATTCCTGCGGACAGATGAGTCACAATCCATGAGCTTGCTGCACAACTGCAGTGTGGTTATGCTTTTTTCCGAACTTCTGACAGGGGATGAAACAAGCCATATCTTTATAATCTGGAAACGAAGGCTCAGTCCACGGAATGGCGTCACACCTCTCTCTTCTCGCAAGATCTAAGGAGTTCAAGAGCCAGCGATCAGTACAGAAAGTCATGGTGACTGTTTTCACAGAAAACAAGAACATCATTCTCTTTGATTTCTGGAATGTGGCTGTACCATGAACAGCGAGTGGGACATTGAGGCACTAAAAAAGCTTAGTGAAGCCATTTGGAAGGAAAGACCTAACAAGTCTGAAAAAGATCCATATTCATCACGACAAACACCTTTGATAATAATTCAGATAATCAGTAAACTAAACTGATCAGTGCTCCCCAACACCCCCTCCACCATGGATTTGGTACCTTCTGATTGCCAACTGCTCAGTTCAATGAAGGACAGTCTTTGGGGCAAAGATTTGACCATAACAACAAGATGAAGAAACAAGCACAACGGTGCACACCTGAATATTTTCAAAGAGAATTCGAAAGCTTGTTTCAACGATGGTGCAAATGCATCACTAGTGATGGAGACTATGATAAATAGTACCTGTGTCCAATCTAAATGACCTGTGTCGATTAATAAAGTTGCCAGCAGGCACGATTTGAATAAGAGCTTTGAACAGAAGCCATGAAATTGTTGAGAAAAGTTTAGTCAATTAAAACAACTTCAGTATCTGTCTGGTAGTCATTTTGTTGAACTTGGAAGGAAGAAGGCCAAGTGAAACTCATGTCTTAAAAGTATGAAACTAAAAGTATGGCATCATCTTTAACTATCTCCACTTTACCAAGAATTATAATTGAATCAAGCATCACATAAAGAAGTATAAGACAATCTTGAAGTAATGTAAAAGTGGTGAGGAGTTAATGGCATCATGTCCAGTGATCATGGAGATCACTCCAAGTTTGGGGTGAGAACTGACAAGCTATAGTAGTCAGAATCAAGAATGATGATTTGTAATATAGACAAAATAACTTATTGGAATTGGCAAAGGAAGGTTAATTGAACCAAAAAGTTTTTACCTTTACTTATTCATCATCATCATCAACATCATCATCATTACCTTCATCATCATAATCATTTAACATCTGTTTTCCATACTGACAGGGGTTGAAGGGCTTGACAGAAACTGACAAGGCCGGAAAACGCACCAGATTTCATAGTTTATTTTGGCTTGGTTTCTACAACTTCCTAATGTCACCTATTTTACAGAGTGTACTGGACACTTTTTACGTAGCACAGGCACATATGCTTTTCACATGGCACCTTGATTTCTAGATATCAATTCTGATGTGGTGGGTGGATCTTCTTGAGTACAGCAATGTGTCACATTTCTCTGTCTTCAGTCATCTACTTCATAAGGCTCAGCGTTTTGAGATCGGCCTTCAATACTTCATCCCATGTCTTCTTGGGTCTCCCTCTTCCACTACTTCCCTCCACTTTAAGTGATCGGCACTTCTTTATTATTATTGTTATTATTATTTCTCTTTATTACAGGTTTTATTGGAGCTCCTGGAGTCTTGCATTATCATTATTATTATTACCAAAACTCGGCTTGTGAAGACCTGTTGGGGCAAGCGAAAGCAAAATCATGATGGCACTTGTGCCCAGCGTCGCCTTCCTGGCATTTGTGCTGGTGGCATGTGTAAAAACATTCGAGCGAGATCGTGCCAGTTTCATTGGACTGGCTCCTGTGCAGGTGGCACGTAAAATACACCACTTTGAGTGTGGTCGTTGCCAGTACCACCTGACTGGCCTTCGTGCCGGTGGCCCGTAAAAGCACCCACTACACTCTTGGAGTGGTTGGCGTTAGGAAGGGCATCCAGCTGTAGAAACTCTGCCAAATCAGATTGGGGCCTGGTGTAGCCATCCGGTTCGCCAGTCCCCAGTCAAATCGTCCAACCCATGGAAAGCGGACGTTAACCGATGATGATGATGATGATGATTATTATTATTATTATTATTATTATTATTATTACCTCCGCCTTAGAGAAGGTGGAGGTATTGTTTTCAGTCGTATTTGTTTGTTTGTTTAAGAATCGCTGGATGGATTTGAATGAAACTTTCAGGGATGTTTGGCCTCGTGACTGGCACAAACTGATTAGATTTTGGGATCAATCCAATACCGGACAAGGATTCTGGATTAATTTTTGAGTGTGGTCAGGTTCATTTTTAGTATTCTCGTTTGTGAGAGCAGTCGTGTTTATTTCAGATATTCTCATTTTAAAAATCATCTCCAGCTAATCGTTAAGAGGACATTGGTGTTGCCTTGGCGGAGGTTTGCACTCTCTGAGTGCTCTTGTTATTATTATTATTATTATTATTATTATTATTATTATTATTATTATTATTATTATTATTACTATTTTAAGGCGGCAAGCTTGCAGAATCATTGGCATGCCAAGCAAAATGCTTTACAGAATTTCGTTTGTCTTTACATTCTGAGTTCAAATTCCGCCAATGTCAACTTTACCATTAATCCTTTCGAGGTCGACAAAATAAGTACCAGTTGATCACTGGGATAGATGTATTCAACTTACCTTTCTCCCGAAATTGCTGGCCTTGAGCCAAACCTGCCCGGCGTTGCGTTCCAATGGTCAGGAGGTCAGTCTGCTGCCAGCACCCTCTGAGCAGTGGATTAGGTATGCTGTGGCTTCTAATGCACACACACGCTCTTAGGTTGCGTCACTTGCAATGATTTCTGGATGGTGAGCATGTGTGAGCTCCAATGGGAGGCACGTCTTTCTGCAGCTCATCTCCTTGATGCTGCAGTCTTAGGTGAAGAAAAGACCAAGACTGGGTGTCTGGCAACTAGAATGTCAACAGGCACTCACAGCCCTCTACCAATCAGGCAATAGGGTGGTGGATGTTCCGTTTTAGCAATTTATAGAGGTTTAGTGGCGGTGTAGTGCGATGATGTTCTCAGGGAGAGTCTGGACGTCGAGATAATTTCCAGATGTCCTTGGTCTGGCAATGTTAGGTGGGGACGCTGTCAATTTGAGATAAACTCTACAGGCATGGGTGTGCTGTCAGACGATTTTGTCTGAGATGCACGCAGAGTGACAAAACCATTCTGCAAGCATTCGTTCATTGTCAGGGCATTGCTGACTTGTGGGGCTATGTGAAACAGCTGCTGTCACATGTGGGACAGATCCATCTATTGGCTGAGTCTATAGTAATGACTGCCCTGCCGCCCTCCTTTACTCAGGTAGACAAGGCAGTTTTCCTTTGCCTGGTGGCTGTGGCGAAAGAGGTTGTCTGGTAGACAAGGCTGGAAGGCATGAGGACAGATACATTCCTCTTTGGTAGAGGTTTCATTGACTTCTACAAGTTCCTCTTGAAAAGGAAATTGGGAGGGAGAAAGAAGTGCTGTCCTTGATTGAGTTTATTGAAAGGTGCGTGAAAGTTGTGAAAATGACAAGAGTGGATGGTACCTCTCTAAGTGTAGACCTGTGAGTCGGAGAAAGGGAATTGGAGAGGGCACTTGTCCTTGGTGTTCAAGGAGATCTTGGACAGTGGGGTTCCTCGATTAACCCTAGAGGTCATCCTGTATCAGGACTACATCTCTATGATCCCCACTTTTTCTTTTAACCTTTGCATACTATGTATATTTTCCTTCTTCTTCATTATATACCATGAACACTTTCTCTTTTTCTTTTGGCTATTTATTTCATTATTCCATTATATGTAAACCCCCACATTTTATGTCTGTCTTTGTATTGATCCCCTCAGCCTTCGCCCTGGTGTCAAATAAATAAAATCATTGTCATGATTATTATTATTATCATCATCATCATCATTATTGAGTGAGAGAGCAGTGCACGCCATCAAAATGACACTGGGGTAAAATATATGAAGCCCATTATACCCATCATGACTACCCGTCTGATAAGGGTACCCCAGGCACATGCATCACAACCATGTGTGTGCGACATGGTGATCTCATATCAAGATAAACAGCACATGAGCTTGCAGGTGGGGCCCAGTTAGAATTTTCTTCAGGTCAAGTGGCCCATCCCACTCAAAAGGTCCTTGAATAAGGGTTGTTTAAGGAATTTGAACGAAACACCCATGTTTCCAGAGGTGAATTATTCAAATCTCAGAAATTTCCTCTCAACACATGACTATGATGCTCCCCCACTACTTCTGCTCATGATCAGAAATGCACATATCATCAGCCACTAAGGGACATGCTCAACTGGTTAAGGTGAAGCAGTTGACAAGTAAATCTATGGTATTGAGTAGAATATTTACTGTAACACATCTTTCATATGAAGACAAAACAATGGACATGATAACACTTCCAATCAGTTAAGATCAGAAGCCATGAGTGCCAGCACCTGGTGCTGCTTATTATTTTAAAGCAGTGAGTTGGCAGAATCATTAGCACGCCAGGCAAAATGCTTGGCGGTACTTCATCCATCTTCACATTCTGAGTTCAAATTATGCTGAGGTTGACTTTGCCTTTCATCTCTTCTGAGGTCAATAAATTAAGTACCAGTGAAACACTGGGGTTGATGGAATTGACTAGACTCCTCCACCAAAATTTCAAGCTTTGTACCTTTAGTAGAAAGAATTATCATTTTAAAACAGCGAGCTGGCAGAATTGTTAGCATGCCGGGTAAAATGCTTAATGGCATTTTGTCCATCTTTACGTTCTGAGTTCAAATTCTGCTGAGGTCAACTTTGCCTTTCATCCTTTCACTGAGGTCAATGTAATCAATTAGTCCCCTCCCCCATAATTTCAGGCTTTGTGCCCTTAGCAGAAAGATTATTATTATTATATAGGCCACAATCTGTCCATCAACTTTGCTTATTATCCTGTCAGAGAAACACAGAAACAGTCAAACGCACACGCACACACACACACACACACACACACACACACAAAGTGGCATCAATACATCTCCATATGATATCTGAAATTATCAAGTAAAGGAGTGGGAAGTTAAAAAAAAGTATCCCTTTAATGTTGTACTCCCCACTTTTAATAGGTTTGAACACTCACAATCTCACATGAATAAAAACGGTTGGGTGATTATGAAATGAAACAATTGTTAGCTTCCAATGTTTTATGCAAAAAGAAAAGCATGTGATAGTTCCTGACTACATTGTAAATAGCAGTAGGGTAAAGGGAAGTTAACGAGTAATATTCAAAATAAGAGCAGCAAAGAAAAATTATTGTAAACAGATAAAATACAGAAGTTACAAAGGGCAGAAAGGGAGACTAAAAGCATCTCCTCACCATCATCTCTCTATCAACTATTATCACTTTCTCTCCTATCATCCATCAACGTTTCTCCCATAAATAAACCTCACCCAAACCACTTCCCCACTCTGTTAATTGAATCAATGACTGGAAATGGCAAAGATAAAATTAATGAAAAAATTTTATTTCATTTAAAACAAAACTTTATTCTCATTGCCATTGATGCCGTCAGGATCCATTTTAGTGACAAATGCTAAAAAAAAGTTGAGGGTTTAAAAAGACTTTAGCTAATTTTATTACTCTATTTCTATAAACAGAACTATTCTCTATTCTAAATCATGCACAATTACTGCATTTTTACCTGAAACAAATGGACAACAATGTCTAATTAACAGCCCCTGCCTTTTGTCACTAGATTACATGAAAAGATTCAAACTTCTAAATATGACAAACCATTTTTATGACATGGCATCATGAAACCCTTCCCAGCTTCACCACAACTACTTCACAATAGAAAATAAATTCAAGGTCTAACATTCATAATTGTCTCTATACATGTGATAAAAGATCCTGATTTTTTATCAAACCTAGTGATGAAAGGCAACAACTTACAGATTAAAACTCTAAAACAGAGGTTCTCAAACTTTTGGGGTCACCACCTCCTCGTGGCCACATAATACCCTCGGTGCCCCCACCCCTATTTTTATGTATAAATAAATATTTTATATTTTACTAATTTATATATACTACGAATCATTTGATATTTAATATGATATATATTTTGTATACAATACTATAATATTATAATTCATAGCGTCCCCTAATCCACTGCCTTCCTCCCAACGCCTCCCTTTTGTCTACTGCCCCCACCACCCCCTTAGGCACCAGCACCCAGCTGGACCATCTCAACATCCACTGGGGGTAGTGCTCACTTTGAGAACCTATGCTCTAAAATATAGACAAAATTAAATATTGAAAGATTTAGTCAAGTTTTCTTGTTTCAGAGGATTAACCAGTTCTTCATAACAGTTGTCTATAAATTTTCAACAATGATCTAATTTGAGATCTTCATTTCTTTAAAAAAGAAAAAGAAAAATAGGTTAACTACTATCAGTTAAAATTTCTTAGCACACAAACCAATGAGGATGGGAGGCACTATGCAGTCACTCAATCTGCTAGATATAGTAGTCAGATTTCCCCCAAACATACCTTGTTACCTCAAAAAAGAAAAACATTGCTATCCTTTATATCAGGCATCGGCAACCTGTGGTCCGCGAGCCAAATGTGGCCCACAGCACCTGATCCAGATTTCCATTAGGTGTGTCCCACAAGACATTACCCACGATCCAATGGGGTTTTTTGAACCGACGGTAAATTTAACAGAGCCAATCAGCAGCCATCTTCTCCCCAGTCAGAACAGTATCCTACTTTCATGATACTGACACTGAATAAACATAACTTTTGGAGAAGAATTCTGATAGAGTTAGAGAGAAAGAGGAAATCCTCCTTTTGCCCGATACTGTAGTATAGTATAACTGTACGATAAGTTATTTTTCACTTCTACTCCAACTGACTTGGTTATAAATATTTTTTCTGTGTTATTTTAGCTGGCTGAAGGTACCCAACCTATGAAGAAGAGAATGCTTCCCATTCAAGAAGGAATGGGAAGCATTCTTCTTTGTGGAGTGCAAGGGAAAAGCTTTGTGTGTCATCTACCATGAGACCGTCACCGTTATGAAGGTGTGCAATGTAAAGCGTCACTTCACTTTGGTGCACCCCAAGCAAGCTGCATTGCCTGACGACAAGAAGGTAGAGTTTGGGCGTCTGAGTGCTCAGCTGGAGAAGCAATGTGTCTTCATGAAGAGGATCGTTCACATGAAGCTGATAAAGAACAAAACAAGAGTACAGCTTACAGATGCTCATCTTCAAGACATTCTATCTGTTTCAAAGAACCACAAGCCTTCACATTAATCGTTTCACATTGTGATTATTGCAAGTCTTCATAAAGGTTCAATTTACATTTATCATTGATTTTGTGTGTTTATTATCTTTTCAGGATGAGAGCGGGGTGTGGCCTGCAAGGTGGCCTAGATGTGGCCTAGTGGCCCGCAGCCTGGTTTAGGTTGCTGACACCTACTTTATACACTATCTTCATGCACATCTTCTGACACCTGATCAAAAGCACACCAGGCTGATCACATCATGGGAAAATCTGACATTGTTCCAGGCAGATCCAGCTGGGTCTTTTTAACGTTTCCTAACCCAGGATGAGACAAAGAAAGAAGCATGCAATGGAAACACTCCTCTTCCCCTGCCCCAACAAAGGCCAAGGTCATTTTATCTACAAGCAAGATGATTGCCTGTTTTGGGGGGCACAAAAGGCATTGCGTTTATTGACTATCTTCAAAAGGGCCACACCATTAATGGAGAGTACTATGCCAACTAGTTGAGGCAGTTACGAAAGGCTATCAAGACCAAAAACCCAGGAAAACTAATGAAAGGGGTCATGGTTCATCAGAACAATGTTCCAGTACACAAGTCCTTGCTTTCAATGGCTGCTGTGCATGACTATGGCTTTGAACAGGTTGGTTACCTTCCCTCTTCTCCTGATTTAGCCTTATCTGACTATCATCTGTCCCCCAACATGGAAAAACACTTTGCTGAAAACCAATATCACAGTGATGAGAACTTTTTTGATCAAGAGGATGAAAGTTCCTTCACCAATGGGATCCAAGCACTGCAACACTGATGGAAGAAGTATGTGAACTGAAAGGTAGACAATGTTGTAAAATAAACCTCATACCATGAAAGTAACTTGGTCGGCCTATAGACTTCTCACCCAACCTTCATATAGGAGTCTTGAGACGTGAACAATAAAACTAATAATGACGTACTAGGAATGGCAAATAAAATTTTATTAAACAGTTAGGAAAAAATTTTTAATAAAAGGTAAAATGAATGAGAAAAGAAGGGAAAATTAAAGAATTACATGGATGGATAATATCAAGAATTGGACACATCTTAAATGCAGTGAATGGATAAGGGTAGCTCAAGAAAGACCAAGTTGGTGATCTATGACATTTAATCTGTTGAGCATGGATGATACTTGATAATGATTATTATTACTGAATAAAGAAGGCTAGCAGAATTGAAGCCACAAGCAAAATGCCTAGCAACATTTATAAATACCTTTTATCAGTAGTGGATCTACCATAAAACTAATGAAGCTTAATCTTCAGGGCCCCTAATCCCGGAGGGGCCCTTAATCCCAGAGGAGCCCCTCTGAAGCAACTTAATTCTTTTATTCTATCAACTTTTTCGTTTTTGTATTTTGCCATGCAGATTGCTGTTACCAGTCTTAGTGGACGTCATATCACACTCCTATGCAGAGTCTAGACATGCAGTGACCAGCCAAGAGTTGTTCACCTGCTGTTTCTGCCAGTGTGGAGTAGCATAAAAAATAAAAGTACAAACGACTCGCAGATAATTCACTTTACTTGAATTATTTTGGTAACTTATATGAAATAAAAAATACTAACACACAGAAAAATACTAACACACAGAAGCACAGAAAAATATGTAATATACTAACAAACAGAAAAATTAAAACAAAACACGCGGGTGAAAAGAATCTCGTGGTATGAAGAATTAAGTGTGGAAAATCAACATAGACAACAGTGGCACGAACAACAGTGAAGCACATCACAGCATGTGGTTGTCATGGTAACAAGCTGTTAATGCCACGCTGTCTGTCGATTGACTAAAATTACCCAAATTTCCCAACTTTACTGCTAGATAACATCAGCTTCTTTAATTTACGAGATAAAGTAATTGGTTGATTGTAATCAAAATTCAGAGTTGCATCAATACACCAAAATTGAAAGCAATCTGAGCAAAATTAAGAGGGGCTCATTTTGCAAATGAGAAAGACTAGATCCTTACAAAGACAATATTGACCACAAATTAATGTGTATTATCAGTTCAAAGAGTATTTACACCTTAGGAAATCCCGGAACACAGAAGAAAACACACCATCTAAAATGCAATGCACAGTTCTTCAGTATATTTATGAGCAACAATTAATTGAAGCATCCCCTAATATTAGCACTGCACATAAGCTGTACTTATGCCTGTCATGAGCTGTGAGCAGAAAGGAGTTCCTCAAAACTTTCCTTTATAAAGAATAAATTTCAATCTACCATGACTGAAGAGCGCTTAAATTCCTTAATCATATTGTCTCTAGAAAATGACATTGCAAGGAAGCTGTCATGTGACAAAACTGTTGCTACAAAAAACAGAAAGAAAAAAGTATTTTGTAATTTTCATATGTATCTTAATGATGCATCATGCATGTATATAATGCTTCCCTAATTTTCAGCCCCCATAGCTCTAAAAATATAAGGCATAGCCTGGAAAATATTAGTGATCTGCCATGGAACAACTCCACCATTTGGGCTATCAGAGCCTCAAGCTGGAGTTCCTTGCAAGGGTATGAAAATTCTTTGACTCTTGTTAGTTGTTACCCTACTGTTACTGGTTGTAAAGGGAGCCCCCAAAACATTTTAAGCTTCAAGACCTCAATATTGCAGACCTGCTACTACCCTTTATAGAATTTCAATTTTATCAGGATTCATTGTTAGTCATCCAGGGTCAATAAAGTACCAGTGAAATACTGAAAGATTGATACAGTTGACTACATCCAACCAAAATTGAAGATTTGTGACAAAGTTAGAAGTCAATATTGCTTAAATAGTAGTTATTATAAACAATAATTATTAATATCCTTTCTACTAATAGGCACAAGGCCTGAAATTCCAAGGGAGGAGTAAGTCAATTAAATTAACACCACCACCACCACCCAGTGCTCAACTAGTACTTTATTTTATTGACCCCCAAAAAGATGAATGGCAAAGGTGACCTTGCCAGAATTAGAACTCAGAACATAAAGCCAAAAGACATGCCACTAAGCACTTTCTCTGGTTAATTATGTCAGCTTGAACTCTTAACAATTATTAATTACAAATTATTATAATTACTATTATTAATAATACATAAATATTATTTCTTGATTTATAAAATAATCCACAAAAATAAAAGATCATTATCATTTTCATTCATTCCAAGGCATGTTTTCCCAGCAGCAAAACAACAGCTTATAAAAAATGTAACACTGCTACATGCTGGAACTACCATGACTAACATATACACCAAAGACTGACGTAAACCACCACAGGATAAATAGTAATCTGAAACAAAACAGGGTTGAAAAAAGCACCCAGAATCTAGAGGGCCAACTTCTTTAGTCACTGGCCATCCTCATCATTACTTTTATGTTCATTTTTACATGCTAGTATGGGTTGGACAGGTCATCTCTAGTGCAGCATGACACCACTTGTCACAGAACTCCTTCATGAGGTCCAGTATCCTGAGATCAGCTTCCCTTTTGCAGATTCCTTCTTTAACTTGGATTACTCAACACTTCATTACTGAAATGTCATCCACCATACGCATCACACATTCATACTAGTGTAGTTTCTTTTGCATTATATTTGATTCCAGCAGTTTTTTTCCACCACCTCCTCAGCTTGTACATGCTTCGTTGTTCATGTACACTAACATACATCCACCAGAGCATATTCACTTCATTTCTTACTAGCCCTCACACAACTTTAGCACCCAAAGCCCACATCTCACTATCATGTAACATCACAATTCGTACAAAAGCGTCAATCAAGCTAGCTTTTACTTAAAATGAACCTCGTTACCAGCAGAGGTAATAGCTCCCTAACCTTTCTTCTTGGTTCTTACTCCAGCAACAGAACTCATCTCCATTGTTTTTAAGTCATCTAGGTAAGAGAAGCTATCAACTAATTCTATGGGATATTCCTAACATTTGAAGGAACTTCAAAAGTGTTCTCACTGCTAACTACTTCCATGCCTATGCATACAAAATATTCCTTCTCTGTTAGTCTGCTTGTGATCTCACTACATTTAGTATATCATATGGAATCATTCTTATTTTATTTCTACATACTGAGCAGGGCACTTTCCATGTAGTTATAGAGTTCTGTCTTCTCTATTAATTAAAACTTGATTCAGTTAACTTTGAAACCTCTTGATTCCAGGTTTTACTACCATGTTTAGAATTCTTCAAGTCAACAGATTCAGTCACAAGCCTATAGCCTTCTTCCCTAGGCCAATGACATACAATTCTTGTTATCGCTTGAAAAGCTATAACCAGGAAGCAGAGGGAAAACCAGGTTCCAATACACACTAAATTCCTTGCTGAACTCATTGCCCTCTCTCACTTTGCTAATGGCATCTCAATAAATGACAACTCCCACACCTAGTTTCCTCAACAACTATGTGTGGCACCCTGTCAAGGCTTCCTTCAATTTGAGTGGCTTGTTCCTTGCAGTTGTCTGACTGTGAAGAGGGTGCCAGTAGCACTATTTCTTGACACATGCTTTCAAAACTTATCCATCTGCTTCATGCATCCATAGCTGCTTCTTTCTAGAACATTCCTTCTGTTGAGTAGTCTCTTTTTCTCCTATGCATCCTCAACAGTCAATAATAATGTTTCCAAGTCATTTTCTTCAGAGTGTCAGTGAGCTGCTGTCATTCTGAACAGACTTTTCCCCAACATCTCAATTCATATTGACACACTGCTTTGCAATCCAGAACACTTTAAATCTCTGATCAAATAACATAAGTAAACATCTTACTTCCTGCTTCTTGTCATGCTCTATATACCAGCTGTCTGCTGTATGATATTCTAATTTCTAGATGCCTGATACCAGGCCTGTCCTTTGGCTTTTACAGTTCTCTCTACTGTTACCATTCAACCACCACATCACCTTCTGTCTGGCTAGTACTTTGTTCCAACCACAGATGATCTGGTCTCTTGAAAGTTCTAGTTCTTAAGAGACAACCTGTTGTCTTTATGTTATTACTCACTATATCCACTTTCTCAACATAATAGTCACCTAGACCTTCTCTGAACCTATGGCTAGCAGTATCTTTTAGTTGTATTGCAACTGGTTAGGTTATTTGCATCACAGATTTCCAAGAGCCTAGATCGACTTTTCATTCCTCATGAATAACCTCTTGTACATGAAAATTTAAACTATAGTGTTACCCAACATATCCTTTAGAGTCATTGTTGTTCATTACTGATGTGATCTGTAAATGGCTTCATAGAAATAGCACTTTATACCAAATCTGTGCAACCCATGGACAGACAGTGTATTCCAGATTAGTCTAACCCAAACCAGCATAGAAAAAAACTGAGAAATTGATGATTTTTATCTGCACTATTTCAAAATGATTATGTACTATTAGTACAAGCACATCAAAGTTTGGGTGTTTTTGAATTTGCTCAGGGGTAATTATTTCTCCCAGAACAGGATATTACAAGTAAAAGATTTCAACTATTTCAATGAACAAAACATAGCTACAATGAAGCAAGAAATTGAATAAGTCAAAACAGAAAATTATAGAAATTATTTTAATTTTAAGAAAAAAATTAATTTAGCAACAGATGTTCATAATGGCTGCAGATGTGAAAGGAATCAAATCCTGGCTCTATCAGGTCACTGAAAGAAAAACAGAAATAAATAGAATTTAGAATATTCCTCAAAATTAATCGATAGATATATACTGCTTACTGTATTTTGGAAAAAGTGTCCATGTGTTAAAAAAGTAACTAACTTCACTTATTAGACAACCATGTTTGCACTAAGATAACTAATCTCTTCAAGAATATACTTTTACATGTCTAATAAAATTCACATATTTTTGTTATAGAATTTTAATAAAACCATTATTAATTTGCAGTCTGTGTTTTACATAAACTAGTTCAGTCTTCTTTACTATAGATAAGCTTTAGGAATGACAGCCATGTTAAAAGTCTTATACTAAATATGCTCATAGAGCAGTGGACACTAACCTAACACATCAGATGAAAAATAACATTCAATTTATTAGTCATCCCTCTAACAAAATACAATATATTTAAGGAATAACTATTCAATGAAGAGTTAAAATATCTACAAAATCCTGAAAAGGATTTTTATAAATCATATTATTGAAGAATTACTCCGGCATGGGAATGTCAATTTGAAATTAAAATATCTAGAAACAATGTCAAATGGTCCCAATTATTGAGAAGGTTAAGAGTGGCTGTACTAATTACAACTGAAATAGGTAAGAACAAAGTTTTGATGGGATTCAAAGAGGCCAAAATAATATGTGTACTAACAAGACAAGGTTAAGTTGATTCAGCATGTGTGTTGTATTGTAACCTGCATAAATAATATCAGATAAAATTTACTAAATAACACAAGGTGATAATAAAATAATTTAACTAAGCAAATAGTGAACCACTTTCAGAGAGATGATCAAATTTTTAATCTGAAACTGAAATACAACTACAATAAAAAAAAAAATCTAAATCAATAAAAATAGTTCCAAATTTTTCTTTATTGAATTTCAATTTCATGTTCTACCACACCTTCCTCAATTTTGGAGAATAAAAACTTTTTTTTAATTAGAAATTTCAACCAAAGAAACTAAATAAAGCTACAGTCAAAATATTATCTATGAATTTGATTGCTATTGCTATATAGCCCTGATGAGCCTTACTTAAGAAAGTATCTAAATAAAGGTCGTTCATTTAATGCTGGAGGAGTGTGACACCTTGATTTGATGTATCAGATATGTTATAATGTAAAAAGTAATATTTATCCCCACTTAAAAGTGGACGTTGTGTTAGAACAGAGAATACTGCAATAGTTATCATGAGAGAACTTCTCATAAGCTTGTGGTGCATATAAGCACTCGTGTTTGCATCACCAGCAGGAGATAATCATCTGCCATCGCTTCCGGGACTATCAGATCACATTATTTCAGACTTCCTTGGCCTTATTAATAGCCTAATCAGGCAGTAGTGTCTCAAACAGCCAGTGGCCTTATTAAAATATAATTAATAACGACAGTGTATTCTGACCCAAGATCATGTTGTTTAAACATGTAGCAAAACACATCCCAAAGCCAACTTTTCATTTGTGCTTACTTCCCCTATATACAATCTATTTTTCCAATTCCTAAATATTCTTATTAACCTTCCTTAAAGCTGTTCTACCATCATAGTTTGTAGGACAGAATATGGTGCATGCATATTTTGTCAAAGAAAATTTAAATATTAAATATATCAATTTTCTGCAGAAAACTTGGAAAACAGGCTAAGGGAGATAATTCATTCATCAATTTCAACTGGACACGTTTTCATCAGAATAAATTTCAACTAAATTATTTTTTTTTAGTGAAAATTAATACATTCGATGTTTTTCACATATGTGACATCTATGGTTAGAACGAAACACAAAGTGAACCAAACCCAGACCAAAATGAAAAGAAATGAACATTTTATATAATATATTTTTGTTTTGGAAAGTCATTTGAAATTTATCTGTTAAAATGACTGGCACATTTTAGACACATACAATAGTAAATGATTAAATTATATCTTTAAATATGAAATATCTATTCAATGCTTATAAAAAGTTTTTCTTTCTTTTTGTCAGGGGACGAAAAGCAATACCTGTGACTTCTGAGATTGGTGAGAGTAAAGGAGGAAGAAATCATAACATGGGTCACAATAGTATGCAACAGCAGGTCATTATAGCAAGTTGTAATCTTCAGACCCAGTTCATATGCTTTCAGAAGAATGAACTCTACCATCTCGCTTGTTTTCTGTTGTTGTTGTTGTTTTGTTTTGTTTTGTTCTTTCATTTACTTATTTTTTTAATGACAAGATTCCAAGTTTCTATCTATCAAACTTAACTTGAAGCTAATGTAAAAGACACTTGCTCAAGATACCAAGCAATGAAATTAAATCCAGACCCAGTTGATGGCAAAATAAACTTTTTAACCACTAGGCCATAAATACATTAACATTCAAGCTTCTTAGCAACTACAGTTAATATAGCACTAAGTTGTTTGTTATAAAGAAAAGGGCAAATGAGTGAGAAAACGACTTAACATCTATGACCAAGACAGATAATAAATGAAGTAAAGTTTATACAATGTATTCAAAAATGAAGCATCGCTCCAGAATATAACTGATGACTTCTGACTATGCAGTAAATAAACTGTTATGATATAGTTAAACTTCAGGCTGAAAGTTGTCAATGATGTGTGCATGGTTGCATGTACACACAAAGTTGTGCATGCAATTCCTTAACAGCAATATACTGCAACTTGCATCCTTTATAATAATTATTGCATTATCAATCTTTTTTCAATTAGAAGACAAATGTATGAAATAGTTTTAATAATATGCTAAAATTAAGTATTGTACTTAATGGTTCCTCTTAAATACTTAACTAGTACTTATTTTATCAGTCTCTTTTGCCAAACCACTAGATTATGGGAATATAAACACTAACACCAGCGGTGATGAGGGTGGAGTGGGGGACAAAGACACACACATAGATAAATATATACATATATATATCTACGTATATACATATAGTAATGAACAAATGGACAGAAAGACATACTAAATGCACTGAAAGCATAAATAAAGGGAAAACAAACACAGATGGTCACTGACTGAGGTATCAAGAAACTGATGACCTTCTGTGTTTGTTCTCCATTCATCTATGCATTTAGTATATGTCTTTCCATTCATTTGTTTATTACTATACATATTTGACTTCTGAAAATATTAGTCACGTAATGCAACGCACTCCTTATTTTTGACCTGTGTGTGTGTGTGTGTGTGTGTATATGACAGGCTTGTTTTCAGTTTCCATCTATCAAATCCACTCACAAGGCTAAAGACTATAGTAGAAGACACTTGCCCAAGGTGCCATGCAATGGGACTGAACCTAGAACCATGTAGATGGGAAGCAAGCTTCTCACCATACAGGCACACCTCCATCTATATGCCCTTTTATCACAAGAAAGAGATGAAAGAACATGATAATGTTACAAAAATGTGTTTGTAAAGGTTAAACACTGATTTCTTTTGATTAGGTACAAAATTAATATAGGCAAAGACAGGCCATAATCAATGGAAACAGTCCTAATATTACTAATACAAGGTCATAACCAGTTCAAATATGTTTGGAGCATATTCAAGCCATTCTCTGAGTTTTGTCATGGACAAAATTTCTTGCCATAGACAAATGGTGTAAATACACTAAAATTAGCTCACAGCACCACCTGCCCAGACTGGGATGCAAGCATTTTGGAGTGGTTATCTCCTCTTCAGCCAGAGAAACTAGACAGGGGGCGTCTACAAGCTTATCAGAGAGATTATTTTACTGGTACAAATTTTTTTTTCAACCTCGATCAGATATTCAACATGTAAAGGAATGGCATAAAATTCAAGTTTAATTTTCAAAGCCACCTTTACAAAATGTGAAAGCAAATACTTAATAAAATTACTATTCAAATTTAAAAGCTACAAGAAAAATTACTAACCATTTTAAAGAACTATATATATACTAGAAAATTCTAATCAAACTAAATTGAAATAAAAAGAAAAAGTACCTGAATCAAATAAAAACACTGAAGAATACTTCACCAAATTTGAAAGTGGAATAAAAAAAAAACTTCATTTAAATCATTTTCAGACACCCATTACTGATTCCAGTGCACTTTAATAGTTAAATACATAAATTGTACAAAAAATAATTGCATAGACTGTACTTTAAAATTTTAGTTATTACTTACAGAGCTTGTTTAACTTTATCCTTGTTTGGATTTCAACTCTTTAACTTTTTTAATGTACAAGGTCTCTGCTTCTTCTTTTGATGTTCCTAAGAAATTCAAAAGCAGACTAAATGAATACAAAATTAGGTTTAAATAAAAATGATATTTTAATGAAAACATCTAATAAAACGACAGCAAATATTGGGTTGGCAACTAAGTTCCTGTTGTTTTTTTTTAATTTTGGAATCTATTTTTTTCAAGAATTCTATTTTTGAATCATTTTGGAATCTATTTTGTTTTTTTTTGTTTTTTCTTTCTAGTTAATTTTAGTTAATTTTTATTTATTTTCAGATCATTAAAATGGAATGTCAAGTTAAGAAAAATAAGCATTTTTGACACCTTCTTTTTACCTTTAATCAAGGTTCTAAGGCCGCAAAAGCTGCTCGCAACATCAAACGACAAGGGAACTGGCAGAGAAAATGGAATGCTCCCACACTACTATAGAGAAGCATCTTCACTCGATGGGAAAGGTTCATAAGTATGAAGCTTTAAGTGACAACAGCAAAAATCAACGAGCCACAATCTCTGCTGGTTTGCTTGCTTGTCACCACTCAATTCATGCTTTAGATGGCTTCTAAGAAATGATAGCTTTTGTTACCTCGGTGGACGTGAATTTTCCAGAAGTATAATAGCCAGCATAAGAATGTTGTGAAAAAGTTCATAGAGCTATTACCTCTGCTGGCAACCAACAGAATCTCCTTCTGAATGAAGGGCAAGTTAATGCTTGTACAAGAAGTGTGATGTTGCACATGGGTGAAATATGGGCAGTTTATACAGAGCATCAGTGAAGGCTGGAAAGAAATGAGGCAATCAAATTCTGGATTACACTGGATATGTAATACCAGTATACATAAGTGGCAGAGCACAAATGAGTTGAGAGAAAATGGGACATAAGAAGAATCAGACATAGCATGCTAAAAATACTATGCTGGTACAGATAAGTGATATGTATGGAGGATGACAACTGGCTAAAAATGTGAGTTGTAGAAGAAGACACAGGAACAAGTGATGAAGATTGGTGTCAAAAGGCTAACTTCATAAAAAACATGATTAAGAATTACAAGAGACAAGATTCTGTACTGAAGAAGGCCTGTCCAGCCCACGTAAGCATGGAAAACAGTCATGAAGATAATGGTGAAATTATTTTTTCCCATATTATAAAGAACATTTATTTCATATTTATTGTTGAAAATTTCATAGAAATTTTGAGGAAATTTACCACATACAACATTCAATTTTGGTTCATAGCTTTAGAGGCCTACAAAATTAGGATTTTACATGGAACAAGCAGTTTTTTTTTTTTATAAATTCAAATCAATGTCTTTATAACTCCAACACAAATAGTTGATTTATTCACCTTTTCTATCATTCCAAGCATTCCATTTAGCCTTAGCTTTCATGTCCAAAATGCCAGGTTTTTCTGCAAGAAAAAAGAAAATAATAAAGAAAAATTGGTTATTGAAGAAAGCATAAATCTGTCTAGTTTGATACAATATTATAAAACATTACAAATTTATTTATATTTCATCCAAAGTTTATTAACAATTTCAAAATTTGATTTCTTGAAGGTAAAATAAAACCTAAAACTCTTATTTTAAAAATTTCACAGAAGATACCTGCCTTATGGATAAAATTGAGTAGATGAAAACTGTTACAAAGTGACATACTGATTATGCCCCAGGAGTACAGCAAGTGTAGAAGTGCGTACTCTACCACATATACTAACATTCAACAAGTAAGGAATTTGGTTAATCAGATGAATACAATATTCAGCAGTGAAACTAACAAAAGATGGGTTTATTTTATATATGTGCGTGTGTACAAATTTCCAATTCCCTTTCGTCACCTTTTCCTTGCTCTACAACTCATCTTCCATATTTTTACTTAAATTTCTCAACACTTCTCATTTCTTCAAAAAGAATTCCAACTGAAATGTCAGAACTGACTTTTCATGCCAAAAAGAATCTTATTCTATTTTTGCAGTTGTACATTCATCATATGCTTCATTCATTCAGCCAACCATTTGGTTAAAGAGTTCTTTGAACAACCACATAGTTCTGAGTTCCATCCTATAGTACACCAACATTGACAAGTGTCTCCTACTGTAAGCTCACATTAACCAAGGCCTTGCAGTTGAAATTTGGTAGATGGAAGCTAGGAGAAAGCCCATTACAAGTATGTGTGTGTATGTATATATATATATACTTTCCGTATTCCCGAGCGTCATACTAATATATACTTTTGTTATTTACACCACCTGTCCTCGTCTGTTGTTATTATTTGTATATTCTCCCATATATATATATATATATATATATATATATATATAAGTGTATAATTGGGTTATCAGATAAATTTATTCACTTCTTTCCAATATTATTTGAATTACCAAAAAACTATTTTTATTGTATGCGGGGGGGGGGGGATATATTCTTTCTCTGCAACTTTTGTTCATCATTTTTGAAATTTTATCTCTTTTCAGATATACAACAATGGAGTACCAAGCTGGAAAAAATAAGCATTTTCAACACCGGCTTCTCTTTGCTTTCAATCAAGATTTCAAAGCTGTTGAAGCCACTCAAGGCATTTGTACTGTGTATGGAGAAAGTATTATTACTAAAAGTGCTGCACAGGAATGGTTTACATTCTTCAAGGAGTAGAATTTAACCCCACAGATTCTCAACATTTGGGCTAACTTGTTCAGTTTAGTGAGGATCAATTGAATGAGTTCATCTGCAAGGATCCATACCAATCAACTAAGGAACTGGTCCAGCAGATGAGATGCTCTCATGGTAATGTCATCTGTCAAAGTCCAAAAACTCAGTGCATGGTGCCACACTGAACAAGAGAGACAAACTCCTGAGCTCCTCTATCACCACCACTTTACTTGTTCACACCAGGCTACGCATGGACACAGAGATCTCGTTACCGCATCAACATAGATGAAAAATGGTATCATTAGGGACAGGTGTGGCAACATGGATAAGAGCAAAAGAAGCTAGGTTGGTACCAGGAGTGGAGAAGAAGCTACAGACTAAAAAATCGTTTAGGTTATGGGCATGTTTGAAGGAGGAAAGAGGGGAGATTAAAAAAGATGTAGGAAATGGAGGGGGTCAGATTGGATTTGGCAGAAAACCTGAAGAATGGTGAGTTTGAGGGGTAGTAGGTAATGGGCAAACAGAAGCAGGTAAAGGTAAGGTAGGTGCAGGGAGAGAGAGTCAATGCATGGTCAACAGACTGGGCACAGGCAAGGGCAGTTTGAGAAGTATTCCTGTTGAATGAAATTGTAAGCCATGAGTTGGGACCTGTGTTTCGAAGTCATGGTCATCACTACAAAGCCAGCAAAGACAGAGGAACAGAGAGAAAGGATGGACAGATTGGTGTGGGTAGGGTGAAGGAAAGAGAAGTTGAGATATGGGGAAGGGGTAGTGGAGGCAGTGGTAAACAGGAAGGAGAGAGAGAGGAAAAAGTGGTAGGTGGAGTGTCGGCTGCAGGGAAGAGAGAACAAGGGTGAGAGCAGTGGACGGGTTGGGTTAGAGAGAGTGGAGAAAGGGTGGGTGTAGTGGCATCAGGTAGGACAGGATGAGAGTGTTAGAAATTTGTAGTGTTTAGTGCAAGCAAGAATAGTTGTGGAAAAGGTGGTTGAGGTAGAGAATGAGATGGAGGATGGAGTGTGCAACAAAGAGGGTGCAGCAATGTGTGTGTGTGTGTGTGTGTGCATTTGTTTGTGTCTGTATTTGTGTATTTATGTTTACTAGTGTGGCCAGTTCCATGTATTATGTATTATTCAAAAGTAATCAGTTAAAAAAGTACTAGACTAAACTAGAAATTAGAACAATATAATCAACTAAAAATTCTTTGTAGACAGTGCTCCAGCATGAACACACTCCAAACTTTGAAACCAATAAATGATTAAAAGAAAATATGAATTCAAGTTGACAATAATTGGAGGAAAAATTCAAATACAATCAGCAAAGCAGGATTAAAAAATGAAATAGGAACTCTTTGTATCACAAATTATAAGAGATATGTATTAGGAAATGTTCAATCCTCTAACCATATTTGTTTTAGAGTTAATCAATAAATTGATCAGTGGCTCTTTAAATGATTTAGTGGCAAGTAAATATCATTGAATAAATTCAACAGAAATATTAGAAATGTAACAAAAAGTATGTAATAGAGAAATCACAAGTCACCCGGGAATGTGAATGGCATAAAGAGTTAAGTGCAAAAATGATGCCCAAGTAACATTAATAATTGAAAATCCCGTGTTGCATCAGTGTGACATGAGAGATTTTTATGAGGATGAGCTTTAGATTGTTTTTGAAAATAATATCTTAAAATAAGTTGTCTTTTTTTACAACATGGAAAGATTTCAACTGGAGAGAAAAAGCAATAAGCAGATTTATCCAATCCAACAAGTTCAAATTGACAATGGATATACAACTAAAGGAGTACTTTTCTTATGTAACTAATGATTCCATTTTACACTTTACCAAAAATGCTATCACTAATAATAATCACCTGTGTTAATATCACCAACTGTAGCTTGTTTGTAGAGAGAATATAATTCCAACAACTCATCATTTGATGGAGTTATACTCAGCCCCTTCACCTCTTCAGCAGCTTTTGTGAATTCCTACAAAAAAAATTTCTATTAGAAATAACAATACTATTTTATTTCTTACCAGCAAAAAGAAATCTAACAATAATGAAAATTATAAAATACTAATCAATTTCAATTAAAACAATAGTCAATCTAAGCAAATATTACAATACATACCTTATTCTGTGCAAAGTTTTTTTATTTGTATTATAGAATTAAAATTTTTTTTTATCGAAAAATAAATTACTTTTTCAAGTATTTGTTAAAATCAAATTATATTTTGTTGCAAGATTAGGTAACCCTAATATTTATTGTACAATATCAAAATAGAAAAAAATTTGCAAAAAATATAATTTCCATTTCCAAATGCTTTCTTCTTTGATTTCTCAGCATATTTACAGTAGTTCAGATTCAGCTATAACAGATATCAATACCATATTTATTCCTATATGATATACACAATATTTCCAGATTTTTAAACCAAAAAATTCTGGGTGCAAGAAAACTAAACATTATTCATTTTCCTAGTTCAGAATGTCATATGTCATATTTTCTATTCAAGCTAACTTATGAGTAAATGAAATATTTAATACATTAAATGTTTGTTCTATTTCTTTAATGTTTTGATTAGATTGTAGCACTCAAAGTCGGTTAGCATCTTAAAACATCAAAACAATTCAGAAGCAAAATGAAAACAGCAAAATGACAAAATATTCTTAGTTTCTGTTTGAGGCTATTCAGTCAATATATCATTTAATATATGTGCAATATATATCATTTATTATGTTAACATTCTTTCACAATATATATACATTTTATATAATATTGTATTTTATTAAACAATTCTAAGATTATATTAATTGATGTATGTAATTAAGAACAAAAGAAAAATTGCCAGATCTTACATGTCTGATATTCAAAGCATAAAAACCAGGCCTTTTTCTTTTTTAAAAAAAAATTACTTGATAAGTAAAATAAGAGCAATTGTTTTTTTTTAAAAATTCTCACTAAAATATTTTCTCCTGTGGTAACATCATCATCAACATTTAACGTCTGTTTTCCATGCTGGCATGGGTTGGACGATTTGACAGAAACTGGCAAGCTGAAGAGCTGTCCAGGTTCCATGCCTAATTTGATATGGTTTCTAGGGCTAGATGCCTTTAACAGCAACCACTTTACAGAGTGTACTTGGTGCTTTTACACAGCACCAGCACAAGTGCTTTTATGTGGCACCAGCACCCAGGGGACATGCTAATGTGCAACGACAACCACAATTTTACTGATCTTGATGTGTCTTCTCAAGCACAGCAAACCACCAAAACTAAATGTATACATCATTAAAAACAAACCAATTTTCTAAGGATAAAAAGCATAGTTATGTTAACTTTATACAATTATTCTTTTACTTCCAACACCATTTTAAGTTCAAAGACAACATTTTAGAAAAAAACAAACAAAAATACATTTATTCATTTGAAATTATCAAAACAGATTCTCCAATGTTCAAAACTTGGAAATTCAAAACCAGTTTGAAAAAAAAATAAATAAAACAGACAGTGGTGTATGCTTCCCCAATTCTGAAGCAGTTTGATAATTTAGGAAATTTATCTCAGTAATACCATTATAACTAGTTTAATTTTTTTTGTTAATTATCTAAATAGTGCATTTTATACAACATATTTTTTGGTATTTCATTTCCAATAGTGGTGTGCAATATGATTCCTTATAATTATAAATCATGAGTGTATATCATATCTTTTATTTTTCTACTCATTTCAATCACTGGACTGCAGCCATGCCAGAGCACCACCATGAAAGGTTTAGAAAACAAATCAAAACAAGAGCTTATTTTTAAGTTTAGTATTCTATTGGTCTCTTTTGCTGAACTACTAACTTACAGGGATGTTTACAAACACCAGTTCCCAAGCAGCAGTAGGAGATATACACACACACACACACACAATAGGTTTCTTTCAGTTTCTATCTACCAAATTCACTCAGAAGGTTTTGGTCCCCCAAGAGTTATAATAGAAGACACTTTCCCCAAGTGCCTCACAGTAGGACTGAACCCAAAACCATGTGGTTGGGAAGTAAACTTCTTTCCACACAGCCATACTGCACCAATTATAAATGAATTTTTTTTAAATCAATCGTTCTGTCTATTCATATTTTTCAATCAATTTTATTATCAGCTTTCATTTATGCAGTATCTTTCTCATGCATAAAGTTGCCCTTGTAGAAAGAGAGTGTTTCTAATCTTTCAGTCACAATTAGCCTCCACAGCAAACAGCATTGATTAGATCAAATGTATAGCTTATCTCTTATTTGAAATTAATTAACAATGCATTTTGACTTGTCTATCATTAATGTTATAAAATTAGGTATTTCTTATTAAATAATGTGAATTCTAAGTGTGGATTAATATTTTGAGAATATTTCGGCCAATATAAACTATAATAAATTTTAGCAACCAGTAAGTAAAGTGTGATGAATTTTACCTACTAATCAACTCTTTTCTAATCATCTTCACCATCCACTTTCTTTGCTGGCAGGTGTTGGATGGTTGGACAAAATCCAGTAAGCCACATAGCAACATCAGGCTCCAATGTCAGCTTTGGCATGGTTTTATACCCTCCCTAACACCAACCACTTTACAGAGTGTACTGGATGCTTTGTTTTCATGCTACCAACACTAGTAAGGTTACCAGATGCAGGAGTAGCTGTGCAGTAAGTAGCTTGCTTACTAACCACATGGTCCTGGGTTCAGTCCCACTGTGTGGCACCTTGGGCAAGTGTCTTCTACTATAGCTTCAGGCCAACCAAAGCCTTGTGAGTGGATTTGGTAGACAGAAACTGGAAGAAGCCCGTCGTATATGTATATATATATATATATATATATATATATATATATATATATATATATATATATGTGTGTGTGTATATGTTTGTGTTTCTGTGTTTGTCCCCGCAACATCGCTTGACAATCAATGCTGGTGTGTTTACATCTCCATAACTTAGCAGTTCGGCAAAACTGACCGATAGAATAAGTACTAGGCTTACAAAGAATAAGCTCTGGGGTCGATTTGCTCAACTAAAGGCGGTGCTCCAGCATGGCCACAGCCAAATGACTGAAACGAGTAAAAGAATAAAAGAATGTAATTTGCAAGACAGAAGAGCAGGGAGAGATCACTGTATATTTCTAGTTTGTTTTTTAATGCCCCATACATTAAATACCTAAAGATATTCCAACATACTACACTTTTATCAAATTAAATTGCTTAAAAGCTTCTGCTTAAAATTACTGTCAACTTACACATTCAAAATGTACTGAATCTTTCTTGAACATCAGGATAAAGTCATGAAACAACAATTTATAAGTTTATTATTTTTCATCATTATCATTTAATGTCCATCCTCCACGCTGGCATAGATTGGATAATTTGTCAGAAACTAGCAAGACAGAGGACAACAAACTCTGTTTATTACCATTATATAATGCTGTATTTGCTCGCTAATAACTTTTATCCCTCACTGTGCAGAAATAAAAACCTATAGTGGTCTATGACACAAACATGTCAAACAGTAACAAAGCAAATGACATTCCAAGATTTATAAGGAAAATGTGTTGCCCATCTCCTACATATTTTCTAATCCATATCAATTAAATATGCTATATTTCACTCCTCACAGTATATTCTGGCCTAAAGTTGAAGCTGAACTAACTAAATTCAACCACTTTAAATGTTCAGTGAACATATCAGAGAAAAAAAAAGTAAAATTCAAGGAGAATATTGTGATACTAATGATAAAAGATAGATCATAGGTTAAAATAGTAATAATAAGAGTAATGATTTCATAAATGAAGTACACTTTAAATGTAACCACACTAACCTACATAGATATTATCATTGAGAAGATAAGAATTGATATGTACATAATCTTAATCTATACGTAGCTTTAGAACAATATGTAATTTCAAGTTATTTTAATCACACTATTCTATCTGAATTTGGCAGAGGGACTCATGTTTAGAAAAGAAGATGTCCATGTTACTCCTAGAGTGTAAAACTAATCAAAGATAAAATAGTTGCAAAAAAGAATTGAAACTCAATAGCAGATTTGGTTCACAAGTAGCTACCGGAACAAGTGTAGTTAAAATCTATTTCCAAAATAAAGGTTTCTCCATTGATTGTTAAAGCATTATGAACACTTACTCTCCTTGTCCATAAGGGACCAGAAAAGCAAAAGTAAACAACTTTAGGGTTTATTATGAAACATAAGAGCCAAAATGTTTGTGGTAAATTTAGATAAATAAAAATAATTCAAGATACAAATTTAAATTATTTCATTATTAAAAGAAAGTCTTTGCAATTAACATAATACTAAAAATTTTTATAAAAGAAAATAGTTAAAAATTCCTTATCCAAAAACATCTGGATTATATTATTTCCTCAGAAGAACTATGAATGAAGTAGAAAAGAAGGTTTGGAGAATGAAGGCTGAGATGGCACAATCTAGAGAACCCTATGATTTGCAAAACATCATGTTATCCATATCCAGTGTTGATACCCAGAATAATTTGACTTTGCCACTTAAATATAAACAACTGATAGTTTTAAATAGAAATATACAGTTTTCCAAATGACATTTTAAGTTCCACAAACATTGATTGGCATCAATTATAATTTATGAGGAACAGGTCAATAGCAATCACCAACTCAATGATGACACTGATTTTATTGGTGACAAAAGATTTCCAGTTGTTGAACTGAATGAATTATAGGTATGTGTGTGTGTGTGTGCACGTACGTGTATCTACATACATGCATGTAATGTGTCTGAAAGTTCTTGTGTGTGTGTGTGTGTGTGTGTGTATATATATTTATATATATATATATATATATATATATATATATATATATATGGTTAATGTGTAAGCTACCTGGTATAAACCATTTGTTTTATTACCTAATATCTAATAATATATTTATATATATATATATATATATGTATAGGTATATAACTCGCAAAGCCTTTCGGATTTGTTTATAAAAATATTATTTATATAAATATATATGTATGGGTCTATATGTATGTGTCTATATTCATATATGTCTTTTACTTGTTTCAGTCATTAAACTGTCGCCATGCTGGGGCACCGCCTTGAATTTTTAGTCAAACGAATTGAGACCAGTACTTATTTTTTAAGCCTGGTACTTATTCTATCAGCCTCTTTTGCCCAACTCCTAAGTTACAGGGATGCAAACACACCAACACTGGTTGTTAAGCAGTAAGGAGAGGACAGACAACAAGACATGCATAGGCATATATATATATATACGACGGGCTTCTTTCAGTTTCTTCTACCAAATCCATTCAGAAAGCTTTGGTCGGCCTGAGGCTATAGTAGAAGACACTTGCCCAAGGTGCCTTGCAGTGGGACTGAACCCGGAACCATAAGGTTGGGAAGCAAGCTTCTTGCATATCTGTAAATATGTAGGTATCTACAAGTGTGTATGCATGTTGTGTCTATTTATGTCCATATGTTCCTTAATGTGCTTATATGTGTTGATGCCACATAAAAAGCACCCTAATGCCAACCACTGTAGAAACCATGCCAGAACAAACAATGGAGCTTAGTTCAGCCCCGACCTTACCAGTGACTGTCAAACTGTTCAACCCATGCGAGCATGGAAAATGGACATTAAACAATGATGACGATGCTATGTGTGTATAAATATGCAGGAGTGACTCTGTTTTAAGAAGCTTGCTTCTGAACCACACGGTTCCGGATGCAGTCTCACTGCTTGACACCTTGGGCAAACCAAAGCCTTATGAGCAGATTTGTTAGAAAGAAGCCCATCACATATGTATGTATGCATGCATGCATTTGTGTGTGTGTTTGTCCCCACCACCACTGGTTGACAACCAATGTTGGTGTGTTTACGTCCCCATAACTTAGTGGTTCGGCAAAAGAGACCAATAGAATAAGTACCAGGCTTACAAAGAACAAGCCCTGGGGTTGATTTGTTCGACTAAAGGTGATGCTCCAGCATGGCTACTGTCAAATGACTGAAACAAGTCTATTGATATATATTGAATGAAGCCAGTATGCTCCGATGGATGTGTAATGTCAGTGTGCATACTCGACAGAGTGTAAGTACCTTGAGAGAAAAGTTGAACCTAAGAAGCATCAGTTGTGGTGTGCAAGAGAGACGATTGCCCTGGTATGGATGAGGATAGCTGTGTGAAAAAGTGCCACACCCTAGCAGTTGAGGGAACCTGTGGAAGAGGCAGGCCGAGGAAGACCTGGGATGAGGTGGTGAAGCACGACCTCCAAACTTTAGGTCTCACCGAAGCAATGACTTTTGACCGAGACCTTTGGAAATATGTTGTGTGTGAGAAAACCCGGCAAGCCAAGTGAGACCAAAATCCAAGGCCTCTGCTAGGGATGTATCCAGCCCACTTATGCGTACCTTTCCTTCATTGGACACTAAACTCCGCTTGCAAAGACCTATTGAGGCAAGTGAAATCGAAATCGAACTAAATTCGAATGGCCCCCCCCCCTGCCAACGTCTCCTTCATTGGACACTAAACTCGTCTTGCGAAGACCTGTTGGGGCAAGTGAAAGTGAAATCATGATGGCACCTGTACCAGTGGAGCGTTAAGAGCACAGTTCGAGTGTGATCGTTACCAGCGTTGCCTTACTGGCACTTGTGCCGGTGGCATGTGAAAAGTCATTCAAGCAAGATCGTTGCCAGTGCCACTGGACTGGCTCCTGTGCAGGTGGCACCTAAAATACACCATTTTGAACGTGGCCATTGCCAGGACCACCTGACTGGCCTTCGTGCCAGTGGCACATTAAAGCACCCACTACACTCTCGGAGTGGTTGGCATTAGAAAGGGCATCCAGCTGTAGAAACTGTCAAATCAGATTGGAGCCTGGTGTTGCCATCTGGTTCACCAGTCTTCAGTCAAATCGTCCAACCCATGCTAGCATGGAAAGCAGACGTTAAATGATGATGATATAAACAATTGCAGCGTGAGAGAAAACACAAAAACCATTAGTTTCACTTCAACATTTAATTTTCACTCATGCCAAAATATTTAAGGAACGAAAATATTTTGACACAAATGAAAATTAAATGTTGAAGTGAAACTAAGAGTTTTTGTGAGTTCTTGAAAGGCTTACAAAATATCTTCCATGCTGCAATTGTTTTTGTTTCAGCACACGATCTCAGATCAAGTCACTTGCTATGCAAGTACATCACCGTGACAGACAGACAGATTCGATGTATATATATATATATATATGCTGATACCCCCTTCGGTCATGACTAACCATGGGATTGCACCTAGAAATTTACCCTCCCAGGCACAAGTCCGGGCAAGGTTGTTTATGGAAGACCAGCAGTCGCCCATACATACTGGCCTCCCCTGTCCACGCCACCAGTGTTATCCAAGGGAAAGGCAAAGGCCAATACAGCTTGGCACCTGTGACATCGCAACTCATTTCTACAGCTGAGTGAACTGGAGCAACGTGAAATAAAGTGTCTTGCTCAAGAACACAACACACAGCCTAGTCCGGGATTCAAAGTCACAACCTCACGATCATAAGCTTGACGCTCTAACCACTGAGCCATGCGCATATATATATATATATATATATATATATATATATATATATATATATATATATAGAGAGAGAGAGAGAGAGAGAGAGAGAGAGAGAGAGAGAGAGAGAGAGAAAGAGAAAGAGAGAGAGAAAGAGAGAGAGAGAGAGAAAGAGACAGACAGACAGACACAACAGGTTTCTTTTATTTTCTGTCTACCAAATCCACTCACAAGGCTTTGGTTGATTGAGGCTTTTGAAGACACTTGCCCAAGGTGCCGCGAAGTGGAACTGAACCTGGAACTACATTGTTGGGAAGCAAACCTCTTACCACACAGCTGCACCTGGGCACTCAATGCTAACCCTACTTCAGTATCCGACCTCTGTGTGTTGTTTTGGGATGTTCGCTAATATCTTTATTTATTTACACTAAGCTCACCACTGAAGAAAACGTTTAAGTTATTTTTATTGGATACTCTTCTATACCTATGAGACTGTGTGAAATGTTTATCTACTTAAAGAAAACCTGCCTCGCCCACATTTTTTTATTCTAGTTTATTTATTTTCTATGTTTCAAAATTTATTTTTTGCCCCCTCTCTTTAGAAACAAATAAGTTTTACTGACTGTTAAGGCTAATAAAATCTGGTATATGGGTCTCAAAAATTATTTACCCTTTCACATAAAAACTGACACTAATTCTAAAAGAAATATACTTTCTCATGATAAAGTGTTACATATATAGGCCCTACTGCAAAGTAAATGAAAGGCTGTTGTATGTCAACAGCCCTCTGTCACCCACCTATATTGTGTTTAAAAAAATTGTAATGTCAGTAAGAAGATTTCAAATGTCCTCACTATTACAAGGCTTTCACAGCCAATGGTTTGAAGGACCACATCACCTATATGCCATGACCTAACACCCACAAAAGAAAGCATAAGCTCCTTTGGTTTGCCCTACCCTTCTCAGTGTCAAAACCTGTGTGAGAACGGGTCTTCCTTAGATTAATAGCTTAGTTTTTCACACCATCTCACAGGTATAGATTATTCAATCGCTATAACTTAGGGGCTTATTCAGCTGTGTGCCTAATGTAAAAAAGATATTAGTGAACACTCCCAAAACCCTGCATAGATGCAAGACACTCATATAAAGTTAAAAGTCAATGCCCAGTTGATGGTCGATGCAACACTGAGGCAGAGGTGGTGTCCAACAGTAGCAGGAACAAAAGGACACATACACAGAAATATGTTGGAGCACCAGAAAACCAGGCTAAATAACTATAGGTCCTCTTTTAGGATCCCAGAGACGTACAAAGTTACAATGTTAGCCAGCTACATGTAGCAATTAAAAGAGGGAACGCCATACAGAATTAACTGCAAGCAGCTGGAACAACCTGGATGTACATGTATATGAAAGATAATGCATGTGTGAGAGAGAACAAGTGCCCTCCCTCAAAAGGTTAAACTCCAGTTTCTGACCCGGGCAAAAAAATTTTCGTTTACTACATATTCGTTTACTACATGTTGTTTTACACCTATTACACTATTTTACCCCATTTTTTATTTTGGGCCCGGGTCAGAAACTGGAATTTAACCCCTCAAAAATGTTAAGCCTTGTGCCTATAGTCGAAAGGATTAATTAGTTTAGGTTATTCAGAAAAGCCAAGTTAGATTTTCTATTTTTTTAAATTACGCCGCTTTTCTCTCGTTCACCAAATGATGAATGTTTTGATAACAAGTAAAAACCGTTAAACGAGGTGGGGACAGGTTTTTGTTAATTAACAAAATTATATATAAAAGATAAATAAAATTGCTCAAGCTTTCCATATCTAATTAATGTTCCAATCCAACCAGGGATAGCTGTTGATTAGTTGGATTCTGTCGCAACTAAATACGAGTAACCAACGGGTCTGAAAGCCTCCTACTGCTTGGAATAGGAAAAGGGTGGGGTTTTTCTTTCAAATTTCAGAATTCATATTTTTCATACAACGGGAATCACAAATCTGAGAGAATTCTTATCGAAACATTTCAATTTTAACACCCTCTTTAATTTTATGCCCTTTTTGTTCTCCATGAGGCAGGGGTATCTCTTCCAAAAACTCCGCCCAACAACGAACGCATGCAATTGTTAGAAGATTTTTCTTTTTATTTCTTTCAAAAGAAATAAGGTATCGGTTTTGTTTAAATAAACGTGTTCTAATCCAGAGAAACATGAAGATATGAGATATAAAAAGGAAAATAACGAACAAATATACAAGATGGCGAAATGAGTAAATTATAATAATGTCATTGTGTCGGCCGAACAAGGCATTTAGAAAGCAAAGAGAGAGGCTTGGGCGCAAGTTTTACTTTGAAGAGAATAGAGTTCGGACATGATTAACTTTACTCGCCTATTTTTACTATAAAAAGACGGATGAGATTGAAGAAATAAGACATCAAAAAATATAAAATGTTTTACTATATCGATGTCAAATGAAGTTAGAAGTAATGGAACAATCATGAAGCTCTCTTTTCAGTCCACACCTCTTTAAAACTACTAAAATCAATACTACTTCTCACCGGCTTCACTGAAAGTTATTAGTCATCTTAATTCATTCATCAAATACAATAGATACCCATCTCTTCTGCATTGTCTTTCTAACATGAGGCTTTACCTCAACCACACTACATTAAGTAAAACATGTTAAATTTCGGTTATATTTAGTTTGTAATTAACAATGGTTTAAGTAAATAACAGACAAGAGAAAACACAGACAACATGTGAAATAACTTACCTCTGACATGATAAAAATTGTGGAATGAATTGACAGCTATGTTACAACAACAATGTAGACAGAATGTGATTCTCACTCACTCTCGTTCTTTCCCTCTCTTACAACTCAACACTATCTGCTACCTCCCTCTCTCTCTCTCTCTCTACCTCGCAGTTAGCTCTCTCTCTCTCTACCTCACACCTCTCTCTCTCCAGTTGATTACTCCACTAACACGAAAGTTTTTTTATGTGGTGCAAGAAATAGCAGCCAAGTTCCCTATGTCTTAGAAAGAGACGGACACTGACAAAGTAATCACGAGTTTACCAAAAACAAAAAAGTAGTCACAACTGGAAACCCTCGATAAGGCAGACCCGGGGCTGAATAACAACATCTTATCTAATTCCATTATCTTTAACAAAAAGCTGATAATTTTAACTACTCACATAATAGCTTTTGAGGATACATTACTTTCCTAAAATTATACTAATCTTGAAAATACTAATAACCTTTGATCAAAGTAAATATTAGACGTATGAGGAGATGCATGTATTATCTTCTCACTGACTAAAGGTTGTTGGACTGGTCTGTGGTGGTGACAGTTGATGAATGTAAATATGTTTCTTGGGTTGCGTGTTGGAGTAGATGAACAACACTCATGAAGATTATGTCATCACAGATAAAGACAAACTGCGTTAGCCTTTTACAGATAACAGCAGCAATAATTATATAGTCGGAGAGATATTGAGTTTACGGCAAGTTATTGATACGGTAACCTGCGGCTTGCCCAACATAACTGAAAACTATTGTGCTATATATTCATGGTGACGAAGGTTCCTATCATCTATCTAGGTCATCTGGCTGGTAGAAATGCATGCCAAACTGCGTTTATTGAGGACTGGAAGTCAAATTCTAGAATGTTCAAGAAGACCTATCCATGCCATTGCTTCTCGTTGATTTGTAGATTAATAGACCAATCATATGAAACTATGGTGGTCTGCTCATGATGTCTGACTACTTGTTTCAGTTATTAGACTTTGGTCATGCTGAGGCATTGCCTTGAAGGGTTTAGTAGAACACATCAACCCCAGTACTTATTTTTAAACCTGTTACTTATTCTATCGGTCTCCTTTGCCAAACTGCTAAGCATAAACAAACCAACACCAGTTGTCAGCCAGGGTAGGGGACAAGCACAAAGACATACACACACACACACATATATGTATATATATATATACACACACACACACACATATACCGTTTAAGAATCCATAAGTCAGAAAAAAATGCACTCGTATATTTGTTGTCAGTAGAGTGGGCATATTAATCGAAGTGTAATGGATTATATATCCATTACAGCCGATCTTATGGGTCAGTTTTGTACTAATGGTTCGATGATTATGTAACCCTGCACGCTTCAGAGATGACTGCTATGGAATGAAATATGGCAACTGCTCTCCATTGGTGGAGGTGAACAGACACATCCAGTTTGTGGTAGCTGTGAAAAAGATGATGAAACAAACTAAGCAAGGATTGAGCTAAGAGTTATGTCCCAATGTACCAAATACACAAAAAATACATTTCCCATATACTCTTTTCCAGAAAACTCTTGCTGCCTTGCAACACCCCTAGAGATAGTGTTTTGGTACCATGGAACATAACACTTAACTCAACCTTTGCTCAGTTCATTTCATCAGCTTCTTCACAGCAACCACAAATCAGATGTGTCTATTCACTTCCAGCAATAGAGAGCAGTCATTTTATTTCATAACTGCAATCTCTGAAGAGCGCAGGGTTTCATAATCAGACTGTTACCTAACACTCAGTTGAACCCCATGTGTGAAACTGATCAATAAGATCAGCAGTAATGGATGTATAATTCTGTACACTTCAATTAATATATATATATATATTTTAATGTCCATAAGTTGATAAATACCACCTATTGATCCCCTCCATTTTCTTATTGCTCTATAAATTAATGGTAAAATAACTCTTTATCCTCACCCATTAATTACACTTGGTAATGTAATTGCCATGCAATGAAAAAATACTTGTGTATTAATAATTGGGTATTCTACCAGCAGTATATTGGATAGATATTATCCATTAGTTGGTTGGATCCACAAACTAACTTTCTTGGAATATTTTGCCATCTATATATATGTACACTTATGTAAGTATTATACTATACATTTCAATTATATATATATATACATACATATATATATATATATATATATATATATATATATATATATACATACATATATATATATATACATACATATATATATATATATATATATATATACATACATATATATATATATACATACATATATATATACATACATATATATATATACATACATATATATATACATACATACATATATATATACATACATATATATATATATATACATACATATATATATATATATACATACATATATATATATATACATATATATATATAAACATACATACATATATATACATACATATATATACATACATACATTATATATATACATATATATATATATACATACATATATATATATATATACATACATATATATATATATATACATACATATATATATATATATATATACATACATATATATATATATATATATACATACATATATATATATATATATATACATACATATATATATATATACATACATATATATATATACATACATACATATATATATATATATATACATACATACATATATATATATATACATACATACATATATATATATATACATACATACATATATATCATCATCATCATCATCGTCGTTTAACGTCCGCTTTCCGTGCTAGCATGGGTTGAACAATTTGACTGAAGACTGGTGAAACCAGATGGCTACACCAGGCTCCAATCTGATTTGGAAGAGCTTCTACAGTTGGATGCCCTTCCTAACGCCAACCACTCAAAGAGTGTAGTGGGTGCTTTTACGTGCCACCGGCACGAAGGCTAGTCTGGCGGTACTGGCAACGGCCACGCTCAAAATGGTGTATTTTATGTGCCACCCGCACAAGAGCCAGTCCAGGGGCACTGGCAACGATCTCGCTCGAAAGTCTTTACACACACACACATATATATATATGTATATATATATATATATATATATATATATGTTGCGCCATATATATATGTACACTTATATATGCATAATATTATACATTTCAATTGATATATATATATATATATAAATAAAATATACAAGAATAAGGGCAGGGAATCGTCAATTAATAATAGAATTAATAATTAACAATTTTGCCAAGTAGTTCAGTATGAAAAAACCTTTATCGGTAAAACCATTTATCATCATAAATATACAGGGATTAGCATTGAGTTGCTTCTCCAACATACTGAAAATTTAGAAATAGCAGTCAAAGAACTACTGATTCTAAACTACAAATTTATATATATATATATATATATATATATATATACTAGTATGCCCATGTCGTCAGAAATGATAACATGCAAATGATACAGAAAATAAAATTAGAATTGAAATATTACAACTTTTATCTAAGTAATTGCTTCAACACCATGTTTCTAGTGAAAACCCTTCCACCAAATGATCTTCATAAAATAGAAACAAAACATTTCACTGGTGAAATGTGTATTCTGAGTGTCCATTAACCGTTTTATAGGGAAGCCTCTGCAGGCATATATAATGTAGTAGGATGTGCTGGACATGATACTTTTCAACAATTTCTAACTAACTTTTCTTTTCAATGATAATCCTGTTAATATTTACTTCAAGAAGAACCTTTCCCAAGGTCTTATGTTGGTAAAAAGAATACATATTTGATTGGTAACTTTGTTATATTTCTTTCATTACAAAATAAATAAATATATATATATATATATATATATATATATATATATATATATATATATATATATATATGTATGTATGTATGTATCCGTTCCTTTTTTGTCCACGTTTTTTGACGTCCTGTACTCGGATATGTATCTATATATACATGTAGATGTAGGTATGTACATATATGTATGTATATATGCATATGCTCACATATCATTTGTATTATATATATATATATATATATATATATATATATATATCAGGTTGAGTAAAAAGTAAGCAATGTTTTGAACCATGAAGAATTTGTACCAGATTATGGCAGAGTTTTGAATTTTTTTAAACATGTTTTTGCAATTATCTGATAATACAGTCAAAGACTTGCCCAAATGCATCAATAAATTAACATTGATATTTTTTCATCTCGTCTTGTTCATACAATTTTGTGCATTGTTCCAAAGGTCAGTAACGTTTATTGAAAGGTGTTTATTGTTGATTGTTGTAGTTTTTGACACTTGTTTTTGGCCACATTTATCGCACCGAGGGATCCTGCCCTCCTCTCTAACCCTCAGTATTGTGTCTTCAATTGTTATAGTTTCTATCATCTGTTCTAGGCCTTTCAGGGTGGCCTGGATAAATGTGGCCAAAAAGGTCACATTAGAGTAGACTGTCCTTCACCACCTGCAGATATGCAGACCTAGCCCTTGAGCAGAAAGGAAGCTGCACCTCCACCACCAGCAGTGACCAGTGTGGAAGTAAAAGATAGATGAAAATAAAGAGGAAGATCGATAGGAAAAGGTGGAAAAAAGGAGAAAGGAAAGGAGGAAGGCACAATCTGTGCTCACTCTGCCCCGCCCTTCTCCTGCAGACACCAATCCTCTCTCTGCCCCACCCAATATGGATGAAATGAGCACATGCACACAGGAGCCCCAAATTTCCCAACCTCTGCCCTGTAAAGAAAGAAAAGAAAAAAATTACATTGTTTTTTACAATGAAGCAAATACCAAACTATTAAATGAAATCCCTTGTTGGGATAAGACAATATATGTGAACATGTATCTTTGAGTCATTTGACTGTGGCCATGCTGGAGCACCGCCTTTAGTCGAGCAAATCAACCCCAGGACTTATTCTTTGTAAGCCTAGTATTTATTCTATCGGTCAGTTTTGCCGAACCACTAGGTTACGGGGACGTAAACACACCAGTATCGGTTGTCAAGCGATGTTGGGAGGACAAACACAGACACACACTATATACATCTTTTCTCTTTTACTTGTTTCAGTCATAGGACTGCAGCCATACTGGGGCATTGCCATGAAGGAGTTACTCAAGCAAACCAACCCCAGTACTTATTTCATCGGTTTCTTTTTACAGGAATGTAAACAAACCAACACCAGTTCTCAAGCATTGGGGTGATAAATACAAACATAAAGACACACATGCACACACACACTCAAAACGGGCTTCTTTCAGTTTCTGTCTATCAATTTCACTCACAAGGCTTTGGTTAGCCCAAGTTATAGTAGAAGACACCCAAGATGTCATGCAGTGAAACTGAACCTGGAACCATGTGGTTGGGAAGGAAATTTCTTATCACATACCTGCACCTATACATACATACATACATACATAAACACAGATGAAATTGACTATATTGAGACCAATGGATCAAAAGAATTATGGTAAAACTTAGAAATTAAAACAGCCACCAAGTTAAAACCAACCAACCAGATGTTGTATGGGGCTGCAAGGAAAAGGTATGTTCTGTTATGAATCAGCTGTCCTCTGGACATCAATGTGGCTAGAAAAATACAAGAGCAAGAAGACATCTATGGACCATTAATGAAAAGATTGAAAATCTACTACCCAAGATACACTTCCTGCTTCACACCCATTATTATTGGAGCAACAGGATACATACCAACCCATCTGGAGCAAAGTATAGCTGAACTTGGCTTCTTGGGGAGCAAACACAAATCATGAATTTATACTCTACAAATGATCATGATACCTTCTTGAGGTTTAAAGGATGATGAACAAAGCATGATGCTTTCATTCACAGCTTTGCAACCAAGTGGCAGGTCAAAATTTACTTTAAATTTAAAAAAAGAGAACAAACATACATTTAATACAACCTCAATTACATATACCGGTGTTGCTTGTTGCTTGTCACTTGAATTGCAGGAAATAAAGAAGTATTTCATTGGCTGCATGAATAATAAGTAAAGCAAACTCATGACCATTTAACTGAATATTTATTGCTGGACATAAAGATATTTGGTGTTGGTTATTTACAATGAACAACATATATATATTTACTGACTGGAAGAGAGAGAAAAATTGCACCTCATCCATAGAAGTTATTTATGAGACATTGTGAGAATGTTCTGTTTGGTGTCCTAAAACATGGAGTTGTCTGCCCAATTGTCCATGATAAGAGTAGAGGCACGAGTCACTCAGCTGCCTTCAACACTCTGCAATTAGAAAAGCACCAAACTCGATTTTTATAGCAGACAAGAGGATTTATTCTTGAACAATCAAGGAAACCATATCACAATACAGCCTCATTCTGTATGGACCAATCATGTGAATCTATGGTGGTTTGCTTGTGGTGTCTGACCAAGTATCTGGTGGTTAGGTTTCAAATCACCACTATACTGGGTTTTTATTCTGCCAGACGGCTATACACAACATCAGTGAATGTTTTGTTTCCCTATACCAGGGGTGACAAATTTTTGTGGCCGGCTGCCACAGTGTGATATTGCAAAGACCCAGAAAGGCCAAAATGCATCTTGCGTTCTTGTTTGATCTCTGCCAGGATGGATTTTCATCTCCCCCTAATATCTATTACTTTTAATACAGCACGTCCATAACAGTTGTTATCTTCTACAGATACTACATCAACTATGTATACAATAAGTATGAAAAATAAATGGCTATTTTAAAGAGATATAATTTTAAATAGAAATGCACTTGCAAGGTAAAGGAGAGATATAAATCTAAGCACTGAATAACTAATTTCAGTGACAATGCATATAGAAATAAATAGGTTAATAGGGAATGGAAGAAACGGTTGAAACAGATATAATAAATGAACATACATGTTTCAAAAAAGACTAAGAAAACACATATCATATTTTATCAAGGAGTCTGTGCATGATGGAATGAGTTTTGAAAATCTACATGTCTCTTTCTAAAGCTAACTTCAACCCCGGCTCATTAAATTGAAGTTTTAAATACAAATGCCCCTCACCTTGCAAATAGTATTGCAGAGTGGCAGACTTCTCATGAAAAGTTGCATAAATGGACCAATTTACAACTAGCTAAACATAACCTTTTAGAGTGGACACACACAACAAGGGAGATCTTACCACAATTTCCAGTGGGACGAGCAACTTCACTTGTTATTTTAATTGTTCAACCCAATGTCAGCCTTGATTGAAAGATCTATAATCAAAGCATCATATGTGACAGATATTGAAATATAGGGATGAAAAGGAGAAGGATATGTAAAAGCAATGACAGAATAATTGTTTCTAATTTAGAAACAAGGCCAGTAACTGGGGGTTGGAGGTAATCAATTACATTGACATCAGCAATATTTTGAACTGAGCGATGGAATATTGATTTCAAATTTTGGTGCAAGGCCAACAATTTTGGGGGAAGGGGCTTGTCGATTACATCAACCCCAGTGCTCAACTGGTACTTATTTTATCAACCCTGAAAGGAGTAAAGGTGAAGTCAACTTTGGCAGAATTTGAACTCAGAATGTAAAGATGGACAAAATGCCACTACACATTTTGCCTGGTGTATTAACGATTCTGCCAGCTTGCCATCCCTGACAAAATAGTGATGCCTCAAGTGTGAGAAGAAAGCTGTATGAGTGAAGGAAATAAGATAGAAAAGAACGAAAAGAAAGAGATGGAGAGGAAAAGAAGGTACTGTGAAAGAGCAAGCTAATGGAAAGGGAAAATATGAATCAAAGAGAAAGGAAATTGTAGAAAAAAAGACCGAAATCGAAATAGATGTCAATGATGATTGAGAAATAAAGGAAAGAGAGCAATCCTTCGGAGATGGTTTCAGAAAAGTAAAACTATTTGTTTGGCAAGTTCCATAAAACATTTTCATTTCTTTAGTTTCTTTTTTAACTTACACATCCATCCATCCATACATACATACAACAAAGCTGAAGATCAGTGAAAGTGAGAATACCGACGTTGAACTATTCTGCAGTTACTCTATCCAGATTACAAGTTCAGGTTTATAGCTGTAGTTATTGAGGCTCTAGGATATGCAACACACTGCCTAAATACCAATCTTGAGAAATTAGGCTGCTCAAAACCAGAAAGGAGAAAGCTAATTAAAAGACTACAGATCCAATTGATCACTGGAGCTATAAAAATCTGTAAAACTTTCCAGAAGGTTATCATTTAGATATGAGCATGTCTAGATATGCATAAGGATACATACATAAAACAAAACATACAAATCTGCACATGTACATACATACATAAATACATACAAACAAAAATACCCTGTTGTTGATGTTGAAATTCTAGTAAAGGAGCCTGAGATCTAGGTTAGAGACTATCCTCGGTAATTTTTGGTTATCTCACCCCTATTAAAATATTGCCATTAAAAAACTGGGTTATCTCCCCACTAAAAAATTGAGTTTATGTGACGACAAGAGTTTGGATTAAAAGAGATCCTTTTGATTTAGTATTTCAACACATTGTTGACGTTTGGCCTCCTCAATAGGCATGGTATGATTTGTTATAAAAATATTATCAGATTCAATAAGATGTTTCATCTTTTTCCCCCTTTTTTTTGTTTTGTTTTATTGAGGGTTAAGCAATTTTTTTACTTGAGGGAGATAATCAAAAGTACTGATATTTCTCATAGGACGTGGGGAGATAACCCCATTTTTTTAATGGGGGTGAGATAACCAAAAAGTACCACTGGCTCTTTCTCTATTGGCAAGAAATCTTGAAAATTGAACAATGACTACTTGCATATATGCATCCATCATATATACATACATACATACACAAAAAGTAACAAACTGAGGAAAAGTATTCCTTCAAAGGGTGTGTTCAATTCACAGGCACGTCAGTTGGATACCATATAAATATTGGTATAATTCAATTATAAAGTTAAATTAAATATAGTTATACTATTGTCAATCCAATAATTTATTTATATTACAGTATTACATTAAATACTACGAATATAATGTAACATAATATTATATAACAAACAATTATAAAAACCATAAAAAACCAACAAATTATTTCGACTTATATATATTTTTTCTGATATACAGAATTACAGTTCCTTTATATATAAAGTCATTTCGTCTTTTTCTAAACCATGGCCCTTAAGTGATTAAAGGAACTATGATTATGTATATTAGAAAAAATACATATAAGTCGAAACAATTTGTTGGCCTTTTATGGTTTTTATAATTACAAAAATATATAAATATGAGCAATTCGTGAAACCATAAAACATGTATATGTATGTATGTGCATCTATATGTGTGCAAGTGTATGTTGGTGCGTGCAAATGAAAGACAATGAATGTATGAGTGTGTCTGTGTGTGCGCAACCGTGTTTTTTACAATTTAGCTGCAAAAAATAAACATTAAGGAAAGAAATAAAAATTTTATATGGAAATTGCTGAACAAATAGTTTAACTTTTCTGAAACTATCTCCGAAGGATTGCCGGAAAGAGAATGGTTAGAATATAGTGAGCGAGAAAAAGGGTGTAACAGAAAAAAAAAAAGAAAAGAAAAACAAAAGTGAGATAATGAGTAAAATGAAAAATGTACGTATCTACCGATATGAAAGCTAGCTTTACAAGAATTCCGTTATGACTGTTTTTATTGGTCAAACAAGGCAAGGCGGTATATTTAAATTTTCTTCTCTTTTAAATACGTCTTGTCATGGCTCTTATATATAGGTAATTTTATTTTCTTATATTTTATTAGGCTTATCTAATGAGCTTATTTCATTCTTCTAGTTTATGTTATTTTAATGTTTTAATATGTGTTCTTACATTTGTATTTTATTAATAGATGTTACATTACAATCTTTCTTTAAGTTTGTTTTTGCCGATGACAAAGGTAGAGAAATAAGAATGTTTTTTTTTTTTCTCTCTTTTTTACTCGAGAAAGATATATTTCTCTTTATTTTAATAAAGTAGTTCAAAATGTTTTGGCAGCGTAGACAGACAGGCCTATAGAGAATAAGCCAACAATAGATCGAGAAAGCTGAAGGGAATGGAATTATGTAAAGTTAAATATTTTAATTAATATGGGTTATTTGTAGAATTTCTAATATTGATAATGTTCATTTCCCGAATTGTATCGTTGTCTCCCTAACATAATCGTATTTTTTAAAATTCAAAACAAACCTGTCACTAGCTCGCTCACCGCCATAACTACGTTGAATGTAACACGAACAGTCCTGCTCCACAACTCATTCCGTTCAACTGATGTGGATATTATTCTGGTCTACATTATTGTAAAGTATATAAGCATAAATTACCGTTCGACCATAATATTTCGATTCTGCATAATTGATTTGATTTTAGCTTTTATGCTACCTCTCGAAGAAACAACGGCGATTCATATTTTCTACGTATGAGTTACGCAGAATTTCTTTTAATAAATGTTGCGTCCTTTAAGAAATAAGTATTTAAGCTAATATCTTCCTGACGGAGTTAGTTTCGAGGCGGCATGAGGTTATTATTTATTCGTTTTTAGGTCAGATACATATATTGTGCTACCGCGTACATTTGAAAACGAACGAAATCCTTGCCATCTTTAATATTGACCCAAATAGGGAAGAGTTTTTGTTGTGTTTTTTTTTCCTGCACAAAATTTGACACTAATCTTTGTCATTTTGATAGCAGTTGATAATGGATTTTTCTTTGATATATCGGTAGCTGAAAAAACATTCGTTTTATGGAATATACAGTTGTATAAATAACGTATTGAAATATTTGTATAGAATGCACTTTTAGGGATACTCTTAGGAAATTATGAAAACTGGCCCCTCCATTTATTACCTATTAGATAATAAAGACAATCACTTTATTAATATTTTAACCTCATAGCTAAATGCTAAATTTTCGTTCCGAAATAAAATTATTTAGGGATTATAGTTGTGTGTTCATGAGCACGATATTTATCAAAATATGTAAGTCTGATAATTCTGAATTAGTGAAAGCCTTGTAACGATTCAAATTCATCAGTTAACGGCACCACCAAGTTTTTTCGTCACTGAATTAGAAGTAGAAACAAAAATGGGCATACCTACAAAAGTGTGCCCTCGACTGTGTTTCCTTATAACTTTCAGAATAATGGATATTTTTTTATGAAATATTTCTGCAAATATATTTCAGATGTAGATTTCGATTATATAGGGATTTGTTGCGGAAATTTTTTTCTGCGGGTGGAAATCTTTCTAGCACTTAGGTGAGGGAGGTGTGTTCCGAAACACAGAGCCTTTGAATTTTCACATATAGGAAGAAGTGCTTTTACTATTTATATTTACCCCAGCCCACCTATATTTGATTCATCGCTGTTATTCGATAGAATTTTAAATGCCTTAAATATCCAGTGTAGTGCTTGCATTGGCACATTAAAAAAAAGTAAGCAAGTAATATATTATTTTAGAGTTGACAGATTAGCTTTCTTTTTGCGCCAAATTTCAGGATACTTTTTTCTTTCTACATTTGGTTAGTTATCTGTTTGACATTGTTGGCTTCTCACGAGCTTTTCTTTTTTCACTCGGGTGCTTATAGAATTTCAATTAGGCTTTTCATATTCAAATCATATTACCGTCATATATATATAGCACATAAAAATGTCCTTTCAGACAGCAGCCCCATTTCGTCCGACTAAACCTTAAAACAGAAAACTCCCATCACTTACACATATCAAAGCCCCAATTCCGTTGTGTTGTAACATTTACACTATAATCTAATATATGTGTAGCTATAACTTTAACATTTGACATTGCTATCTTTATACTTATTTTTAATGTTGGTGCTCATTATTTAGTGATGTTGGTTGTATAAGTTTTAGGACAGTCCTTCGCTTGAACCCGCATTTACATCAAACTCGATCTTATGGGATCATCGTTAATTTCCGTAAATTTTTAAAATTTTTTTACTGACCTTTGGAAGGCAACATTTGCTTTGAAAGAGAGGAGAAAGGGAAAAGTGTGTGTGTGTGAGTGAGTGAAGGTGTGTGTTGTGATGACGAGTGGAAGGCAACATTTGCTTTGAAGTGAGAGAAGAAAGTGGAAGATGTATGGATGTGTATGAGAGAGTGAGTGAAAGTGTGTGTTATTGTCTTGTATGTGTAAGTGACACACACTCTCTCTCTCTCTCTCGCATGCACACATACGCACAAAAATGATGTATGCATATGTTTTTATGTATGTACGTGTATATGAAAGATAATGTGTGTGTGTGAGAGAGAGAGAGAGTGAGTGCCACTTACACATACATGCAAAAATATACATACATGACAACAACACACCTTCACTCACTCTCTCTCTCACGTCCATTTCATACACTCATACACGCATCTTTTAATTTCTGCTCTCACTTCAAAGCAAATGTCGCCTTCCAAAGGTCAGTAAAGGAATAAAAAGATTTTTACTGAAATTAACGAACAATCGAGTTTGATGCAAATGCGGGTTCAACTGAAGGAATGCCAGCTATGTTCCCATATGATTGAGTTTGACACAAATGCAGGTTCAACCAAAACAATGCCAATTTTAGTGTTACTGGTGTTGGTAATGGTGATCAGAGTATAAACACAGCAGGGATGAATACTTAAAAATTTCATTTCACAATCATGAGATTTTGAGCTCAATTCTTCTGTGATGTATCTTGAGTGAGTATCTTTTACTACAGCTTTGGATTGATAGAAATTGCAGGGAACCTTGTCAGATGGTTGTACCTGTAATTTAAAGATTCGGTTTTTTCACACATCGTGGCTTGTTGATTCCATCCGAGAAATTATGGGTAGATGACTCGGCCATTTACATACTAATTCAGGAACAAGTAGTAAAGTTGATCAAACAACTGAATATTCATTGTTGGAACACACAAAGATATAATACTTATTACAATGATAGTAGTTATTGCTGGTTAGTGTTATTGTTTATGGTAGGGAAGGATATATTGACCTAAAGTGCTTATGATCCATGGCATTTCAACCATATCTAGGACTGCAATTGTCTCATATGTTCTTTTATGTAAGATTTAAAGTTATGGATGGAATTTTGTTTTTGCTGGTGGTTTAGCACTGATTACTGGGTTTTCTTCTCCACTGCTGTAGCTTTCACACACACACATCCACAGAGGTACATTCACAAACATGCCTACACTTACATATACATTCTCTCAAGAAAATACACACATAATGTGAAAAATATGTTTTCAATGATGTGTTCATGTGTATATAAAGTACATAAAATCTAATTCTGTAGTGCTACAGTCACGTACATTGTCTTTTGAGGGGAAATCTTTGGCATTTTGTTACATGCAAGAGTCACAGAAGAGTTCTTCCGTTTTCAGAGAAAAGTTTCAATAAGTTCAAAGAGTGGGAAAGATATTAAAAAATTGTCCAGAAAGTGTCATCATGGAAAAAGCTTGTTGAATTCGATGATGTGTGCAGGAACACCTAACCTTGCTTCATGATATCAAAGTTGTCATTGCTCATGATGAAGAATGTCATTTGCTGCAGAATGTAGATGGCACAGTCAAGATACAAGTTGTGAAGGAACTTGAATGCAACCATGAAGAAGCAGACACCAGGCTGTTCTTGCATTGTCAATATGCTGCTGCATCTCTCCCTTCGGCTTCAAGCAGTACACCAGCAATCATTATAAAGTGCCCAGACACTGATGTTTTTGTTATTGGCATAGCAAAGGCTCATCAAATTCAGGCCCAGCTACTCTTTCACACTGGTAGAGGCAACAACAAGCATACACTTAATCTAACAGCTACACAAAATCAACTTGGAGACAGTGTTGCCTTTGCCCTCATTGGCCTTCATTGTTTTACAGGCTGTGACTCAACAAGCTATTTCTGTGGCCGGTCTAAGAAGAAAGCCTTGAAGCTCATGATTGAATCTGTTGATTTTCAAGCAGCCTTTCAACAATTTGGTGCAACATTCTCTGTAGAAGATGGTCTGCTACACACAGTGGAGAAATTTGTTTGTAGACTGTATGATCAAGATTGAGTGTCAATACAGCACGGTATAACAAGTTCTTGATGGGCACTAAAGCGGAGATGAACATGCCTCCCACACATGATGCCATGGTGAAACACTACCAAGCAGGTGTACCTACCAGATGTCTTGAACAGTTTCCCAGTATCCCCAGCCTACACAACCTTGGTGACCCTTCATATCTTACCACTACACTTAGTAACACTCATATCACACTGTTACATACTCATAGCAATCAAGCTGTGACCACTTGACTCTCACCAGTGACTGCATATAATGTACTTCATTCTTTATTGAGAATTTGTGCAATCTACTTATTCAACCATGCCAAACAATTCTATGTAACATATACTGCAGTCAAAACATCCTGATCAAGTTGAAGCTGCAGTTGTAAAAGGTTGTCAGTGTGCTATAAATAAAGTTGATCATCTTGGTGAAATCACATGTGATCAAGACTTCTGGCAGTTTTCAGTGTTTAAGAAGACACGTCAAGCTAAGTAAAATCATGGTTGTCTTTGCATACAGGCTCGTCCCCTACATCCCTCTTCAGCTGAGCAATCCTAATCTTGCAGGCTCATGGATGCTCATACCATATAAAAAGCACCATTGCCAGTGCCACATGAAGACACCTGTGCCGGTACTGCATAAGTGCACCCAGTATACTCTTTAACATGGCTGGCATTATAAAGGCATCCAGCTATAGAGACCATGCTCAAACAGACATGGAGCCCAGGCAGCTTTTCAGCTGCCCAGCTCCTGTCAAATCATCCAGCCCATGCCAGCATGGGAAATGGACATTAAATGATAATGATGATAGAGTGGGGAGTACATTTGGGCAGGTGACAAAAAACTATATGCTCTTGTTTAATAAAAAAAAATGTAATTTCACCTACATTACAGACTGATCTCATTAGAGATTTTTGGAAATATGCTATAACTTAAGTGAATCTACAGATGTTTCCACTTGCAAACACTTGTACATTTTATTTTTTTAGGTGATCAGAAAAACATAATTTCTACTACCTTTATAAATTTAATTCTAGTGAAAGAAACAACTGGATAAAACCTATTCAATTTGATTGAAGAAATAAAAAAAAAAAATGTATCCAGGCTTACAAATTTTGTTGGCTTTTGCATCATATGGTGTTTCAAACATTGGAAGATACAACAATTCTATGTGGTCTAGGCTAAAAGATGTCTCCTTTCTATGTGCAGCTCAAATTCACTGGCATTATAATCAATATGTTGTGTCAAAGTTGCCCTCAACATAGAATTTCAGTTCTCTGAAGTTTCCCACTAGTTTAACCATACTGAAATGAGGAGAAATATATATAACTGTTTAAAGTAATGAATACAGTTACAGAATTTGAACCAACATACTTTCCCTTTTGAAAAACCTTCATCTAATTGGTGGCATAAGCACGGTAGTGTTTAATATTTTGATGAATTTGGAAAAGCTTGAGTCTTATTTTAATGTAAGTGACCTAACCAAATTAAAGTTTGGTATAAGACTCACAGCAAAGATAAAATAGGAAATGTCAGGCCACTAGTTTCTTTTTTTTTTTAAGTGGCAACACTTATTGTACTATAATTGGAAAGATTGATTTTTTTTTCTAACAAATTAAAGTTGATCTGGATGATCTGCACAAAAAAATTAGTCTTGCATTCCAAGAGTCTTAACAGACTGTGTGATAACAATGGTCTGAAAAGATAACTTAATGATGTTGGTTTGTTGATTAAATTCTTAACAGAATGTACAAGTTGCCACAAAAAAGTAACACTCTTATAGAAATAAAAATGCCAAAGAAAAGTGTTTGACTATACTAGAAGCTCTTAGTCAAGTAAAATGTATACTTCCATTAACCAGAGGTATTTTTTGAAGATCTGGCGAAATTATGCCCCTACAGTAGCTTTAAATCAAATTTCAAGACCCACATTTTCAGAGCTAAATTTTACTGGAAACAGTTTTAGTATTATTGAACAACAGTATAGAAAAATCATTTGTGTTGGTTGTGGGGAAAAAATTCCATTTAAGAAAGAGGGAATTCCAACAGATAAAGAAAAAATCTAGATTTGTTGTGTACTTCAACACTTTTGCCTTTATATTTTTATCGCACCAATCAGTAATATTGAAGTTGTGAGAATATTTTCACTTGTATCTTCAAAAAACATTACTGAGAAATAGAATGCAGCTTAAACTCTTTGATGCTGTTGTGAGAATTAAGGCAGGACTATTGTGCATGAACAAATGTTATTAAGGACTTCATTCCATCTTAAAAGATATCAGGCAATTTTGTATCTCATACAGACTACACTATAGGTTCTACTTCATCCAACAAGGATGACACTACTGAACTTGTTAGATATAGAACTTGTTATATGACACAAATATCAGAATCATATTTCAATACATTTAGCTTTTCGGGGTAATGATTTTTTATCATGAGTTGTTTGGATTCAAAGTTAGGTTTCATTTTTGCAACCCTGTCTCTGACTGAAGCATGAAACAAAAACTTCATCTTCTCTATACACATCACATCCCTATTCTTATTGTATTGTGACATATACTGTACATTTGACAGACATACACCATAGATTAATGTTGTTGTTGATAGTGACAGTGGTTGTGTGTTTTTTGTATGGGTAATGTAAGTTATGGTAATAAACGTAGTGGGGGTTGTGTTGGTGATGTAATTTGATCTCAAGTTAATCCTCATTGAGCCAAGATTTGAAGTGCCTCTAATTAAAGGTATTTCAGCCATATTTTAAGATACATCTATGTCTACATTATCTCATACTTGCATTGATATATACACACAACATACACATATGTATGTATGTATTTATCAACTGACAAAAGTGAAACTGATGTACTGATCTCCAATATTGCAGCATATTAATGTTTTGGCTTTTTTCATGTAGTGTTTCGCTTGATTATTATACATTGATACATTTGGGCTAGTATCCTCATCTTAGTTGTTATAGTCACAAGGTTAAGATGCATTTTGTATTTGGTGTTCTCAGAATTTTGAACTGAACCCCTTTATTAAATATCTATGATGGTAAATTGTTCTCATTTTGTTGACCATATTAGGAATGCTCTCTTCTTCATTATTAGTCAAGTGATATTGCTTGCTTATTCTGCTTGAACCAGAGTTTATATTGTTTTTGATTGAAACTTTATTTTAATGTTCTTTCTCAGACTCCCATATTCTTTTCAGCTTTATACTAGGCTAACTGAAGAAGTTATCAAAGCCCAGTGTACTTAGTGATTCTTTTAGTTGTCTTCCTTTATTCCTTATCTGTTATTTTGATTTTGCTCCACAAGAGTTGGTGTCTTCTCTTTATTTTTCCTTTCTTCCACAAATGATCAACCATACCTAGTTTTTCAGTTTCCTCAGGTATTGTCATTACCTTCAATACAGTTCACAACTGAAGAGAGAAAGGATACTAAACTAGCCTTCTTGGATGAACTAATAACTCATACAGAGTGAGGATACACAACAGTTGTATATCAGAAGCCTACACAAATTTGCCACATAATGCTTGAACTTTTATTTTTGAAAGGTGGTGTCTACAGTCTGCATCAGTCCCATGCAGCTGTGAAGGTGAATATAAAGGTGAGACCAGCCATCTCCCAATAGAATTAAGGTTAAAGGGACAGGAAAGTCAGGCATGGTTGCTTTTTTTAATTTTATTTATATATACAATATACATGCTAATGAAAAACTCTTGAGTTTGCCAGCAATGGAGTTTTGTTGCGTGGGTTTTTTTTTTTCCTTTTCCTGGTTATTTTGCATACTTTCAACGAATGTGACATCAAAATCATGTCTAAACGGCTCCTTTCCCCTCAAAAGGAAAGATTTGGCTGCTATTTCTTGCACGCCTTGCTACCATGTAAGAGGTATTTTAGGTCCTTTATCACAAATAGCTGTGGTAGTAGGGTGTGCTAGAAATAACCAAATCTTTGGAGGTTAGATACATTGAATGCACTTGAAAATACCTATGGAAGTCATTTTCATTGTAAAAAAAATTTGTAATGGTATTCCTTGAAAATAATTTTAAAAAACATTAAAATATTGTCTTTTTAAAGAAAGCTAAAATATAAATACTTACTGTGCAAACAACTTACATTTTTGAAATCACATTCACTTAAAAATTTCTAAATGATTAGAATATTGTGTTTAACAAAAGAGAAAATAGAAACATTCTTTCTTCTATAATAAATACTCTTGTGTTTTTCTGTTACACCATATGAATGAGAAAGGAAAGAGTGATGGCAAAATGTGAATGTTTGTATGTGTGAGTGAGCATTCAACGCTGAAAAGAAAAATCAAATAATGTTTCAACTCTGAGTATGTGTGTGCATGTACAAGGAAGTTTGTGAATGTTTGTATGTGCGATTATTATGTACCTTATTTATATATAAAACTAGCAGAAATACCCGGCGTTGCCCGGGTTAAAGAGAATAACGAAATCTAAAAACGCCGTCTAGACTACGCATCATCTTTATATATAAAGATGTATATACACACACGCACCCAAACAAACGTATATATATATATATCAATATAAATATATGAAAGTCAATGAAGTTTTGTAAAAGAAGGTGATCATGTACATACTTTCTTGCTGTTGTGATTATAACACCTCATTGTAAACTATGTTCCTTTTTCCCTTGTGGAGCATATACAAATAGGTTTTTTGTTGCTGCCCACTCTTGAGCAGCCAACATACAGTTGTCCATGTGAGAAGCAGGGCTCTTCCAAGAGAAGACCAGCTACAGACAGTGTTTGACCCTGATATTTGTTTATGGACATGGCAAAAGTCACACGAAGGGGGAATTGTAGTCTTCTGAATGTAAAAGGAATGTCTGCTCCTGATGGAGTAAGAGGAATTCTTGGAATAAAGACGTCATCCCCTTTTGCACATCCAGAAAGAATGGTAGCCTCGATAACGTGTGACATCATTTTCTAAATAATGCTCATCTGTTATGTTCGGGTTAAAATTTCATCAACATCAAAAATATATGAATTTTCATGGGAGTTATGGCCGTTATGCAAAGAATATAATTTCCAAATTTCATAAAGATCCATTCAGTACTTTTGACGTAGTTTTGGATAAGAAAACAAATGACTAATGTGTGTGTTTGTGTGCATGTGTATGTGTGTGTGATGGGTGTATATATGTATAGATATCTGTATGCATGTATATATGTATATATGTGTACATATTACATGTACATCTATATATATATATACATCTACACATGTATACATATACATGTATGTATAGATCTATATATATATATACATATACGTTTACATCTATATGTATTCATATACATCTCTTTCTCTCTTTCTCTCTCTCTCTCTCTGAAAGTATCTGTCATTACAGTATCGAAATGGTGTACATATACATGTATATGTATACATATACATGTCTCTCTCTCTCTGTGAAAGTATCTGTCACTACAGTATCGAAATGTGATTGTTTCAGTTAGTGGAATAGTTTCATTTTTAAAGTGAAAGTATTTGACATGAGTGTTTTTGTTTCACTTTTGACACGTAATACTTAAATAGTGGAGGAGATATTATGTTGCCGTGTGCTCGAACTCTGCAAGAAGTTAATAATTTTTTTTTACTAAAACACAACTGGAACCCTAAGTAAGGCATGTGTAAAATTTGAATGAAATTGGTTGCGTAGTTCTCGAGTTTTAGGGATTCACACAGACAGACACACACATTCTCATTTTTATATATATAGATACTACAATTAGCCGTCATTTTTGACTAGTTTTAACAAAAAAATTTTTTTTTTTTATTAAGTCACTGTCTAATTGAAAGATAAGAGTTCCTTCCCTTTCAGGATAAAGATTATTTTCGGAGACTTTTTCCATTATGCACCATTTTTGGATATATATACCCCAAAAACACCTAATATCTCCACAACCACTTATCTGATTTATGCGAAATTTATTTCATTCCATCTGTATTTCCATTTCAGTGGGGACTTAATTCATAGTATTTTCCTAGTATGCGCCAGTTTGGCTGAGTAACATTGCAAGCAAGCAAGGTTCAATTTGACTTTTAATAGTACATATATATAAGAGAGAAAGAGAATGACAAGAAGGGACCAAGGCTTCTGGCAGTTTGCTGTGCTTGAGAAGATACATCTAGCTAGGTAAAATTAAGGCTGTCGTTGCATACAGGCTGTCCCTTCACCCCTCTTCAGCCAAGTGATCCTAATCTTGTGGACTCATAGGTGCTGGTGCCATGTAAAGAGCACCTGTGCCATGTAAAAACACCCAGTACACTCTGTAAAGTGGTAGACATTTAGGAAGGGCATCCGCCATAGAAATCATGCCAAAACACATGGAGTCCAGGCAACTCTTTTGCTTGCCAGCTTCTTGTCAAACTGTCCAACCTATGCCAGCATGGAAATCATTAAATGATGAGGATGACTGGAAGCTGAGATTACCAAAAGAATTGGCAATTTAACTTTCTCAGTACGCTGAGTATAGAACTCCTTTAATTAAAATGGCTAAGCCTCCTAATTTTAAGTACCTAATTGTTTTACAGAACAACGTAATAGTGAATATGTGTTGTGGTTTTCAGTTCAATCCCTGGGTCAATAGGACAAAGCAGCCAGTTATCAAGCACTTTCCACTTGTGGTCATCCTCTTACGTATTCAAGAACATGTGTGAATTAAGGGAGATTTGACAGCTAATTCTTGCTGGTTATGTGACCACTTAGAGGTTGACTCATAGACAGTAATCATAAAGGTGACCCATTCAACTAACGCTTGCTTGGTTGGATGGGTTATCAGTATCTGCATCGGCTTGCATACATGGTACCAGAGAAAGCCTGCTAACTTTGTTATTTATTCTTTATTGTGCCATCAGCACTAGAGATTGTTCCATAAAACAGGCAGGATTAATGAGTGCCCCCTACCCTGTATCAGTGTTTATTTGGAGTTATTATTCCTAGATTAGTACTTTTCAATGCAAGGTTCTGGATATCGGTTGAATATCATCTTTCTCCCATTAATTTCTTATTCTTCGTGTTGCTAAGACTCCAGCAGTTGAGTAAAGAAGTATTAGGCAAAACGCAGGTTCTCCATTAGGTTTTATTTACAATATATACACAGGTGTGGTATGTTGCTCTTTTGCAGTCATCTCATGCGGTATAAATTCATTGTTCTCCATTACGCGGGCCATTGCCTCAGGAGACGCAACAAGCGGACTAGCCTAGAGGACAAGCCAGTGAAGTGTGCTCTGCTAGCAGTCGCAGTGAGAAAAGTGAGAACGAACCTCGAGGTTTCTTTCCTTTTATAGTTTTGCCATCGCAAGCCTTGTTGTGAGCTCGCACATGGCAAATGGATGCAGGTGAGGTCTCACTCCAGTCTCGGAGATGGCAATGGCTGTCGCGAGATCTCATTCAATATGGCACTGACTGCTTGTGCCACTACACAGCCTAGGAAGTCTATTTCTTGTACATTTCATTTTTAGCACGTGTGGTACTGTTGTGTGTCTTTTGTATCAGCAACTGCTTTACAGAGTACAAGGTGCAATTTTTTTGCATGCCACTAGTATTAGTGTTATAGAGACAGGCAGTAAGCTGAACATTTAGACAGGTAGAAATGTGTGACAAATAGAAAGATAGGAAGGAATAATAAACAGATTGATAAAATGACTAGAGTTTAATAAAATCAGATTTAATTTTGAAAACTCCTGCCTCTCACAATATAGAAACATTTCTCATGGCCCTAGCAGCCAAAGTGGAAAAGATGTTGCCCTGGAGGATGGCAAGGGAGAGACACTGGAACAGCCACTCACTCACGGGGCTCACACTTGCAGACAGCTATCTCTGCCCTGATAGCAGTGAGTAGGGATATGGTCCAATGTCCAAGAATGTCAGAGGTCTCCACTGCCACAGGCTTGATAATAAACCTGCTGGAGAGCAACTGATACCTTGACATTTTGCTTTTCTTAGCCAGATGAGCAGTGAAGCATGTAGCATCCCAGATGAGGAGCCTACTGCCATGGAATGGGAAAATTATCATACAGTCTAACCTTTTACGATCCCCGCAGTCTAGCCCTGCTGGCTCGAGCTGAGGAGGGAAGCCTGTGACATCTAGCCATGCTTTATGATCTTGTTAAGAGTGGCATGGCATGGAAGGCAGCCAGCATGACTCTTGAGAGCAGGACATAAGACTCTTCTACTCTGTAGACATCACAAAAAGAAAATTGACTGGTATTTGTATGGTGATAAAATCTCTTGTGTTTTTTTTTCAACAATACAGCTAATTGCAACTCCTGTGATTTTTCAGTCAATGTTTTGCTACATTGACAACAGATTTGGTGCTGGCTGAGTGCCACCCAGTGCACCCTGTAAAGTGATTGGTATTAGAAAATGTATCCAAAGCTGACATTGGAGCTCAGTGCTACCCTGTAGCTCGCCAAATCCTATGAAACTATCCAACACATACCAGCATAGAAAACATGATAAATGATGATGACGACGACGACAACGATGTGTATATGCATATAGGCATATATGCAGGCAGGGCTGAAATTTTCTTCCTAATCACTTTCAGGTTTAGTCTCAGTGGGTAACATCTCGAGTAAGTGTCCTCTAGATGTAAGCTAACTAAAGTCTGTTTTGTTTATGGGAGTGATTTCATATTGCCCTTGTGCTGCCAGTTGTGTCATTTGCTCATAATCCACTACAAAAGCATATCCTAGCTTCTTGACATTTGTGAGCTTTGTAAACAAAAGGCTCATTTCAGTGTCATTTATTTCCAATTTTCCATGTAGCTATGTCCTGGCTGTTTTTTGTTTGATAAACTTGGAGATTATTACTTCACTTGGAAACAGGTGGGGTTGAGAACAAAAAGAGCACCTGACCATAGAAAATTCTATTAATGTGGCTGTGTGGTAAGTAGTTTGCTTACAAACCACATGGTTCCGTGTTCAGTCCCACTGCGTGGCACCTTGGGGCTGACCAAAGCCTTGGGAGTGGATTTGGTAGACAGAAACTGAAAGAAGCCTGTCGTATATATGTGTGTGTATATATATGTATATGTTTGTATGTCTGTGTTTGTCCCCCCCTCCCCAACATCGCTTAACAACCGATGCTGGTGTGTTTACATCCCCGTAGCTTAGCAGTTCGGCAAAAGAGACCAATAGAATAAGTACTAGGCTTACAAAGAATAAGTCCCGGGGTCGATTAGCTCGACTAAAGGCAGTGCTCCAGCATGGCCACAGCCAAATGACTGAAACAAGTAAAAGAGTAAAATCTTTTAAAGCATGAAATTTGTTGTAATTTTAGCCAATCAAATCCATCTATTGTCAATGTGCTTTTGCAATAGTATAAAACATGGCATGTATTTTTGTTTTCAAGTGGTACATGGCAAAAAAAAATTCTTTTTGAGAAATTAATAAAAACAATACAAAACTTTTAAAGATAAAGATACTTAATGAAAGAAAACAACAAATTAACATTTACAATGAAATTTTGTGATACCCTGTAAAACCCTAACCCTACCATGGTGGTATCAGCTAGTTGCTAAGGAACATATACAAAAAACAAACTATAGATTTCTACAATGGCAAGAATCAGTGGATCTTTCTCTCTCATTTTTTCCTCTTTTTTTCCATGCATTATAATACTGGAAAAATATCAATGCTTTTTATACAAGATATTTTGTTATAGGATTTCACTGGCTATAATTAGTGGTGTGTTATACACAAATGCCTATGATATATAGATAAATATGATTAATTAAAGTAGGGAAAATATTGGTTTGAGATGTTAATCATAATAGTTAGTGACTGTTATTTTTTATTTTTCTTTACTTGATTGACTTTGTATAATGTTCAAATTTATCAATTTTATGCTCATTAATTTTTTAAAATTCTCTTTCAGGTTTTAGCTTTTTTTTTTTTTCCCTGTCTTTTACAAATTGATTCTACAAAATATGGCTTCAGCAGTTCCCCATACTTTAGGCTTGGATTTAGTGGAACAAAGTGACTTATTCACTAAGGAAGCTTTGGAAAGCTTTGAAGACCATTTCACCTGGCTTGATGAGATTTTAGAGACAGCTAAAACTGCTTTTCAAAGGTATGTATTTCTTATTTAGTACAATTATATGTAACTAGTACATCATCTGGTACAGTTGCTAAAGTATGATGAGAAACTACCAAAAAAACATGGTTTCGCTTAACACTTTAGCATTCAAATTATTCTGTCACATATGCTTATGAATTCACATTGTTTTGAATTAATCATGCATTCTCATAGCTTTCAGATTTCAATAGTATAATTGTATATCTTTAGAATGATATTATAGGGCAGGTGTTAAGAGGCCAGATTTTGAGTTAGAACATAAAACAAGTAGAATTTATGGATCTGGCCAGTTTCAATATAAAGCAAAGTAGAATATTTGGGCTGGATATGGCCAGTTTAAATACTAAAGAGTTAATCCTTATTCTTTTAATTTCCATCTGTACTTAATAACCATTTAGCATTTAAACTGACCATATCCGGCCCAAATATTCCACCTTGTTTTATATTGAAACTGGCAAGATCCAGCCTCTCACACTTACCTTACAATGTCATTCTAAAAATAAATAATCGCATCTTCTAAATCTAATAATGTATTATTAATTTAAAACAATATGAATAAACATTACATTTGACAAATTAAAATGCTAAAGGGTTAAAGGACTGGAGGGTGGAGGAGAGAGGAGCTCCGTGAGGTTTATCCCCTTTGACATTGCATACTGTATCTTGTAATGATCCAATGAACTCTTAAGCTGTTTCACTTTAAACAAAAAAATCCTCATCAATAGAACCTTCTTCAATGCTTTTTAGTGGGTTAAAAAAGAAAATTCTGAAGAATATTTATCCTTGGTCAACCTTGATCAAGCAAACCTAAGGATTAAACATAACTATGGTCATTCATACTTTTTTTAGATACAGTTTAGCAAAGACTTAATCATCCAATGTGTTGTTTTACAATTTTTCAAGACTGCATAATGTAATTTGAGAAAGATTTCACTGCTGGCATTCATTGACCATATGGAGGGTCTCATTGTAAGAGGAAATGATTGCATAGACCATGGGGTTGATAATGTTTTACAACCTGCCAAGAAGTTGACAGTATCTTGTAGACAGCAGCAACACTATGAAATTGATTTCATTAACTTGCAATACAGAGTTAAATTTCTCCTACACGGTACCTGAATTAAGCTATTAAGGGGAAGATTTAGCTTTCACATGTCCAGTATTACAGAAAACCAGAGATAAGCTCCAGCTAGCTCATTGTGATTTGAAAAAGATTTCTTTTCTTTTTTTTTTTTTTTTTGTTATAATCATCATCACTTAATGTTTATATACCATACTGGCATAGCTTGGGCAATTCAGCAGCATCTGATGAGTTAGAGGACTTCATGCCCCAGTATTTTTGGAATGGTTTTTATGGCTGGATGCCCTTTCTAACACCAGTCACTTTAGAGAGTGTATTGAGTGCTTTTCCATCACACCAGCAGTAATGCTTTGCAGTTTGCTAGACTAAGGATTCTAAAGTAGCCTCAATAAATGCAGGAGAATAAGAGAGAGAGAGAGAGAGAGAGAGAGTGTATGCAATGATTCTAGGTGGGGGTGATGAGAGGAACAGATCCATAGTTGTGAGAAGTTGGTATTAGAGAAGGAAGTAATTGAAGTGATGGAAAAAGAAAGGGATTTGTGTCAGGTTGGAAGTTGAAGGGACAGTGAACAGAGGAGTGATGAGACTTGTTGTGGTAGGTGAGGCAAACAGCCCTGATTTTCTTCTACTACACTCTCTGATCACAGAGAAATGGTTACCAAATTTTTTTGGAACCCTTATATGAATCGCAAAACTTGTATCTATACTTTATGAACAACCTCAGCTACCTTACTTGTTAATAAGGTATCTGTTATAAACCCAAACTGGAATATCTAAGTTTAAAAGGTTTTAATCAACTAAAAATACAGCAATCTAAATTGTAAGCAAAACCAAACTACAATGAAATAACAGTTTTATGCAGCAAGTTGCTACAGTGTCGACTAACTAAAAACCAACACTGAACACGTCGTGCGGCAAACTGAACAGAATTCCGTCCAGCCGCACTGCAGGCAAATAACGGCAATCGAGACAATTAAAATCACGTGATCAAAACTAAAATCACAACATTTTTCCCCCCTTAAAGAAAAAGAACAATTAACTAACAAAATGCACAATACAAACATAACCATGAGCCAATCACAACAACATAATAATGAGGCATTTCATAAGCGTAACACATCATCAATCATAAATTTAACTTATCAGGAACTTTTTTTTGTTCTGGATGAATGCCAGTGCAAAGTAGTTTGAGGTTCTGGTTCTTGAGCTGGTGTAGGTGGGACAGAATCAATCATAGTACCTGAAAACCACCATGGTGTTCATGCACTTGAGATTCAGTGTCAGCAACATCAGTTTGATCCTTACTTAACTGATACTCCTCAGTTGTTTTGCCAGTAGGAGCTAAATCTTTAATGGACACAGTACTTTCACGTCCACCTGGGCACTGCACCCTCCCGTGGTTAGGGTTAATTTGTATCAATTGGGCTTCATCTACTAACGGATCATGCTTATTGCGTACATGTCATTTAACAAACACTTTAGCAGGTCCTTGCATTAACTAAGTGGGAACGGAAACACCACACATAGAACGTCTAGGAAATTTTAAAAATCTCTCATGCAAGGTCTCATTAGTTGCCATGCATAATAATGAATGTTGCGATTGTAAAACTTCTGGAAGCACGACTTCCCATTGAGAAACTGGTAAATTTCTGCTATGTAAGGCCAATTTAATGGAATTCCATATTACTCCATTATTCCTTTCACATTGAGCATTCCCATGAGGATTGTACACAGTAGAATGAGTAATCGCTATACCCCTATCATACAGAAATTAAGTTCTTTAGATGCAAAACATTTAGCATTATCACTATGAATAACAGCAGGAAATCTGAAAAGATTAAACAAAACCTTCAAATTACAAATAACAGAATGAGCACTAGTATCAGTACATGGAAAAATAAACGAAAAATGTGAATACTCATCCACAACAGTTAAAAAATAATGGTTCTTTGACACTGAAGGTAGGGGTCCTTTAAAATCAACACTCAATCTTTCAAAAGCTTGAGTAGATTTAATTACTGACGAAACAGGTTTTAGTAAAGCGAAGCTTTACATCATCTACAGAGTATGGTAAATTCTTAACTTTAATATAAGGAAACAATCATGTGATCCCAGGATGACACAGCGCTACATGAACATGGTACAGTTCATTATCAGTCATAGCTGCGCAATAGGTACATAATAAAGCATCAGATGCAACATTAAACTTGCCTTGGAGGTAAATGATATCAAATTTATACTGGGCTAATTCGATTCGCCAATGCATTATCTCTTCATTTTTAGGTTTATTGCGCTTTTGACAATTAAACATAAAAGCAACACTGTTTTGATCAGTTATTAGTGTGAAGTTACGTCCAAGAAGAAAATGAGTCCATTTTCTCACAGATTCCACAATTGCTGTTGCCTCTTTTTCAATACAAGAACAACGACACTCACTTGGGTTGAGGGTTCTTGAAAAAAATGCAACTGGCTTTCCATTTTGGTGTAAAATGCCAGATATAGCTACCTCTCTAGCTTTCATAAATCACTTTTAAGGTAGCTTTTGCTAAAGCATCTTGTAAAGTTTTTAAACTTGACAAGACTTGTTCACTCAAAGGAAAATATTTAGTATCAACTAACGGTTTTATCTTGTCAGAGAATCCATTTAGAATAATATGCAAATAGACCAACAATTCGACTCAGTGCTTCATGGGTACTAGGAATAGGTAGTTCTAATAAGGGTTTTACCCGGTCAGGGTCAGATTTCAAGTTACCATTTTGAATTTCATAGCTAAGCAATCGAATCAGTGAAGTGCTGTAAATTCTTTTGGCATCATTAAAAGTTAAATTATAGTCTTTAGCAGCTTGAAGAAAATGTTTTAAATTTTGATCCATGTTCTTCCTTCGATTTACCACACACAGTTATGTTGTCGATATATGCAAAAGTAGCTCTACAATTATGGCTTTCAATTATATTATCAATCACTCTCTGGAAACAGGGTACTGCATTTGTAAGTCTGAAAGCAATATGTTTGCTTTGATATAATTTTCCCTGTGCTTCGAAAGCCGTGTAAGGTCGATCTTCAACTGGAATCTCAACTAGATGATACACACTTTCGAGATCCAGTGTGCTAAAATAATTAAATTGAGCTATTTTTGTGACCATGTCATGCATATTTGGCAGTGGATATCCATCTAATTGCCTAAACTTATTTATAGTCTCACTATAATCAATACACAGTCTCTTGTGATGATTTTCTCCTGATATTACCAATACCTGGGCTCGCCAGGGAGAACACTGGGTTCAATTACCCCTTCTGCAGATCTTGGCTTATAGTATCAGCAATAAATTTTTCATTATTGGTGGACTATCTTCTCGATTTTGTAACTATGAGTTTACAGTCAGAGTTTAACTTTTCAAACAACCTTGGTGTAATGTCACTTTTAATGCAATTTAGAGTTCCCAAATGTAATGGGGGCTTGTCGCTGTCAAAGGTAATCTGTACATGTTGATGCTGTTTTAAGAAATTTTGTCCTAAATTATATCTACAAACAAATTATCAAGTACCACCAGCTTTACTTGCTCGTAAATTCTTCCTTGAAGTTCAATTGAACCCATACAATAACCGTTGTTTTGGGAACGATTTCCATTGACAGCCATGTTAATTTCATTCCTTTCGGACTTCACCACCAATTTGTTTTTACTTTGCAAAGTCTTTGTTAATATGATTCATAGTAGAGCCGGTATCAATCAAAGCAAATGCTTTCGTGCCATCGACTGTTATTGTATAATTAACTTTAGTAGCAGCTCCACTTTGACATAAAACCACAGCGAAGTTGCCATCATCAAGAGCTGCTGATGTCTTATCAAAATTTTTGCAGTTACTTGACAGCATTCTTTAGCAAACTGACCAAAATATCCACATTTGTAGGACTTGCTCCGCCTAGCGAGACACTTAAACCTCAGATGAAAATCATTAGATCCGCAAAAGGTGCAGGATTTTTGAGTTTGTTTTGTTGCTGCACAAGCTGTGTTTCCATCAAGAATTGAGATTTTGTTTTCATCACGTGGAATAAACGTTGACAAACAGCTTCCCTGGCTGTTTATAGCAGACTGGCTGCTATTATACACTTCAGAATTCCTTTGAGCAACTTCCAGCATGCAAGCTTGATTAAATATCGCTTCTAAAGTTATCAACACATCTTGAATATTTTCTAAAAATCTAAGGCAAGTTGAAGATGACATTAATCCCAAGATAAATGCGTCACAAACAGCTTCATTTTTGTGAGTCTCAGCGTCCACTGCTCTGTATCTGCAATCTTTAGCTGGTCATTTCAGTTTCTGTAAATAGTCAACTGATTGACCTGGTTCTTGTTTACATGTCGTTAAGAAGTGTCTCGCAAAAATAATGTTCAAGGGTTTCATGTACAGTTGCTCCAGAGTTTGAATTTCTTCTACGTAATTCTCACATTCACTTATGAGTTCGTAAACGTCTTTATCTATGTGCGCTATTAAACACCTAAGCTTGCTTTCATCAGTGATAGGCGGTTCAGCAGGAAATGATTCTAAAAAATTTATAAAATTTCTGAACCAATATTTCCATTCTTTTGAAGCTTGACTCAAACTTGGATCAGCGGTGAACTAATTTGGTTTTATAAATTTGCTGTCCATTCTCTCTCTAGCTATTTTTAGTTGATTAAATTGTTATAAACCCAAAATGGAATGTCTAAATTTTAAAGGTTTAAATCAACTAAAAATACAACAATCTACATTACAAAGATTGCTAAATTATAAGCAAAACCAAACTTCAACACAATAACAGTTTTATGCAGCGAGTTGCTACAGCCTCAACTAACTAAAAACCAACACTGAACACGTCATGCCACAGACAGAACTCCGTGCAGCCGCACTGCAGGCAAATAACAGCAATTGAGACAACTAAAATCACAACAGTATCAAATTAAGCAGACGTTATTTTATAGAGAATTTAATTATGAACAAAAATGAACTTTTAAATCCTTTTGAAAGATACCATATTTATTGGAACCATAGAATCTTTTTGTAGAATTCTGGAGTCTTCAGAAACTCATTTTGGGAGGCACTGATGTAAAGAACAGCTATTCTACCACACTACAATTGTAAATGATTTTAGTTTTGCGATGGTAGAGATGGTGGAATGCCAAAAGGAAACCAGTCAAATTTTTTAATCTTCTAAAAACATGCAGAGACTATTGGATTTACTTTCCAACCGTTGTACTGTGTGAGGTCCCACTTCTTATATAATGTTTATGGCTGATAATAAAATATTGTTCAATTCAAGTCAATGCTTTGCCAAAAATGTTAGAGCTTCAGACAAAATAATTTTAGTTCTTTGGAAGTAGACTTAAAGCTGTCATCCAGTTTAACCCTTTTGTTACCATATTTCTGTTGAGATGCTCTGTGTTTCTTTCAATTAATTTTAAATATAACAAAGAATTTAGTAAAATAACTTAGTTGTCATTAAGCTAGTGTTAGGAACATATTGCAACTAAGGTTTGGTGGCAGATTTTAATTCAGAACTTTTGAAAACAGGACATTTGTACTATAAAGCCAGAGGCACTTTCAGGTGGGTTGGGTATCGAAAGGGTTAATATCACTACCTGGTCTTGAGCAGTATTTACTCTGCAAACATTCAATTCAGGTCTTCAGTTCGAAGATAACGTTCCTCCTATCTTTCCTCCAATCATGGAGAACCTGAAAAAAAAAGAAGAAATCACTGACTACCTTCTATGTCTAAGTGATTAAAAAAAAATCTATGACTATTTTAGTTTTGAGATTTCACATCACTTGTCTTCATTACCTCTCTTGCCTTACCTACAGGTAATCATACCCATTTCAGTGAAATCAGCCACAAACCTTGTTGTTGTCACAGCTGTAGATAGTACTTATGAGTGAAGAGAGTATAAAGAGTAAATCACATGTTCCAACTTTTTTTGTAAATAGTAGACCTAACACCAGTAACTGGTCCTTGATTCCCTTTAGCAAGATTCACTGTTGATAACATTTGGACCGGACTCTTGGCTCCATTCACACCTATGGTTTTCCTGCTGATATCCTTTTCTGTAAACTTTTGTTTTCTTTTGCTAATAAATGCAAATGTTTATTATTAAAGTGAAAAAAAAAATGCATTTACATCAGTTCTTAGCAGTAGAATTTATTTATCCTTCCAGTTCTCAGATCCAGGTATTGCCCAAAACACCATCAGCTAAACAGTGCCGTGCCCAGAGAAAACAGAGTGAGCTTCCTTCATTTATAAGCAGATCCAGGTGAGCTATGCCATTGTTATGTAGAAATGAATTGGAAATGAACTGTTGAAAATTAACATTTAACTTTAGTAATTATAAAAAATGTCAATTTTAATATTTTGTATATCAATTAAAGGATGGAAATGTTAAGTAATACGAATTTTATAATAAACTTTGAGTTTATTTTCTGTTAGAAAATGTAATATAATAAGATGAAAATTTTCAAGCATTTGTTGTTATTGTTGTGGTGGTTGAATGAATGAAATATTTCATGTTTTCTTTCTCTTTTATAGCATTTGTGTTGGGAAGACTCTTCAGTTTTCTGAAACTGATACTTCATCTTGCAATGATGAGAATATCCCACCTGAAGAAGAATCAGATGGTAATACTAACAGTAGCTATTCAACACGCTCTACTAGACAAAGAACTGTGCAAATCTCAAAGGCAAGAAAACAACCTGCACGAGGAAAATCCAAAAGAAATTGTTCTAATTTAACATCTCCCAAAAATGGCCAAGTGTTAACCTCAAATATTGATGCTGTTTCACCTGCCAAAAAATCACTCTCTCCTCAGAAGTCTTTGACTGACTCAAATGTATGTATTTCAATTTAATCATTTCTTTTTAACTGGGAGTTAATGGAAAGAGCACATGGTGTGAATGGGGTTCAAGAAGTTGAGTTAAGAGTGGGCGTGTAGAAGACAGAGGTGGAGAGGGTGAAGTTAGAATGCTTGATGGAGACGATGATGAAACGTAAAGTGTGGTGGTGGTGTCACTAAGGATTTGGTTAATGGTGATGGTTGCTGGACCATGAAAAGTGCTGGGTTTTTTGTTTTTATTTAATTTTTATATTACTCGTCACTTAAAACATGTACTTTAGTGCAATTAATTATCTGCCAGATTGAAACATATTTGTTTAAAGAATGTCAAATGATAGCTGGCATAAGCTAACAAGAGAAAGAATGGGAAAGTTTAGCATATGACATAGAGAGGAAAGAGGGTCAGATTACAAGAACAAGCACAGAAGCAGCAGCTTAGAAGAGGAGAATATATGAATGAAAGAGAATACAATGAGTGTTTAGCACAGATGAGAGAAAGTTTAAGACAGAAAGGAAAATAAAAATTAATGCATGTATCAAGAAAACTGGAAATTCATAGTTGAATGTTACAACATTGGTGAAATTATTAATGTATTATGTAATCATTGTGAAGCTCAAAACATAAAACTATAGCTTTCAGACATGTTTCTTGAGTTTTTACCATTCAATACGACTTATGTGAACTTTTACATCATCTCAATCAAATGCCTCAAAAGAATATACAATTCTATCTTAGAATTTTCAAAATAACCTTGGAATTTCAACAAGTACTGCTAGTTATTTTTCATCAGCTTCCATTGTGTCAAATTATTTCAATGTGTTATCCATAAAAAATTTTTAATTTGAAATCACAGATTCTTATCCAGAAATTCTAAGATATTATAGTTATTTGACTGCCAGAGTCAATTTTCAAATTAAGGTTGACAATATTGAGTGTCATGTTAATTCTTTTGATATCAATCCACCTGAGACCACTCTTGTTTTTATGATATAAACTTATTAAAACTTGCCATCAAAATTTCATGTTATTTTGTTCCAAACACCAGCTTAATAATGACTGTTATTTTACTAAATTCTTCATTCTTTTAAAATTTGAAACAAAGGCTGAGTATTCCAACCGAAATATAACAAAGCTCATTGTAGAGTTTCTGGAGCAATTTTATAAATACATAAACGATTTTTTGTGCAAGACACTTTATTTCACATTGCTCCAGTTCACTCAGCTGTAGAGATGAATTGTGACATCATTGGTGCTTAGCTTTATCAGCCTTAGCCTTTCTCTTGGATAACATTGGTGGTGTGGAGAGGAAAGGCTGGTTTGCATGGGTGACTGCTGGTCTTCCATAAATAACCTTGCTGGGACTTGTGCCTCAGAAGGAAACTTTCTAGGTGCAGCCCTATGGTCGTATATGACCGAAGGAGGTCTTTACTCTTTTTCTTTAAGATTTATATACTGCCTTAAAAGGATACTAGTTCACACACACACATTTAATAGAAGTTTTACCAAATGCTTGATTATATCCACAATTAGCAACATTTTAATCGAATTTATACTTGTTTTTTTTTTTCTTACCATGTGACATGATGTTATCAAGATCATTCTTACTGTTTTTGAGTTTCGTTCATCTGAAATTTAGAAATTATTTCAAACTGTTGAATGAAATCCGTGCATAATGCATTAAGTTTCAGATCACCTGACTAGATATTTTAATGCTTTTACACAAAGTTCATCTGTGAGTTTCATTTAAATCATATCATTTCAACTTTGTAGTTTAGTTCAAATAAAAAAAAGTTGACTCAAGTGATTTTTGAAAATAACCTTGAATAGATTTGGTTAAATTTTAATGTTGTGAATCTACTGAAAGCAGTTGTTAATTTCTTTTGGTGACAAATTTATGCTAAAGTTCATTGTTTAAAAATACAAGGTTTGGGTTTGTTTTTTTTTGTTTTTTTAATCATTAATGTCTAGAATATTCTTTCTCCTTTCTGTTGTAGCAAAACATTGTAGCCAAGCTTCTTGCTATTTCTTTGTGTGAGGGTTTGTTATTTACCAGTGTTAAATGCCATTGTTGTATCACCAGTCTGTTTATCTAAATGGTCATGGTCACATGCTTCCTTTTACATTCAGCAGTTTTATTCAACTAAAACATTAAATAATTACATCAGCCACATATAGACCTAGTCATGTACAATCACACAAACACATGGCACTATAACAATGATATCATGCTCATGTTACGCTAAGTTCCTCTTATATTTTAACCATGATACAAAATAGATTTCTTTTGACTGGCCATAAGGCCAACTTCTCTTGTGCATTATTTAAATTACAGTAGTGGGGTCAGTAAGAACAAGTGTATTGAAATAGTTATTATAGAAGATTAACAGCGTGTTGAGACTAGATATTTTACATATATCCTGATATATCTAATATCTATCTTTCATGAAAATTTCAAGTGAATGGAATAAATATTTCATAAGTTATGAGGAAATAAACAAGCAATCTTCCAAATTGCACTGGCCAAAAGTTAAGGGTCACTTAGAAAAATTAACTACTAACCGAGGTATTTGTTGTTTAGAAGACTGTTAATGGACTAACAGTTACTTCTTATGATCTTCCATTATTAGAACATTCAACTGTCAACATGGTGGCTTGTGAGAGACAACTGGTGTCCTGTGATGAAAAACAAAGGATTGTGTACTTTTACCGAGAGGTCAAGTCAAATTCTGTGATAGCAACCACTGTAGGAAGGTCTAGAAGTGTTGTGCAACGAATTGTAGCTTGTTTTAAGTCAAAAGGATCGACAGATGCTAAACCCCAAACTGGTAGACCTCGTAAAAACTTACCAAGACAGGATCGTATGATGGTTAGAATGTCACTGAAGGATAGGTTTAAGAGTGTTGAGATATCCCACGAGTTTAGCTCCACTTCCAATGTCAACATATTGCGCAAAATAGTTTCTCAGAGGTTATGAGGTTCTGGGTTGCTTGCTCGGGCACCGGCAAAGAAACCTCTGATCTTCAAGAAGAATCAAAGAGCCCATCTTCGTTTCACTCATGAACATGTCGTTTGCACAGAAGAACAACGGTCGCAGGTTCATTTTAGCGATGAATTGAAGTTTAATGTGATTGGTTCCAATGGTGGGATGTATGTCCAATGAAGAAGTGGCAAAAGAAGACAGTGTAATGGTATGGGGAGTGATCTTTGCAGCTGGTCCTTGTCCTACAAGGGACTGTCAGTGTTGAAATCTACAGGCAGATTCTGAGACAACATGCCCTTCTACATCTCTGATCCTCATCAGTTCAACCTCTTATCTTCGTGCAGGACAACACTCCCTGTCACACTGTGAAGAGTCAGATTTTTTGAGTGACAAACGGGTTGATCTCATGGACTGGCCACCTCAAAGTCCCAATCTCAACCCTATAGAAAACGTTTGGAAGATTATTGGAGATGGTGTGCAAAGGAGAAATCCAAAGAACCAAGATGAACTCTAGGAATTATTGAAAAACGAATGGAACACTATTACTCCATTTTACAAGAAAATTAATTCAGTCCTGTGGTAACGGATGTCAGGAAGTCATTGATAGTAAAGGGATGTTCACAAAATATAAATAGTAAGGGTTCTTTTTTGTTCTTGTTCCATTTTTCAGTGTTTTTGTAAGTGACCCTTAACTTTTGGCTGTTGCAGTTTGGAAGATTATTTGTTTATTTCCTCATAACTTACGAAATATTTATTCCATTCACTTGAAATTTTCACAAAAGATAGATATTACATATATCTAAATATGGGTAAAATATCTAGTCTCAACGTTTTGTTAATCTTTTATAATAAATATTTCAATACACTTGTTCTTACTGACCCTTATATTATGGCCATTACTGTATATGAAAGGAATGGAAAGTAATCTTGTCATTAGTTGACCTCTAAATATAGAGATATGCATAAATAAAATAATAGATTTGTGTTGGTTTCACTAATAACTTTCAGTTGTTTAGTCAATTGAACTATCTGCTCATTGAAGTAACAGCTAAGTGAACATTCCACAAATATCTGTACTCTTAACATATTTCTAAGTTGGGATTAGTGTGACAAGGCTAGACCTTTAAATTACAGGTGCAATCCATTTGATAGGCTTCCGCAGTTTCCATCCTCCTAATTTCACTCTCGGGTCTTTAGTTGACCTTTGGATAATTACTGCAAGACAATTACAGTGTTTGTGCTAACTTCCATTCTTCAGTATGTTACATTTTTGTAGTATTGTTTTGATTGGCAACTTCAAACCATTGCACCTAGGCAGTCAAGAGGCAGGTAATGGTGTTCACTACCACAACATCAGTAGCAGAGAACTACTGATCTAATGCTGGGTTTAATTTAATCAGCTGCACTTTTTCCCAAAATTTTTAATTTTGTATTTATGTTAGAAATCATTAGTATTTGTAAAACTAGGTATGATGATATTGTTTCTCTATACGATTGAGTCACATAACCAGTAAATATTTCTTTTTAAAAATATAAGGGAGAAAAGGAACAGTCATTGGATGTATAAAATCTGCTTGTGCTTAGACAAATTTGATTAAAGTGAAACTGGAGAAAAACCGATGTTTGATGCTAAAAAACATCCCACTTCCATATTTTTTTTCTACATCTTTCTGTTACACAGGACTATATTATCCAATCTCTCCAATTTTTGAAGGTGTTAGGGTGTGATTTGCTTCTAGTTTAAGATATTGAGCAACCAAATAACAATTCCCTTGTTGGGTGTTGTTGCAACAAATGTTCTAATGACATGATTCTCTTCCTAATTTTAACCAGTTTGTCAGTCAAGCAAACTAGGGAAAATGAGCTATGTGTTTTGCTTAGAAGGCACACTATAATGATTATTGATAACATGAATTGAACCACTTAGTAAATGATTGATTGTTGAGCTCTTACTCATATTTAATTTTATGTTTTTGTTTAAATTTAACCTTAAATTTATCTGTCTAGGACTCAAAAACTGAGAACAATCCTATCACCAATGCAACTGAAGTATCTCCAAACAATAGCGTGGCTTCAAAGGTTGAGTGTGAAAAGCAAGTTTCTCCATTGAATAGTGAACACAGGGTTGACAATAGCAGCTATGTAATAGAAAGGGAAAATCCCTCATCAGATATCCCAAACATTGATGATGCACAAATTTGTGAGGATACTTCAAAGACTGATAAATCTAAAAATGGTGAAGATATTCCAAAGACTGATGAATCTCAAAATTGTCGGGATATTGCCAAGACTGATGAATCTCAAAATTCTGAAGTCATCCCAAAGATCGATCAATCTCAAAATAGTCAGGATACTGTTCCAATTAAAAATACTGAAAAGGCAAACTCTGATTCTGGATTACCGAGTGATACTAAAAGCTCTAGCAGTAACTCTGAAGTATCAACTCCAGCTGAACAATCCTCATCTTCAGTGGAAGTTCCACAGGCTTCAAGTCCTGAAAGGCCCCGCACCAGAACCAGGCAGATGCAACGGCAAGCTAAAGCCACTGCTGCTGCACTTAATGACGATAATCAGACTTCTGATGTTTCTAGGCCATGTACAAGGTAAGTGCAATCTACTACTTAGGGTTGTATATTGTTCAGAGTACAAAAAAATGTTCTTCAGTTTAATGTTAACATTAATTAAATTTCTGATTTAATTTGCTCACTCGTTTCATTGATGGTTATAATATGACTCAGCATGGTTTGACTAGTTATTTGTGCATGTTGTATGAAGTTAACATTGGCCTGTATAAACAGCAAGAGTTTATGGTACAGGTCATAGCTGACTATAAATTTTTTTTTTTTCTCAAGAAATTGAACTGTATAACTTTGAGGCTTCTGCAGTTTCTGGAGTTTGTTAAATAAATAGTTTTGATAAAATGAAAACTTTAATATACTAGTATGATTTTTAAAAAGAAATTAAGCGATTTTATTGGTACAGCTGTTTAGAATGCTATAAGCCTTACAATAATAACTATGTGATTACTGCTATTTCTAGCACACTAAACGTAGTTGGATTACTTTGAAGTTTGTTTAAATTAGAGATCTATTACAACTATGATAAATTACTGAAAGAAATATTTACTAAGCAAGTGTGGTATGTGTAATGTCAGTGTGAATACACGACACTGTAAGCTCCCTGAGAGAAAAGTTGGACTTAAGAAACATTAGATGTGGTGTGCAAGAGAGACGACTGCACTGGTATGGTCATGTGTTGTGTATGGATGAGGACAGCTGTGTGAAAAAGTGTTACACCCTAGCTGTAGAGGGAACCTGGGATGAGGTGGTGAAGCACGACTTTCGAACATTGGGCCTCACCAAGGCAATGACAAGTGACCGAGACCTTTGGAGATATGCTGTGCTTCAGAAGACCCGGCAAGCCAAGTGAGACCATAACTGGCCTATGCCAGTGTAGCATAACCAGCTCATTTAAGAGTACCCTTAATAAACTGCACTTGCGAAGATCTGTTGAGGCAAGTGAAATCATTGTCGTGACTGATGACAGTACTGCCTGATTGGCACCCATGCCAGTGGCACGTAAAAAGCACCATTCGAGTGTGGTCATTGCCAGTGCCGCTTGACTGGCCCTCGTATCACCGGCACATAAAAAGCACCCGCTACACTCTCGGAGTGGTTGGCGTTAGGAAGGGTGTCCAGCTGTAGAAACTTTGCCAGATCGGATTGGAGCCTGGTACAGCCTTCTGGCTTGCCAGCCCCCAGTCTGTCCAACCCATGCTAGCATGGAAAGCGGGTGTTAAACGATGATGATAATGAATATTTCAAGTTCACAAATTTATATATTTGGTACAAGATAGTTTTTAATGAGCTTTTATTTATATTGAATTTTTCATTTCATGTTTATTTCATTCATTGTTTACAATGTCATCTCCTCCTCTTCCTCTCTCTTTTTCTCTCTCACACATACAGTCTCTCTGATATAAGCATACACTCCAGGTTTGATTTCATTATTACACAAATATCACAGAATTTTGCAATTCATCATAGGGTGTCCAAAAAATATACAACTGGACAAGAACATTTAGCAGCAAAGGCACAACGGCAGAGAAAGACAGGCAACTGAATCGGATAAAACCAGGGCAAAGCAACTGAACAAATGTCTGAATATGTACATAGATGTAGAGATGATTCTGTTTCTGCTACACATGACCAACTGGTTAGGGTATCTCAAGAGGAGAATATTCTACTTCAAAATAAGATCCTGAGTCAGTTCAAATTAGGAAGAATTCTGTTAAAGGATTAACAATGAAAGCCAGTTTCGATGATTTTCAAAAGCAGGCTGTCCTGTCTATTATACAGCCACATGATGCAAGGAGTCTCTTTGACAATGTTTGTTCATACTACAAAGCTTACAGATGGGCTGCTGAATTGAAATCTATATGTTGCTTTGAGGGGATGGTAAAAGTTGACAAACTGCTTCCTTCTCCATAGTTGGACTACTTTGATGTTTGTAAAAAAAAAGAGATTATGACTGAAAAAATAATGAAAGCAATATAAGTGAGCACTATTATACAAAGAAGTAATTGGTTGTAAAATATCATTTATTAGAATTGGGTATCAAATGTGAAAATATCAAGTGGCTAGCAGAAAACTGCCCGGAGGGCAGTCTTTCTGCTAGCGGTTTCCATGGCTAGATGCCCTTCCTAACACCAACCACTTTACAGGTACTTGGTGTGTTTTTTATGACATACTAGTGAGGTTACTGTGCAGCCTCTAGGACTAAGATTCTCTCCAACAAAGTGGAGTAAAGTACAGAGGGAAGTGGCTTTATGGTTGGGAAGTAAGCTTCTTAACTATACAACCATACACACACACAGAGTAAGAAAGAGAAAGAGAAACAAACATACATAGACATATATTTAAACACATCAACTTTTCCCCTGATTCGTTTTCACTGCTGATCACACACACACACACACAACACTCCTGTTTATTAATGATTTATAATGAAGTTAGTGTTTGAGCTTCTCATTAAAGCTTTTAAGTCATGAGACTATAGGCTATTAAATTGAGTTTTTTCTCTCCATTGCAGAGACTGATAACTCCATTTTGTTTGCTTAGTTTTTATAAAGTTGAAGGCCTAGTATCACTGATTTAACATCACGTGGTTTTTGAAAAATTTTTGGAGAGTTGCAGGCACTCAGAACTGACCGTTTCCTACAGATGTTCAGGCTGGGCATCAACTATATTGATCTTGAAAAAAGACGCCTTTTGTTTTTGTATACTCTAAAGCTGTGTGGTTATATTTTAGATGTTAAGTGCAAAGAATTCAGAGCTATAAGTCAGATTGGAAATTGTTTGTACAGGATTTATAAATTTAATGAAAACCTATTACTCTGATAAATATGTTGAGACAGATCTCAAGCTTTTTACATAAGTGCTTACTCAATTATTTTGTTATGAGGTTTAAATAGATTAGAAAATATTTACTCAGTTGTTACTTTCTGACATGTGAAATGCATAAACAACAACAACTATATTTTCAGAAGTCGCGCACGCAAACGGACAAGTGAAGAAGTAGAAAATGCTTTTACAACTGACACAAAACGATATTGTGCAGAGGAAATGAAAGAGTCCAGCAAGAAAAATGTTTCATCTCAAGAAGTTGAGGAAGATGCTGATTGTGAGGACTCTGAAGATGAAAGTGAAGTAAGTTTTATTTCTGTGAAGTTTAGTTTCAACAAAATGATATAGAAGATGGTGGGGTGGAGGCAATTAGAGAAAATTGGTGAAAAAACTATTGCTTTCATATAGCATTGTTAATTTGTGTTATAAAAATATAACTTTCTATTTTATCAAATTTTGATTTGGTAACATTAGGTGAATTTTGTTTTGCCAACAATACTATAGTTCGAATATTTAGCTAGTTATATTTTTATTACTTGGATTACTAAATTCATGAAGCTGAGCATGCTTTTTAGAGAAGTCATTTTAAAAATTTTAATTTAAATTTTAGTAAAAGGAAGTGAAGCATTATATCAAATATTTGCATTGAACTTGCTAAACTGTTTGCATTCATCCATTACTTGACTCTTTTTAATTTTATTTTATAGTCCAAAATCAAATCCTTAATTAATGAATACACTACCCCATCAAATTTATCTACTCCTAAACATAACGGTAAGTTTCATATGCTTTTATTTCATATTCCAAAAGTCAGCTAAATAACATTTTCATGTTTACTTAAACTATTCAGTGTAGCAGCTAAAATTTCTCTAAACAAACATTTAGCTATTTTTAAAATGAATATCAGTGAGTCCTAAATTTTAGTATTCTGTGGTTGAAGCTAATTGTGCAAAATCATATGATCTTTATAATATGCTACACTTTTTCATTATTTTGGCATACTACATTCATAAAGCAGTACTACAAACATGTAATGTATAGGTACAAAATGCATGTATAAAATGACAAATATTTACTTCATGTATTAGTATGGTAAACAAGCTTTTGTTTCTCCTGAAGTATCCATCTGTGGGTTATCATTTAACAGCTATCTTTCATGTTGGCTTGTGTTGCATATTTCAGCAAGATCCAACAAGTCAACAGGCTGCTGGATGTCATCCACTTCACAAAATGTACTGAATGCTTTTTTATTTTTCTTCTTTTTGATGGCACCAACACTAATGAGGTCACCATGTAACTCGAAAGACCGAAGAGCTTCCTTGACTTAAGTTCTTTAGTTTTTTAGGAGAGAGAGAGGGTGGGTAGCTTTATATTAGGTATTGGGAGTTAAAGTATGAAAGAAGGGACAAGAATAGGTTTCTTGCTACAGAGGACATACACGGCTACCTCATAATATACAATAGTGGGTAGGAGTAATCAGTGTGAAGCTGGAGAGATAAAGATAGTTGTGATGTTGTGTGTCTGTATGTGTGAGTGTGTACTCTCAAAGTAAAAGAAGACGAATAGAAGAGGGAACAGACCAGAAAGAGTGGGTGGGTAGAGGTGTGTAAAGAGTGAGAGGTGGAATTGGGGTGGGGAGTGAAGTTTGTAAATAATGAACAAGGATGGAGTGGTGGTCCATGGTGAATATGAGTTGGATGAAAGGTAGGGGAGAGGAAGTGATGGCTGTCAGCATTTGTCCTTCCTACTGAAATCCCTATTTTGTTGGGAATATATGTCTTGTACAGTGTGATGTTTCCAGTAATTACTGTGCTATAGTATAATTGATTGGAGTAGCTTAGAAAAATATTCATTTCTGTTATTATGTTGTTAAACTAACAAAGACTTTTTTTTAACCTTCACAAATCTGGTGACGGGGTATGTAACACATCTGTATCTTTATGATCTAAAAACAAAGGGTTGTTGCATTGCTTGTGATGGAAACTATGCCCTTCATTTAGGGGAAGAGTTACCCTACCAACATGTACAATTCAAACAGTATGTCATTTGATAAAAAAAACTTATGCCCACTTTTGATCCAGCACTCATAAGTAATCGTTTTAAAGCCAATGTAGATAATTTTTTAAAAAATTTCTCAGTAATCTGTTGATAAGATTATTTTATTTGCATTTTAATGTTGTTTATTATTGTTTTTAAACAGAACTTCACAGTTTCCTGTAAGTATTTTCTAATTTCTGCATTATTTTCTGTCTATAATTTAGTTTTTAACCATAGTGAACTATAGGTATTAACAGTTGATGAAATGTTTATTGTTGCAGAACTAACTTTTGTTCTTCATTTGGATGTGCACTGTTTTCCATTTATAGATTTCCATGCACAAAGATCATGTACTACTGTTGTTTGTAGTCATATTTTCCTTCTGCAGTTTGCTCAGTCTTTATTAATACTAATATCAGTAGTGTTAACCCTTCCTTTACTGTACTACTAGTTTACAAGCGTTCCAGTTGATCCTATCAATGGAACTGCTTGTTCATGGAATTAATGGAAGACCCTGCTTATGGAATTAACATGCAAGTGGCTAAGCACTCCACATTCACGCATATCCTTAATGTAGTTTTCAAGGAGATTCAGCATGACAGAATGTGGCAAGACTTGCCCTTTGAAATACAGGTACTACTCATTTTTGCCAGCTGACTGAACTAAAGCAGTGAAATAAAAACGTCTTGTTGAATGACACAACACACCACCAGGGGTCAAACTCACAACCTTACAATCGTGAGCCAAATGCCCCAAGTACTAAGCTACATGTTATTAATTTACCTATTCATATATAAATCAAAATATTGATGTAAAACTCAATACTGATTTAGTAATAACACAAATTCATTCAATAAACAATTGCTATGCTCCGTCTTTTTTTTCTTTTCTTTCCTTGATAACATTTTAAATCTTATAAGCTTCAGATTTAGTAATAGTAACTCAAAATTTAAATGTTTTGGGATGCAGCAGTAAATAAAATATGCATCAAGTATAGCATGTGGTACACTTAGAACTAGATGTATCAATTTAGAAATACATAAGCAATTGTCAAGACATCAGTGTAGAAAGCAGTGCTTTTCAGAAAGATAATCATGGAGTGAATATTTTTCTCCAAATTTCTCTTTCAAATTATCAGAAGAAACAGTACCTAATCAAATTTCCTCACTGATCACTCCTTTTGTTTACTCAAATTCATATGTTCCTTAGAATAATGTCAGGAACTAATCACTATGGAAAATGTAAACAAAGGAAAAGTAACAGGGTGAACAAAATGAAATTTTATCATATAATAGTTGTATGTTTCACAGGGTGAACAAATGATGACATTTTATCATATAAGTTGTATAAGCTATATAATATATTGTATAATAGTTGTATAAGCTATATAATATGAGGTTAATAGCTTATTTTATTTGTTTAAGAAATATTTATATTTCAAAATTTACCTGTACCTGCCTACAATTCAAGTAGTTATGAGACAAAAAAAATTGTGAATTTAAACACATATAGTAAAGAAAGGATTAAACCAAATTATGAATGTTATTGTATATCATACTTTATACCTGCCTAACATCTGTTTAGAAGAGATGGAACTTTTTTTCTTCAGAAGAAGCTATTATTATTCAGAACACCTGTTTTTCAGTTAAACATGTGATATTCAAATTTACTATGATCCAAATTTATCTACTTTATATCAATAATGTGTTGTTACTCGGCTTCAGTTCTGCCCTGATCAAGCAGATTTATGATTAAAGGTGACTAGCTTATCTTTTTGTATATTAGACTACTTTGCTCAAGGCAAATGACTCTGTGGCTTGCTGCAGTCTCTATTTTCTGCATGCCAGCTTACAACATTAGACATTAAAGCTACTACATTAGTTGAAAAAAGTTAATTCTCTAAATTTACAAATGATTTGTTTCTTTTTTTAAAATTCCCATGTCTAGTTTGAACTCCAGTTATTCCTTGGCCAATAGGAGCTTTAATCGAAATAATTACAGCTTAAGCAAGGTAAGATATAGTCCATGCTATTGCCATAGAGTGGCAACTTGTTTAGTTGATTTACTTATATGGCAATCTCTAAAGTTTTTATTTTGAATACCATTGTCTTTTGTCTTTCATATGTTGATCATTTAATTATGGTATTATCTGTTGTCATTTAGAATACACTTTAATAGGAAAAAAAAGGAAAATGTTGTTTTCCAAACATTTTTTTAAGTGCCAAGTTTGTTAAAATTATCTACAAAAGTAAAGCAATGTTTAGTAATACGAGGTCTGATCAAAAGGTATCAGGACTTGTGCTATCAAAAGAAAACTACAACACACATCAGTTTGGCATTTAATCTCCCCAGAAATACTTCTGAAGTATTGTTTCTATTGACGGAAGTATTATTGGGATAACAGGCAGCAACCTCATCACATTCTCTTGGATTTCCTCAATGCCTTGAAATTTACGATAATAGCCATGGACCCAAGATTCATCACCTGTTATGACTGTTTTCACAAAGATTTCATTTTCCTTGCACAATCAAGGAGATTCTGCTCAACTGAAACTCAATCTTCTTTTTGAGACAACCATACTCTGCACATTTAACTTCCAAACACTACTATAAATAATGAGAGTGAGAACATTATTACTTAGTGTATATGTACAACCAAGTTCAAGGTCAATACAGCTTCATTCTGCATAATTTAGCTCCATTACTATAGCAATAGTGCCAATACTTTTTGGTCAAATCTCAGAGTAATTTTGACATCTGTTTTAGGTGCTGTACTCATGGCCTTTTTTAGTTTTTGAGACTGGTGAGATTTGGTGTTATTAATGTTCCATTTGAAATGGTACAAACCGACAACTACAGAGAGAGAATTCCAGGGAGACAACATTCTGTGGTGGAAAGACTGGATATAGGGCTGGAATAGGGAATAAATACAGGGGAAAAATGAATGTTAGGGATGCCTGTGTGGAGATGGCACAACACCAGCCAGTTCCAAAGAACAGAGGCCATTGTAGTAGTGGTGGAAAAAATAAAGCAGAGGCAGCACTTTTATGGACCAGAAGTTGGGGCGTTTGTGAGTAACTTCATGTCAATCACTCAATTGACTTTGTTTGGCTGTGTGTGTGTGTACATGCATACATCACTTAGTAGTTGTTGGAAAATGAAGTATTTTCTGACTTTCAATAAGAGCACCAGTTTCCAGTTTTTGAGATGCAATTTTTACTATACATTATTTACGTTAGACGGATGTTTGTCCTCTTGTTTGTTGTTACCACGTTTCATCTGATTTACTCTCCAGCCTCCGTCAGGTGTCCTGGTGGAATTTTGAACCCAACCCTGGGTTCTCATTCCTAAGGTACTTTTTGCTGATGTTGTTGTTATTTATTCAAGGCACATATTTGGGCTTATAAACCTAATATTTTTGTATTCTTCTTTAATACCAGTTCCATGTAGGATGAAGTTAAAATAATAGAGAACACCACTGGAAAATACGAAAACTAAAAGAGGCAGCCCATATGCTAGGACACAATAACCTCCTAAGCAGACCTAGTGCAGATATGGGAATAGCAAATGGGAACTGGTATTAAGGATACAAAGATATTAGGTTTATAAGCCCAAATATTCACTCTATAATTGCCCATGGGCATATAGTGTAATGGTTAAGAGCACGGGCTACTAACCCCAAGATTGCAAGTTCAATTCCAGGCAGTGCCTTGAATAAATATTAATAATAATAATAATATCAGCACAAAAATACTTTAGGAATGAGAACCCAGTGTTGGGTTCAAAATTCCATAGGACACCTGATGAAGGCTGGAGAGTAAATCAGCCAAAGCTTTGTGATAACAACAAGCAAGATGAGGACACATATCTGTCCAATGTAAATAATGTACAGAATTTCTCATTTCAAAAATATAGAACCGTACAGTCTTTACTATGTTGAGTATGTACATTCTTCAGGAGATATTCTTGGCATTTGAAATATCACAGTGGTTCTAATTGTATGCTATTAATGGTGGAGGATAAAATAATGTTTTCTTGTGTACAGCAATTGACATATTGCTAAAATAGGTTGAGGTTTTGGATGTAAGAATTCAAGGACAAAATTGAACCCTGGGGTTGATCAGAGAGTGATCCGTGAACATGATGGATCATTGATTTCCTGTCAGATTACACTATGGAAAATAGGTGGAGCAGCCCTTCAGTAGACTAATTTGACACAAGATTCATGTACTAAGCAATCAAATTATTTACTGATATTGAAGTCAACGACAAAGAAAAGTAGGTCTCATAGAAGTAACCTGAAATAACATAGGTTTGACTCAGAACCAAATGTAAATTATGTATTTAAGACACCAGTAGCTGGCTGGTTAACCTTTCAAACAGCACAACAAAAAAACAAGATTGGGTGAAAGGTTGATTTGTAAATAGTGTTTACTCTCTTCAGTTTCTATTTTATATATCACTCTTTCTTAGATGTTATATTTGATATATATTTATGATTACTTACCATCAGTTTTTCTGGATGCAAATAAATTTAATATCAAATTTTCGTTTCAGTTTGTACAAAATGGCACATTGACAGGTTCTGCTCAGAAGAATAATACTCACTCTCGACTTAGAATGTTATCAAATTTTGGTAACTTCAAATCTTTTCTTAAGAAAACTGCAACTCCAATTAAAGCCGTAACTTCACAGGTAATTTTGCTGCTTCTCTCTCTCTCTCAGCACACACACACACACATATAAAATATATGTCTATATACACACACTGAAAAGTGAAGCTTCAAACTAAACACTTAATTTTTTAGACTATTGATCTTAGAGACAAACACATTTTCATTATTTACATTTACGCATTTTTTTGATCAGTTTGGTCCTTGTCTTTCTCCTGTATACAAACATAGTACCCTGTACATATCCAGAAATCAGAACTATTGAAATGGGATAGAATTTCAATTGAAATGGTATAGAAGCTCCAAAACTTTATAAATGCAATTCTTTAGAAGCATCATATTTTAAAACCATATTAAATGTCATTGGAGGTAACAACTTCCATTCCACTGAATTTATTATCACATTTTGTGATGTTACTGATTCCAGAAATCCTCGTGGATGAAGTTGCTACAGAACTTTCAGTGAACAATACAGTTAATAATTGGTTTCTTTGTTGCTGTATTGTGTGTCTTGCTATGCAGCACATCATTGACTAGAACAAGGTTTGGATTTCATGTAGTCAGTGGCTAGCATATAACCTCACTACTTTTATATCTCTATTTATTTATTGTCACTGGAATGAGCTGAAGATTTCTGTAGCATGAAACTATATTCACTGACATCTGTCTGTCATCATTTTACATGTTTTTGTTTTGTTTTTCTTGCATTGGATGGGCAAATTCTACCTGTTTCACATCCTTTTGTTACACATATCAACAGACAAAATTTCCACACTTTGTTATTCTTTAGTTGTTATGGTTGGATGCCCATCATATCACCAACCACTTCACAGTATAGGCTGGGTACAGTTTATTGTGCCATGCACATTAGTCCTCTTCTATTCTAGATCTTTTTTTTTTTTAATTACGACCCTCTAATGCAGGTTATACATTTACGTTTACTTGGTTAACTTTACTACAGCTGAGAAACCATAGCTTTCATGATTTAGGGATGTAGGATACAACTAGTCAGGCTGTGAAAGCACATTTAACTTGTTTCACCAAAATATTGATAATTTTATTTTTTTGTCAGCTAAATAAATTCAAACTCTGATAAATATCACAGAATAAGTTGATAATTTTTTTCTGGAGGATAATCTTGCCTAAGGATTGAATAACTGCAAGAAGGATGGAAACCATCAGCATTAGCCAAACTTTTTCTTTTGTTTTTTATGAACAGCAAAATAATTTTTTAATAAATTCATAAATACAGCAAATTTTAAAATTTCAAAGTACTAATGTAGCATTTTTCAAACTTTTTTTACTGCAATTCACAGCAAGAACCACATTGCAACCCATTATACCCATGTGTAATAAATCAAAGACAAATTCTATTCACCAGGTTCATTTATTTAGCATCGACAGTTTATATGTATATTTTTTTATATTCTGCACAGATCAGAATTGTATGTATCTATTTGTAGGAATGTAAAAATATTTTTAGAAAAATAAATTTAAGGGAAATTCCGACACAAAGATAAATAATATTTGAAAAAAAAATGTCATTTAATGAGATTGATGTGCTTGTTTGTTCATAAGTACCTGATTCCAGTTGGAAACAGGAAGACAATGCTACACACATATCAGGTGCAGTGTTGAGCCTGTTTCTGTCCTTTGTCTTTGAGTTAATGTTGAAAATCCCAGTTCACACAAGTAGTTGCAAAAGCAATGATAATAGAATAGCCTTTTTACTCAGTAGTGGAAATTCCAAAATGAGCACAAATTTAATTTCTCAAAACCATTCTTAAGTGTGAAGGAACAACTAAGATGCAGCAATTCATCTTCATCATCATCGTCGTTTAACGTCCACTTTCCATGCTAGCATGGGTTGGACGATTTGACTGAGGACTGGTGAAACCAGATGGCTACACCAGGCTCCAGTCTGATTTGGCAGAGTTTCTACAGCTGGATGCCCTTCCTAACGCCTACCACTCTGAGAGTGTAGTGGGTGCTTTTACGTGCCACCGGCACGAAGGCCAGTCAGGTGGTACTGGCAATGGCCACGCTCAAAATGTTGTATTTTATGTGCCACCCGCACAAGAGCCAGTCCAGGGGCACTAGCAACAATCTCGCTCGAAAGTCCTTACACATGCCACGGGCACAAGTGCCATCACAATTTCGCTTTCACTTGCCCCAACAGGTCTTCGCAAGCTGAGTTTCGTGTCCAATGAAGGAGACGACATTGGCATGGGTGCCAGTCGTCGAATTTAGTTCGATTTCCATTTCACTTGCCTCAACAGGTCTTCCTCTTCAGGTAACAAGTTTAACTCAATTATTGATTCAGAACTTTGGAAAGCAAATGGATTTTTTATCTAAAGGCTTTTCTTCACTGGTTCAAATATCTCTTCAGGGAAATATTTATCAAAGCTTTGAAATAGGAAAGTAAGATGTGACAAAATCTCTAGTTTTAATCCTCTTAATATGTCATCATTGACAATGTTCTCAGCAGTGTATTGTAACAATGTTGGGAACATATAATAGGTGGGATGATCACTTTTACGTCTTCTTTGCCATAGACTCAACATTTTCTGAAACCCTTCAATATGTTGAAATATATTGCCACTTTTTCTTTGAAGTTTCATGATTAAATCATTAAGAATGCCAAAAATATCAGTTAAGTAAGCCAGTTTAGTAACCCAAACGTCATTCTCAAAAAGTTGTACCGAGGGATTATTTCTTTTTACCAAAATCATGTGAAGCTCAGTTCTAAGTTCATACACCCTGCTAAGTACTTTGCCTCATGACAATCAACAAACCTTTGTGTGATACAGTAAGTGGGTGTATTGGGATCCAATCTCTGAACAGAATATTTCAAATATTCTACTCTTTAGTGAGCTCCCTTTGATGAAATCTACAATCTTAACTGCACTTTTCAGTACGTCCTTAAGATTATCTTTAAGTTTCTTTGATATCAGAGCTTGTTGGTGTATAAAACAGTGATTCCAAATTGCATTGTTATCGGCTGCATCTAAAAATCTTTTAATAACACAACTATTTTTTCCAGTCATATTTGCTGCACTATCACATGTAATCCTTTTGCAGTTTTTCAAGTTTAATTTATACTGCCCAAAAAGACACTCTTCTAATGCAGCAAATACATCTGCACCAGTTGTATACAATGTCAAATTTAGACAGTGCAGCAAGTCTTCCAGCACATTATTTTGCCACACGAATCTGACATAAACTAAAAGCGTAGCACAATTTGCAATAAGCATTTCTTCTAAATGCTCCTTCTAAATTGAACAAATTCACCATGATATTGTATTATCACTGACAGGTATTACTGCTAATTTGTTGGTAACTTTTTTCATCAAGCATAGTATGCACAATATCCAAACATCAGGGAAGAATAACCTTTTCAGCTAATGTATGCGGTTGTCTTTCTTTTGCTACATGATATGCAATTAGATATGATGACAATAAGGCTTTCTCATTAACAGTTGTAAAGTGACAAAAAACTTTTACTGGTGACTGTAAATCTTGTTTCTTTCTTTGAAAAAATATTCCAGAGGTTTATTTGAAAGTTTGTTGTGCTGTTTTTCTAAGTGTCTTTTTAGTCTTAAAGACTTCAAACTCTCTTTAGCAAGAACATCATTACAGATCAAACACTGAGGCCTGTTGTTTCCATTAGAATCTACTCAGTTCATAAAACCATATTGCAAGTATTCTTCACTATAAAGTTTTGTTACTTTCATCTTATTGTCTCAAAAGAAGTCAACGTTCGCTTGCTAATATCATCATCTTTAACATCGTTCGTGGAAGATGCATTTCCAGATGTATTTGTTAATGTTGATGCTCCTGTTCCTTCATCGTTCTTCTTTTTCCGAATGATATAACGACCCATCATTGGGGGGAGGGGGTTCTGAAATATATATATGTATCAAAGATAAGAAGACTAAAAATAGTGAAACATCGTATCCTTTTATTGGGAACTGATATTTCAGGACAGGGGCATCTCATAAAATATAAAAAGGATAAGTACAAAACTTTATGAAATATGACTAAATATAGAAAAAAATAAAGGTAAACACTAACAAATGCCCATCATCCATGTGGGGTTACTCCTCCTAATTTCCAAATTTTGATTATATTATCCCCATTCAAACTTAATATATCAAAAACCTTTATAAAAGACTGACCGACAAATAGACAGATACAAAATTTAAAAGCATATCTAATAGAAGCACTCGGGAGAACATATCTCTGCCTACCTGGAACGGATCATGGTCTTTTGACGAACAAGACAGATAAACTTAGTGAAAAAAAATTAAATATAATACAAGCTTAACTTATTTATATTCTGCACTTTGCACCCACTTCAGTTTTTTTTTTGTGCCTTTTTTGTTGTTACTCATTTTATTTATCTCGCAACCCACTGATGGGCCAGGACCCACAGTTTGAAAAACACTGTTCTAATGTATTTTACCTTGTTGAATTGGACCTGTTTATAATTGTATCCCTTTTCTCTAGGAAATAATTGAACTAAAAAAGCGTGAATTAGAAAACAAGGAGCGTAAAGAAAAAGAGAGGATGATGAAGCGAGAAGAAATCCAGCGGCTCAAGTTGGATGAACAGAAAAGGTGGGCAGAATTGAAGTTGAATATAATGCAATTGATATAGTTGTAGCAGTATCCCAAAACATCAGTTGATGTCTCCCTCAAAAGCCAGATGATAAACTATCAAAGATATGTTCTGTGTCAGTTTCTCTGAAGTTAGGATGTATTCAAAATAAAATGTAAAGAACATTTGTTACTTCCTTAGTATTCCTTAGTATTTGGAGCTTTCACATCCTTAGAGGCGTTTAAAACAAGTGTTTTATTGGTAACATTGCTTGCTACACTGAGTCTTATTGGTCTCCATAATGTACTTTGTATTCCAGAAAACGAGAGGAGCGTATGCGAAAGGTTGCTGAAACTCGTGAAATAAAAAAGATTCAAGAACAAGCCCAGAAGGACAAGAAGACCAAAAGACTTGAAGAAAAATTAAATACCACTGACCGTATGCGAGAGGAAAAGTTGCGAGAAGATAGAGAAAAAGTGCGCCTTAGGTAAACTAATTTTTCTATTACACACCCATATTTTCAAATGTAGTCTTTTTTATTTGTCCTAAAATGTATTGTGAAATTGCTATACAAATTTCTTAAATTCATTTTTCCATCTTAGCATCTATCATAATTTACCATTATATATATATATATATTCTAGTGATTGCCTGCATGATTATCTATCCTTTCTGCTACCCAAAATTTTGCTGCAAATATTTTTAATTATCATGTATCTTACAATAATCAGTCCTTTCATACCCATTATATAGAAATATATTATATATATATATACATATATATATACATATATATATACATATATATATATATATATATATATATATATATATATATATATATATATATAATGTGTGTGTAATATATATCTGCTTGGCCTAATATTCCTAATGACTTGCAAAGCAACCCATTTTCTCTGCTTGATCACAACTATATCACAAATAACTACATCACCTAGGACACGCATGCACGCACACACACACACACACACACTCTCTCTCTCTCTCTCTCCCTCTCTCTCTCGCCCTCTCTCTCTCTCTCTCCCTCCCTCTCTCTCTCCCTCTCTCAAAAGTCATCCATTGACTCACAACTTATTGTCCAACATCAAGTGTTCCTCTCAATTTGCTTTTAAATCTGATTCCAACAGCACAAATGCATTTTCTTTCTAGCCATTAACCTTCAGGTTACTTAAAGTACAAGGTCATAGAACTGTCCCTATGACTCTCCACTTCAATTTTTGTTCATTCATAACAATGTTGCTTCTCTGATCACCTGATATGTTTTAGAAGAGTTATTTTACCATTCTAAGCATTGCTTTTCCATCATCAATCCTGTCTGTACAGCTTCCATTTTCTATTTTTGTCATCATCAACTTCTGTTTTCCATGTTGGCATGGGTTGGACAGTTTGACCAAAGTTGGCAAGCTAGAGAGCTGCACCAGGTTCCAGTCTGATTTGGCTTGGTTTCTACAGCTAGATGCCCTTCCTTATGCCAACCATTTGACTGTGTGCTGGGTGTTTTTAACATGGCACTGCACAAGTGTTTTTATGTGGCACTGGCATAGGACTTTCGCAGGCCAATCCTCTTTACCAAGAGGAGTGGCCTTAACACTTCTGCTGTGGAAGACATATTTTCTTGAGTACAGCAAGGTGCCAGGTATCTTGATCCTTTGTCATCTCATCTGAAAGGTTCAGCGTCCAGAGGTCATCCTTCAGTACTTCCACATGTTCCATCTACTTTGAGAGATTAGCACTTTATGGAGTTGTTAGCATCCATCCACATCACATACCAGCACATTCTTCTCTCTTAAAGTCTATGAACTTCAGAGAGAGAGAGTGTGTGTGTGTGTGTTTATATTTCAAGTGATGCAATTTTTTGTGCAGTCTTCTCTCTTGCACACTGCATCTAATTCCTCTTATACCTAACTTCTCTCAATACGCTACCACTCTATTGAACATGCACACTTACATTATACATCCAGCAGAGCATACTAGTCTCATTCCTCTCTAGCCTTCACATGTCCTCTGCATTCAAGGTCCATGTCTCACTACCATGTTGAACTACTGTTTATATACATGCATCATATAATCTTCCTTTCACTTGGAGAGAGAAACCTTTGGTTGTCAGCAGAGGTATCTGTAGTTTCTATGGCTCCTGTGCATCTTCTGCATACAAACACTACATTCTGTGTTGTGTGTGTTTTATATATATATATATATATATATATACATACACACAGGCGCAGGAGTGGCTGTGTGGTAAGTAGCTTGCTTACCAACCACATGGTTCCGGGTTCAGTCCCACTGTGTGGCACCTTGGGCAAGTGTCTTCTACTATAGCCTCAGGCCGACCAAAGCCTTGTGAGTGGATTTGGAAGACGGAAACTGACAGAAGCCCATCGTATGTATGTATATATATGTGTCTGTGTTTGTCCCCCCCAACATCGCTTGACAACCGATGCTGGTGTGTTTACGTCCCCGTAACTTAGCGGTTCGGCAAAAGTGAACGATAGAATAAGTACTAGGCTTAGAAAGAATAAGTCCTGGGGTCGATTTGCTCGACTAAAGGTGGTGTTCCAGCATGGCCGCAGTCAAATGACTGAAACAATTAAAAGAGTAAAGAGTATATATATCTTTTTTTTGTTGTTTTATTATTCAATATTTAGTTTGTTACTGACACATCTTTTTATCGATGGTTTAAATGAATGTCTCCTATTTATAGATTAAAGAAACAGCAAGAAGCTGAGGAAAGAAGGAAAATGGAAGAGAAAGAAAGAAATCGGAAAAGGAAAGAGCAAGTGAGTATTCTGGGCCTTTTTTTCCTTTTTGTTCAGGGATGGAGTAAAGATTCATCTACATTTGAAATAATGCAGTTTATTATGGAATTAAGTCTATGAAACAATACTTGGAGTGAAAATAGATTGTTTATATTTCAGTAATTACTGGGAGCAAATTTCTTTGATTCCAGTTCACATTGCACATCCAATGAATCATATTCAGTGATTGCAAAATATACCAGAGTTAAGATAGTAAGAAAGTAAATAGTTATCTGATAGACATTGACAAATGTGTATACAATTCAGTTGATAGCTATAAGCTAGAATATAAATAGGGCAGAGGTTGACCAAACAAGAATCTCAAATTTTATAAATAAAATGTGCTAGAATACCAATTTATGATGATGAAAAATATTATTTTAACAATTACCACCACAGATACCAAAATTATGAATATCCATATAGATATTTACTTCAGTTTAAACTCCTTTTATCTGATCATTTCTGCCCACATTTCATACCATTTTCATGAACATGTTGGCCCTTACCTATCTAATACATATTCTTGAAAAATTTCGATTAAAATTATATATTGATGATAAAATTCACTTTTATTTCTTCCTCTGAAGTTATAATTTGTAATAAATGAATAATAGTGAAGTAATTGTTCCTAAAATTTAGGCAGCAATTTTGAGGGAAGGGTTAGTCGATACTATCAACATTGTACATGACCAGCAAGTAATTCTGTCAAGCCTGAAGGGATGAAAAGCAAAATTGATTTTGGCAGGATTTGAACTCAGGAAGTCAAGAGCTGGAAGAAACACCACAAGGCATTTTTTACCAATGCTCTAACAATTCCACTAATCTGCCACCTTTTATAATGTTATTGATTTTCTCCGGTTCCATTTGGGTTTTTGCTGAAGCATATTTTTGAACTTCTTCCAAAGCTAAAAATTTAATTGTTTTCAAACCAGGAAGAAGAACAAATGCGACAGCAATCCATTCTCCAGAGGAAGAAGGAATTTGAAGAACAAGAGAGGTTGAAAAAGGCTGCTGAAGAGAAACGTAAGGTTGAAGAACAAAGAGAAAGGAAATTGGAGGCTGAAAAAGATAAGCTCATTGATTTAGAGAAACGAAAACGTTTTGAAGAAGAACGAGAAAAAGAAAGACTTCGCTTTAAAGCAGAAAGGTTTTACGTCTTTATTGATTTCTTTACTCTTTGGTCACATTACATCATATTTATTGCTTTTTTTCCGTGCTGATATTACTTCATAATAAAATTCTCATGTTGTCTTCAACTGAATTTTAGTTTCCAAAATCCCTGTCTAATTAGTTCAGTCAACATTTTTCTTAGATTACCATCAACTGTTAATATAGGGACAGTTATAGGGACTCAGCATGTTTTTATTTGATGACTTTCTTTGCTCATCTGTATTTTCTATTTGCACTCTATTTTCACACCCGTTGAGTTAAATATAGTTCATTCTATAGATACTGTGTATCTTCTGATGCCACTGCCCAGCCTCACTTTTATGAAACATTACACTTCCAACAGGCATCAGTCATTCTATGCAGAAAGAATAAAAATTTACTAGATGGATGAAAGTTATGAGTACATGGATGATTAGGAAATAGACGTACTGAAAATTAGTTACGGATTCATAAATATTTCAATTAAATAAACTCATGCTCTTTATATATCTAGATTGACAAGTGTAACATTTCATAAACAGAACATGCATTAAAGAAGTTCAAAGATCAACAAAAAATTGGCAAAATAGTGTAGACCAATGTCCACAATAATCCTTTCCCCTGTAATCCCTTTGTAATGTTACAAGACAAAATTACACTGATTTGTTTATGCATTGTAGTTGATTGTGTTTGAAATTGAAGAAGGAAAATATTTGATAACCCTTTTTCATCATCATTTAACATCCTCCTTTCATGCTGGCATAGGTTGGACATTTTGACAGGGGCTCGCAAGTCAGAAGACTGCACCAAGCTCTACTGTCTGCTTTGCCATGATTTCTACAGCTAGTACCAGTAAATTACAAGATAAGACCCTCTCAACTATGGTGGGGAGTAGTATTAACCCGTTTGTTACTAACCTGGCCATAGCCGGGCAAAAACTTTTTTGGTTCATAAGACCAACCCGGCTGAGAGTACCCATTGTTATATTTGAGAGTACCCAAATGTATATTTGAACCCAAATCTCGTTAGTACATTCGTTAAAACACCTGATTTCACTTTGCAAACAGTTGAGTTATTGTGTCCGACATTGTATGGCGTGATATTTGAACTCAGTGAATTTTGGAAGATTTTTTTCCACATTTTTTGCGGCGTTAATTTTTTTCAACTTTGAAGATGGAAAGGAGTTTCGTGCTATCAAGCAGTGATTCCGAATTTGAAGGTTTTTCAACAGAAGATATAGAGATATCGAAGAAAAGAATGAATGAGCTACAAAAGCACGTGGTGAACAATAATAAATCGGATATTTCTGTATCCGAAACTGAAAGCAGCGACGGCAACAGCTAGGATGATTTTACACCAGAATGGAGTAAAGATTTTAAAAATATTTTTATTAACAATTTTTCTGAGGAGACAGGGTCTACCCATAGTCTTTCTCAGGAAGCGAAACCTTTAGACTTCTTTTTCATGCTTGTTTGAAATGATTACTGCGGAAACAAACCGTTACGCAGAATGTAAACAAACCGGGAAAAAAAGATAGCTTGTGGTTTCCTGCAACTGTAGATGAAATACGGGCATTTTTTGCCATAAATATTATTATGGGTATTAGACAGTTACCCAGAATAACAAATTACTGGAGCAATCAGGAACCTTTTGGCGATGAATATATTTCCAGTATTATGAACGAGTACGATTCGTGAAGCTGAACCAATATTTACATGTGAGAGACACTAGCAGTACCCCAATACGTGGAGAACTTTGAGACAAAAGTTATGCAATAGAATTGATTAAGAACCCTTTCTTTAATTATGTTCCAAATATCACATTAATATGTTGATAAATAAAAAAGTTACAGGTGTTTAAAGAGACATGATTATTTTAGAATTTGATTGAAACTCATGAGGGGTGTATTTTGGTCAGAAATATAGTAACGAAAGGGTTAAAGGAGTTGGTTTTTTGCCAGGATATGAGAAGTTAAAATATTTTAGAGAGAGACAGAAATACATGTCTTGCAGTAGAGAAGATACATGGCTATTTCAATTGGAGAGAGATGTCAGTCAAAACTTTAAACCTTGTATAGGTGTATTTCTAACTAACATGTGTATCAGTTAAATTTTAAAATAGAGAACTTAGATTGTGTTTGTAAAGCAACTATAACTTTTGTTTATTGATTTATGAATGACATTTGGAACATAATTTAACAAAAGGTTCTTACATCTATGGCAGAATTTTTGTCTCAAATCTATTCTAATTACTGATAAATTTAGTGAAATTATGTAAGATTATTAAAAGTTTGTTTAAATATCCCCATATAAAATGAACATGATATAATAGAATTGTGCACATTACTGAATTTTCAATGGAACTTGATTGCATTTAAGACTTACAAATACACACAAAAATTTATCACTCACTCTACTGGTAAATTATAATTTCAAATAAATAAAATAACAAAATATTTTATAAGATTAAATTATATCTTTCATCCACTCCTAATTTGTGAGCTTGGCTATATTGACAGAAATGTATCCAGCCTTTCTATTTCACCACCATTTCACCAATGGATAAGTCTTTTCCTTAACTGGTTATAGAACTTAAATATCCCTTGCGCAGGGCAAAGGGTCATATGTTCTACCCTCGTGTACTACTAATGCTTCATACATGCAAAATACTAACATACCTTCACTTCAATAGCATTCTTGTTATGGTACTGAAAAGTATAGAGATCACCAAAGATTCATCTATGCTCTGTGGTTGATAATCCTGAGCACCACCCTAATACCTATAAATTATTTACAGCAGAAATAATGTACAAGACTTTTTCTTTTCTTTTTCTTGCTATCCATAAGTTTGTTCTTGCATTTATTGTTTGAAACATTTCAATAGGAAAGAAAATAAAAAGAAATAATTTGTTGGTTTTGAGTCAGTGAGAAGATCACGGTTGGGGGTTGGTTTCTTCCAAAAAGATTTGCAGTGAAATATTTTTCAGATTTTTGGCTGCCGGTGTCTCTTAAATAAATTTGTTCACACTTTCAGTATTAGTGTTGGAGTTGCTGTCCCTATTAAAAATTGAAATATCTGACTCTACATTCAAAATGTGGAAAAAGTTTGAAGACAAATTTAACATAATAAAATGTCAGGTGTGGTAGAGCAGGTATTTCAGGTGAGGTCAAGTGTTATCACCAACATACTTAAATGATTTTCTTCTAACATCTGACTGCAATAATTATTTAAAATACATGAAATATTGTCCCCCACAGTATTCTTCATATTTTTTCTGCTACTTCTAGCTTCAATAACAAATTAAAACAATTCTTTTTTTTCTCTAGAGAAAAGGAATTGGCTAAGCAACGTGCTGAACGTGAACGTTATTTAAAAGAAAAACAAAAGGTTCAAGAAGCAGGTCTGGAGAGGATTCGCGAAATGGTAAATTGTGAACTTTTATACACTGCATGCTTACATAGACATTATGATTTACCTTTCTTATATCATGTATTTGAATAAATATAAAACTACATGGTTAAATTTATAATTTATTTTGAAATTACTGATCATAAATATTGACTTGTCATAATGTGTTTGATATTGTTTACTGAAAATTATTTTTTTATTAGGAACGAGAACGATTACTTTATGAACAGAGTTTACAAGAAAAGAAACTTGAGAAAGATCAACAAATCGAAAAACTTCTTGGTTCAGAAACCACTACATATCAGAAAGTGGTTAGCCACAATACCACTATTACCATTGAAAATCCTACAGACTGCTCCAAATCTGATAAAAAATCTGAAAGGTGAGTGATATGAACTACTATAACAGAGGTTCCTGTACATTCATTCAACAATGCCCTTAGCATGTAGACAGCTAAATCCTTTGGAAATTCAATGGTGCAACATTTGTCCTAAATGTAGGTATCCCTGGTTTTTTCATGAAAATGTGTAAGATATTTCAAGAATTATATCAACCCTACCTAGGACACCTCTGTTATTCTTAAATTAACAGTAGGCCATACAAGACAACTCTTACTGCATGAGTCAACATGGAGCTTCTATGTGGTTGTGCAACTGGCTAGGAACAGTAACTAAGTTTCATCTAAATCACACAATATTTTATAGGGAAAAACACCACCCTTAAAATGGCAAGATGGTCACGGATGGAATGTCTGGTCACAAATATGCTTGATGTGGTTGACCTGCAGCCAAACAACTTTCACTACACACTGATAATGAATAGTGACTGGCCATCTTAACATGAAGGAGCACAATTCATGACTTTCATTTATTCCAACTCAGGATCTACAACTTCATGTCCACTCACCTATCCCCCCAGACCACTAGAAATGTAAATAACACATCGAAGCTATACCGCTAAATTTCATAAACATTCCCATTATATTTAAACAAATGCCTAGATTTATATATGAATATAACTGTCACCTCAAAAGCCACACATTTAGTTAAATTTCTTCAACAAGGTGACCAAACTTCTACAGTAAATACTAATCAACCAAGATGCTCATACATTCAATTCATTGTTACCAAACAAACTCTACTGTAATTATAACGAATATTAATGATCCCCCCCCCCCCAAAAAAAAACAAATTGGCAGAGTTGTTAAAATGTTGAATGAAATGACTTGCGATATTTTGTAGGATTTCTGCATTCTGAGTTTGAATTTCACCAAGGTTGTCTGCTTTTCGTCCTTCGAGGGTTGATAAATTTAAATTATGTACCAGTATAGTGGGGCAATGGGCCAACGGAATCATTAGAGCATTGGACATAATGCATTATGATATTTATATGAGCTCTTTGCATTCTGAGTTCAAATTCTCTTGTGGCCTACTTAAATGGTAGTCAGCTTGTTCCTTGGTTTGACCTAGCACCTTGGGTGTCTTTAGCCATGTTCATTTTTATTGCAAAAATTTGAGCCAAGCCTCCTGTGCTGATCTTTCTTTTTCTTCAGCCTTGGCAATCCTAAAAAGTGTGATGGGCACTGAATAAGCAATACAATCAAATTGAGACATCGTGTTCTAAGTGTTAGAAGAAACTTACTACTTTGTGCTTCAAGCAGAGTTTTCAGGAGATGCAAACTAATAAATAACCAGCAGATAAACATCAGGAAAATTGGCCTTTTTCTATGGTTTAATAACCAGTAATTGGCTGATGTTGCTTAATCTGTGTGGATGATCTTTTTCTGTATTCTCACTAATTAGTGTATATACATTACCTAAATATTTTCATCAAAAATGCATATCTCCATCTCGTTTTCTATTTAGGTTATAACTCAACTTTAACTGATCAGCAGTGTCTACCCTCATTTACTGTTTGTTGGTTTGGGAGAAAGGAGGTTATTTCAAGCTGCTGCTGTTCTGTTCTGACATGTTGCTTCTTTTCATTAGTATTTAGATAACAATGGGATTTTCTCTTTTCCTTCTAACAAGGAACTTCTCTTTATATCTCTTATAGTCAGTGTTTTATTTATTTCATTTTACCAATAACTCTTGGCATTATTTTTCTGTTCACACACACCATTTCATTTGCTTTTGAAACTAGGAGGGATAAGTGGCAAAGATAAGTGGAGGATTTTGATACCTCTCTTCCATAGATCTTAGAAGAATATATCCTGTTCTTAACATAGAGCTTCATTAGTGGATAAAACTATTTCTCTCACTATTTTCAACATTTTGAGAGAGAGAGAGAGTTCCTTTAAATTTGTCCCCTGTGTATTATTTTTAAAAACAAATGTACTATGAAGAAGGATTTTTCTTTTAGTGAGATTTATATTTGTCTGTTTGCTTTTTCTAGTTATGAAATGACACCACAGAGAAGTTCCTACAGTAGCTATGACATCGATGACTTGAAGTCTGATGATTCTACTGATGAAGAATCTAATCCTCAAAAACCAATTCCCAAATGGGCTCAAGGTAAGTATTATAGACATAAGTTTATCATTTCAGTCTAATTGTAGGTAGTATTTTTTTATCAGCCTTGGTCTTGATTAATTCAGATGTAACCTTACAACTTGAAAATATTCAGTTTAAGAGTTAATGACTGCACACATTTAAGTTTGCAATGATGTTTTAATCAGACTTACATTGCATACCCAGACTAGTAGTTTCAACCAGCACACCAAGTTCCTCATGTCTGTTGTATGTAGGCAACACTAGAGTTTTCAAAGTTCATGTGAAGATTACAAAATTGATGAGCTGAAGGCAACATGCCTTGGTAGCATGTAGAGCATGAACACAAACTAGATTGAAGTATGGCATATCAAATGGGTAAAAAAATGGTTGTCTAAATGCCAGAAATCTATGTCAGTAGAACTAAATGGAGACTACTTACAATTAATTTCACCAGCTACATATATCCCTGACTGATGCACACACGAAACACTTTATATCTCTTTCTCTTCTTCCAAACCACCACATATCTCGGGTTGTCCAGTCACTGTCTTATTATATAACACCTACTTTTTGGACACTGTTACTTTTAGTCATAGCTTACCTAGTTTAATGCTAATTACCTGTGGCAGTGCCTGTAATTTATTCATAGATCTACTGAAGCTGTTTAACCCTTTAGCATTCAGATTACTTTGTCAAATGTAATACTTATTAATTCACATTGTTTTGAATTAATTACATATTATCTCATAGCTGTGAGATTTCGATGAGGCACTTGTTTATTCTTTTTCATGATACTGTAGGGCAGGTATGAAAGACTATATCTGGCCATTTTGAACATAAAATGGAGAATATTTTGGCCAGATATGGTTGGTTTAATTGCTAAAGGGTTATGCAAAGAACATAGCCTGCAAGACTAGCTACAAATCACACAGAATTGCAACTCATGCATAACCATCATTTGAAATACAAAATATGCCTTTGTATATCATACAGCTTTGCATGCTCTCTCACTTCCCAAACTGCAACTTATCCTTTTGGCCCCTTGTTGAAAGGATCTCTGCCAATTTTGCAGAATTTTCCTTTCCTCTTAACCCTGATGTAAGAAATGCTCTTTGCAAAGAAAGTATCTACACTGGATTGTCTTAGTAAATCTCTTTCCAGAATCATTTCTTTTCTTTCCACCAAGTTTGCCATGCACCCATACACACCAAGTCTGAAAACACCTCCTGTTACTCCAAACCAGTATGGCTAACATCCTTGATAATGTTCTTTCCATGTGCTAACTTCTTTCCTTATCAAATTCATTAATTTCTCTCTCTCTCTCCCTCTCTCTCTCTCCCTCTCCCTCTCCCTTGCTTGCTCACTGCAAGAATATATCTGTATCTTTGGAAATTCTATATGGTTTGTCTTATTCCTGTGAATACCCTTCTAGTTGGCTGGATGTGGTGCACCATATCAATTAAATACGATGTAGCCTACTACTAAATGTAATGTATAGATGTAACGCTTCAAGGTTCTCGCGTCAGAGTAACCAGTGTACATCAAGGAAGAAATGTTATTTAAATATATTTATTCGTTTACCCAACAGGTTGTTAAAGAGACAGTAGCAATTCTAGTGATAGTGGCAACAAGGATGACTCGCTAGTTAGTAGTTGATATGTAGAAAAGGTTTGTCTGTGAGTAGAGAGGGAAAGAGTAAGGTAGTCATGGTGCTGACTAGAAAGGATAAAGACGTCATTGTCTTTCTTGCAGCCGAAAGCCTCTTTTAACATGTCGAGCAAAGGGCAAAAGGAAGTGCTGCTCTTGGTTAAGGCTGATGCAAAGGCGGGTGTTGCTCCTTGGTCTGGCTGACACAAAAGAGGAAGAAATAGAAAATTCTCTCTGTTATATAGACTATAGTAATGTAAGTCAAACCTTAAAGGACTGACCTTTCCTTGACCAGTACAGGTCCTAGAGAGTGGAGTGTTTTCTCATCAATCATCTAGTGTGGAGGATTTCCCGCTCGTTTTGACAAATCTCAGGCAGGGTCAAGCTAGACCCTTACACCCTGCTGACCCTACCAACTATCATTCTGTTACACTCACTTAAAGCCTCTTGAACACTTCAAATCCCTTTCCTTTCTTAATGGCCACCACTATAGCTTTTAAACCAGATCTACTGAAGACCTACACTCATGTCATTCATCGTACTTGCATTTGAGTTACTTGGTAGAGGTTATGTTGTTGTACTGATCTGACTGTGTCTGACACAAATCTTCAAGTAAAACTGCTCACCTGTCGGCTCGTTCAGTGGCTTCCTATTTTATGGTGCCATTGCTTTGTGTGCAGATAGATCTCTCTTGAATTGACACTGTATTAACTCTGATGTACCCCAACGTTCCCCCTTATATATCAACCTACTTGCCTTCACCACTAACAATACCTACAGTTAGCTGATGATACCACTCCACCCTAGCCTTCATTCCCAACTGTCAACCCCATACCACCTTGTTACCTCGTGCCAAACATAGATTGGCCCTAAGAAGACACCTTGAAAACTTTGGGTATTGGACCAATCTTGTCTCCATCAACAGCACAAAGACAAAATCATTTTACATTCTTTCAAGAAAACATTTTTATACTGTCCTCATGCAGCATGTAACTAGAACCATCGAGTTTGCCACAAATGCTACGTCTCAATTCTCCAGCTGGACATGCATCACCACAAAAGCTGCTTTCCTCATCAGGGATGGAAAATACTTTATTTCCTCAACAACCACTTTCTCTTGTACAAAGATTTGCTGAGATTTACACTGAAATATTGTTCCCACAATTTTTATTAATGTTAAGTTTTTCTGTACTGGCATTTTTGCTACTCCATTTGATCTCTTCTGACATAGCTGGCGTCCACAGCTTAAACTTATTTTCAAAATATTGACTTCAACTTTCACTCAATGTAAGATTTGTAACACACATTTGCATCACATATTTTTCTGGAGGAACCATATTCATAATGTTAGGCTCTCAATGTATACCAGCATGCATGGTTTTCTTTCATTTGAGTCGTGCCAGTGCAATCTAACTTTGTCTTAAACAAACTGAAAAGAATCAATTTTGATAATTCCGGAACAGGTCCTGCAAAGGTTGGGAACACTACCATTCTCCATTCAAGTGTTTTGAACATTCTTTGACATTCATGTATAAGTACAGAATGATTATATATATATATTTTTTTTTTTCTTCTTCTAGGTCCTGAGCTGAAAATTGCTCTATTTGCACAATATTATAATCCACCAAATTTGGATCAAATCTTTCCTCCAATAGAAATTCCTGATCTCAATGAATTGTTTGTGAAAAAGAAAGCTCGCTTTAATCACCGTTCTAGTTCTGCTCACTGGGACTCCCCGATATTACGATCACATCTTCCTGTCATACACTAAATTTTGATGGGAAGAATATAAAAAAATAAATTAAATAAAGCAAAGGGGACATCACCTGAGACTTTTCTGTATAGTTTATCTTTCGTTTCTACATTGGTTTGTTTTTCGTTTTTACATGCTTGGGTCTAGAACTAGTAATATTTTAGATGTATAGCTGGGATAACTTATTTAGAATGTGGAATAAGGGAGTTGACTATTTTTCTTAACAATTACACTCTCTTATAATTCATACATTATGCTTCTTAACTGGATTTATTTTATTACACAATAAACATCCATTTGTAAATGAATATATATATTCTGACTTCATTCCTCATGCTAACATTCTTACATACATATCCACACAATTAGCATGCGTGTAAACTTGTACAACATCCAGAAATAAAATATTAAAATGTTTTCTTTTTTATGTTTATTATTCAAAGTTTTGTTATACTTATTTTGATGAAAGTATAATTGCATAAATTTGTTGATCAAGAAATACTAATATTTTTTAAAACATTTACTTATTATATAAAAAGAAATTTTGTTTTGATATAAACACAGAAGTATTTAATGAGGTATTCTTAAGAACTCATCTTTGCTAGAATTATTAGAGATCCATTAATTGAGCTGCTAAGAGTATTGATAATATTAGGCAAAATTTATTCCCTCAATGTATATACCAGTAGTTACCAGTCCCATTTTACAAATGAATCTGCACAATAATCCAATCTGTGCTACTAAGCATAAACAATAGTATTAAATAGCAACATGTATTATGTTTTTGTGCCTATGAAACACATATGTCTACAACACATATCACTGTCACCTGTGCCTTTTCCACTTGTGCTTCATTTCATTCCTTTCCTTCTTTCCTTAATCTTCTATGCTGTTTGTAGGACCAAAGTTGAGAGTAGATCTATTATTTGTCTGTCATACATTTCTCCCAGTATAGTCAAGGATGCCCCTGCATTAACATCCATTTGTGTTGTTTGCTGGTTCAAGACCAGTCTTGTATATTTTACTGGTACAGGAACCAACTACCTTGCATTCCTCCTGCCACCACTCCCTAAAACTTCTTCAGCTCTCCAGTCTATCTCAAAGCCTATATACAGGTGGCTGCATTACATACACTTTACTATCACTTCCCTCTTTTTTACTATTTGTCTACATTTTTACTCTGTCATCATAGGCACAAGTGTGGCTGTGGTAAGAAATTTGCTTCCCAACCACATAGTTCTGAGTTGAGTCTCAATTCATGGCACATTAGGCAAGCATCATCTACTACAGTCTCAGGCCAACCAAAGCCTTGTGGAGTAGATTTCTTCTGTCTTTACATTCTGAGTTCAAATAAGTACCAGTTGCATACTGGGGTCAATCTAATCGACTGGCCTTCTCCCCAAAAATTTTGAACCTTGTACCTAGACTAGAGAAGAACATGTACTCTGTTAAAAAGTATAGAGTAATCCTCCAGTTTAATGTTAAACTGTTTATATATAACTTGACAAACACTAACATGAAGATATATTATTATATACATTTTTACATCCATTTTTCCGTGATAAAATGGTTTAAACAAACATACAATTGAAACATTGTTTTTACAGCTGGATGGCCTTCTTGTTGCTAGCTCTCAGCTGTTTTACAAGAAAAGAACTGATCTGAGGATGCAGTTCTTAGTGACATTTTTGGTCTGAATGTTTCGAAATGATTGTGGTTGGAACTGAGACTAAAGTTTATTTTGACAACTACCTGCATCACTTGCACATCTCGTATTTCTGTTCAGTTCTGCAACCCGTGGTGATGTAAAGTCTGCTGTTTTATGATCTTTATAGTTTGTGGAAAGCTAGAGGACCTTGGAAATATTACAATAACCAGACACCTCCCACTGATTTCCAGAGGAATGAAATGATGTGATAATGAGTGTTCTAGTGCCCATGACTGCTGATTCTTATCTGCTGTGATCTATGTGTGTGCTTTTATGCCCCAAGCACCTATATGAGGGGATCTCTCAAGGCTAATAATGCAGTATTTATTCTAACAATACATCCATGTTAAGTTGAATGTAAAGATTACCTTTTGGTAATCGCTAATAATTAATCATGTATATTATGTATTTCTACTGTATTTATGAGTGCCTTTGTTTATTATGTCTCGAGTACTGTAAATGTTGTAGCTCCTAGTATTGTTTTCTGTATGGTTATTTTTGTCACTGAATGTAATAGTGCTCAAAAGAAAGAAAACAGTGGGTAGGTGCTACTTTAAGTTTGTTGTTTTGGATTAAGGTTCCTTGGTACCATAGGTGAAGCTGTATCTGAATAATGAGAGGATGAAATGGTGGTGTTAGTTGTGTATATATATATATATATATATACTTTAGAAATGTGGATAATAGATTAACATACAGTGGCAGTAAGCTTTTGGTGTATTGAATATGACTGAGCATAATTTACTGAGTCCTTTACACATGACATTCCAAGTTGTTGTCCATAACCTGGAGAGAGAAAAATGGACTTGCAACACAAAGACAGCTAACAGTCAGTTCAACCAGTTATGGATTAACCCTTTAGCATTTAAACTGGGCATATCTGGCTAAAGATTATCAGATAGGGTTGCTTTCGTGTGTGGCAGGTGCACAGGAACAGTAAGTAGTAGGAGCACAAGGGACTTAAACTCTTTCAAATGCCCAGGAGGCTCTCTTGAGGTAGTAGATAGTTTCTGCTATTTAGGTGACAAAATTAGTAATGGTGGTGGATGCTCTGAAAGTATTGTTTCAAGAATAATGATAGGGTGGAGGGGAAGTTCAGAGAACTACTACCTCTGATGTTAGCAAAAGTACTCTCCCTGAGTGAAAGGTAGGTTGTGTGAGAACAGCTATGTTACATGGGGTCTGACTGCGGAGGACATGTGTAGGCTGGAGAGGAATGAAGGTATGCTTCACTGGATTTACAACATCAGTGTGCATGACTGACAAAGTACAACTGTGTTGAGAGAAATGTTGAGCAGCATAAGAGGGATTAAATGTGGTATGCAGGAGAGGAGACTGCATTGGTTTGGACATGTGAGTGAAGACAGCTGTATACAGAAATGCCTGTGGCTGAAAATGGATGGTACCTATGGAAGAGGAAGACATGGGATGAAGTGAGGACTGATCTTAGGATGCTGGGGTTCATGGAGGAAATGGCAGTAGACTGAGATGTTTAGCAATATGAGGTCCTAGGGAAGACCCATCCACAAAACTGTGCTAGAAGAGTTGTGTCCCACCCACATGTAACAACATACTTTTCGCCCACTCTACCCTAAGAAATCAAACTAGCACTCCTCTTCTAATTGCTTCTTTCTCTTCCTCATATATTATGATTGTTTCCCAATCTTCTTTGTTGCCCTCACTGTACCACAGTGGCTCAATGTATCACTGCTCTCCACACCCACCACCACTCACTACCTATTTTTCTAACCAGGTTCTACATTCATATTCTTGTTGCTTGTGAGTATACCCTAGCACTAGACCATCTCTCTTACACTTTTGCTGTTTCCTACTCTCTCTCTCTCCTCTTCTTTTTCCTCTGACTAAGTAACCAAGTATCACCTTTATATCAACACACTTGTTTCTGGGCCTCTTTCTCACTCACTGGGTAACCATGTACCTCCTCAATAGCAAGACACTTATTTCTGCCTCTCTATTTCTGTTACACTCTAACTTTTCATCATTTGATACTGGATCACCTCTAATACCACCTCTGTTGTGACAAGACACCTGCTTGTCTCTCTGTCTCTTTGACACACTCTAACTTTCATCCTCTGATACAAATACCTTACCCCTCTCATAATTCCTTGTCTTGTAAGTTACTTGGTTACCCTGCCAGAACTGGTGCCATGTTAAAAGCATTCAGTCGACACTGTAATGTGGTTGGCATCTGGAAGGGCATCCAGCTGTAAAAATCTTGCCAAAATTAACTTCACATGTGCTAGTGTCACATAAAAAGTACTGAAATCTCAAACTCCCTCCCCACAGACAAAAAAGAAATGTTCAGTAGTGATAATTGACGATTCAAACGGATTTGTTTCAAGAATTGCTGAAATGGGATAATTTTAAGGAAATAGGAACACATGGGTCTGACAATGTTAGGTGTCACCGTTGTGCTGCCAACGAAAGAACATTTGGAGAGGATATTGAAACAAAAGTGGTTATTGGTGGTGGGAGGTAGAGTTGGACAGAGGAACTAGCAGAATTTTCAATGTACAAGGAAATACTAGAACTATATGGGATAGACATTCTGGAAGGAACGGGGTACAAAAGGTGATAAAGGGTAGAAATGGGATTGCCCAGAAGTGGGCCTGAGTAGCCCCATTCCTGTTCTTCATTTTCATGTTATTTATCTTGGTCATACGTTTGTTTTTTGATTTGCCATTCTGTGTCCCCACACGTGATGTGTTGGCCCCCTGGTGGACAATAAAGAATCAACAAACAATGATGAACCTTTGCACAAGTAATTGAAAGAAAAAAAAATTCATTGGTATAAAAGATACCATATGAAAATTATCACATAAAATGACAATTGAGTAGTTTGGAAACATTTTACTGTTCTTCCTTAACAAAATGAACAGCTAACATTACAAGAGTTTAATTTTGAAAAGGATAGGTGTTCTGGATTTACTTTATATTCAAATTAATTAAAGCAATTGCATCCTTTTGTTGGAGCAAATATGATGAAGTGGGCAATCACAAACTTGAAAAAAATTTAGATTAAGGGAACGATAAGTTTTAAGAATGACGAGTTCAGTTAATAACTATCAAATCAACACCAAATAAATCACATCAGCTCAAAACTTGGACAAGGAGCATCACTTTTAGGTGAAATTGCAGGGAGAGGCAGAGAAAAATGCTACTCAAATGACATTGAGTATTACAGTTAAATATATTCAGTTTGTTTTCACATACACTATAGGAAAGTATGAAGTCTTATTTCTAATAAGCCATTGAATAATGAACACATTTTCAGCTACACTTTCACTTAAATGGTACAGAAATTAAAATGTTAAATTTTTAGAGTTCTTGAAGCAATCATTGTATTTCTTAATGCAATGTTCAGTTCAAGTTATACAATTGAGCTAACTGAGAATTTGATGAATTATTAGTTCTATGTAATATTGATATAGAGGAACAAGAAATATATTCATAAAAATATTTGTCTATGTACATGTAGCGAAGCTTCTCTCTCTCTGTTATATATACATGAATGCGGACGTAGCAGATAACAGCTAGCCTTCGACCGCATCTTTGGCCCCTGTTGTGTCCACCACTCTGATTGGTTGGTATTGGCGCATTTTTGTCGCTAGTTCTATTTTGCGCCAGGGTGCAAACCAACCAATTGCAGCCTTCTGATAAGGTCACGTGGAACAGTTTTCTGAACCCCTGTTTGAGCTGATTATTTTTCATAAATAGCTGGCTTGTCTGCGCTAAAGTTGTCGCAGCCTTAGACCTTCTGATGTCTAGCCGCTGACCACAGAGCACCAGCCAGTTCCAGCGACGACACACCACTGTTCAACTAACTGTTTACTACAAGCTTCTTCGTCGCCAGCGTCTACACAGACATATTAACGTACACACCAAACCAGCAACGCTAACATAACTTTCTCCACAGTTTGTGTGAAATGCTTCACCAAGGTTAGCAGCCAGAATACAACCTGCGAGAACTCCTGTACCAAGTAACCAGCCACAGCCTCAACTTCTTACATGACATGTGTCTTACTTCGGCTCTGCCTTCAACGCCACAACCTCTTGGTACAGCACCTCTATTACTGAGTACCTTAGCTACGAACTGGTATTTCTCATCCTTGTGTCTGGACTTTTAATGTCCTTATTATAGACTGTTTTCTATGCTCTGTATCTCTTGCATTCATATACATATTTGTATACACGAAGGCCTGTCTTATATTGTGTTTTACTATGTCGCATTCACTCACACAGACATTCTAGTTGACAACCAATAAAACCCTTACTTTTATACATTTGTACCGGTTGAGCCTCTCTCTTTTCTTGTTGGCACTTACCTCATTCCATCTTTTGTTTTTTATATTTGTGCCAACCGTGTGATGCGCTAAAGGAGCCGTTCCTTCGTCACCATCTCCTGGTCACATGGTCGCTACATGCACAACAGTAAAGTATGAGGTTTTATTTCTAATAAGCTTGAATAACAAACATTTTTAACTATCCTCAGTTATTACTTTCAGTTAATGGTAAATTAAAATTTTAACCAAATAATTTTTAGTTCTTGAAGTGTTCATTGCATTTTCTTAATACTGTGTTCACTTAACAAGGCATTTTTATAGAATTAAAATGGGTTTATTGATGATTTGCTACATGTTGTGACAATGTATTCAGTCCATATGGAGAACACATTCTATGTTTGTATCACAATGCTTCAAGCAAGCTATAATGCCATTCAAATACACGTTCCAATGTGTTGTAATAGGACAACTTAAAGACTTGGCATCATGAAGGGAATTCTTGCCTTAGAAAAGAAATAAAGCCAAATATTCTTTACTCTAGACACAAGACCCGAAATTTTGGGGGAGGGGGCCCAGTTGATTAGATTGATCTCAGTATACAACTGGTACTTAATTTATCAACCCTGAAAGGATGAAAGGCAAAGTTGACCTTGGCAGAATTTGAACTCAGAATGTAAAGACAGACGAAATACTGCTAAGCATTTCACCCAGCGTGCCAATGTTTCTGCCAGCTTGAAACAGGTGGTTACATTATGCCTTCTCTTTGAAAGCTGAGGTCAAAGTAAAAGGAGGGACTCCCTATGATCAAGTACCTGCTGCCCTTGTGGGAATGGGTTAATAAAAGAGTTTCCAAAGAATGTAGACACAAAAAGGTGGTTCAGCACAAGTCAGAATTAGAATGGCTATTTGTGGTGTTGTACATGGCTAAAAGGTGACGAAGGAATTAAAGTGAGGGAGTTGGTGAGGGAGAAGTTTAGACAGTCATGGAACCAGCAAGGCTATACAGGGAAACACTTGCATATATCACTGATATTCTTATAAAAACCCAGAAATCAAAAATTAGCCAAGGAAGCATTTTGAACCTTGAGTATGAATTGCTAATATTGGCACAAAGTAAGGAAACCAGGATTTAAAAATGTAGCAAATTTTAAATTATTCAATATTAGCATTTTAACTGAATCTGTACAGAGTGTTTTGTTCAATGTTCTTAATTCTGCCTCCGGCTAATTTGTGTAAAAAAAAAAAAAAAAAGCTGGCAGAGCTGAAAAAGAAAACAAAAAAAAAACACTTTTGTACAAAGTGACTAAAAAGGAGGATGATTACATATTGTGCAGTAAACTTTAGCAAAGGGATACATGCCACAAATCCATATAGCAATGATAAAAACCGATAGAGGGGGGGGGAGCATGAAACGGCCAAATCCACTTTCTCTAATATAAGAGACTTATTCCTGTAAGGTTTTTATTTTGAGCTGAAGGCGTTTTCCATTTCCTGCATTTAAACTGCTTTTGTTTTTTGTAAGCTGGATTTCCTTCATATTTTCCATCTTCCAAGTCATCCTGGATATTGCACTTCCCAGGAGCTTGATACCCTGGTTCATTAACATCAAGCTGGTCTTTAGATAACAAAATAGAGATACATGGAATGTCACGGTTCACAATTAATTTTTCAAGTCCTTATATCTTGGGCAGCCAAGTTTCTTTGACTCTTTCATGTGCCAGTGTGCTCAATTAATGAAGGCCCTCTATCTTGTGTTTCATAATCTCAGCACAGGTGATCGTCTTAGTGATTGCTGGACCACTTCCAGTCCAAACTATCCGTTTGGTATTGGAATTCTGCATTTTGTTCAAAGCAAGTCCAATTAAATTACATATCTTACTGCCATAGTGGACAGTCATTACAATATTATCTTTATGTAATTCCAAATTCCTTGACAGTGACAATATCTCCTTTAGTGTAGTTTTCAATTTTGATATAGAAGAGAGCATTCAATATGTATGGCAATATCAGATATTGTCAGAACTGAGTGGTTGGTGTTAGGAAGGGCATCCAGCCGTAAAATCCCTGCCAAAACATATACAGTAGCCTTCAATAGATTTTCTAGCTGGCCAGCTCCTATCAACTGTCCTACTCATGCACGCAGGGAAGATGGATGTTAAACGGTGATGATGACATCTGACCCAAATAGTATGTTTTATGTTCAAACTGGCCATCTTCCAGCTTCTCAAAGCTACAAGATAATGCATGATTAATTCAAAACAACATGAATGAATAAGCATTATACTTGACAGAGTAATCTGAAGGCTAAAGGGTTAAGACATTTATAATAAAAACAAAACGACAGTGTTTTAAAAATCTCTTTTTACAAGTTAAAAACAAAATGTACATTTAGAAACTGTACAAATGCATTGTGCTAAAATATGTTTTCTTCTTATTGACACTTTTAATCTCATTTCCTTGGAGTAGTTTGACTGCATATTCAATAGCCTCTGAGCTGTCACCAGCAAGACCTGCATCTACCAGCCACTTACATAAAACTTTACCTGGGAATACTGCACGGTAAACCTTCAGGTTATATCTGTAACAATAAGAAGCAGTTATATTTTAAACACATAAAAACAAAGTTCTGAACAGAATTTCTTTGTTTCTTCATTCATTAAATATTTTAAAACTGAACCATACCACATTGATATACTTGAACTGATATTATTCCTAACAAGTAACTTACACATTTATGAATTTATAAAATAGGCATTTAAATTGCTGGTTATATGTTCAACATTGAGTTAAGAGAACTCTAATACTTACTGTAATAATCTGGTAAAGACTTCATTTGTAAGTGGATTTATTTCATACATTAATAATAATTTTATATAGAGTATAATTCTTTTATACATAATAATGTGAAGAAGTTAGTGAACTTGTGATCAAACAAAAAATACTTAATTTTAAGTCATTACTGAGATTTGGGAAGTGGAACATAAACAATGATGAATTCATTTGTAATAAGTAGAGATCCTACCTGATATCTCTTTCTACATCACCTCTACAGTTTGTTTTGTGATATTTCTTAAATTGGTGACATTTTAGTTGTGTAGCTCCATCAATTTTGTTGATACCATCACCTTCCGAACAACACTTAAAGCAGCGACAGCTACAATAGATAAAGTTTATGTAAGTTTTCTTTGGAGCAATGCTCATAACTTATTTTTCATTGTTGAGTATATTTGTTGTAGTTCCACCTTCATACAATATCATCAACCGCAAATCAACTTAGCAGGCTCAATTTTTCTATAATCAGGTGATCTCAGCCAAATTTATGTAAAGGTATGATCATTCCTTTATAAGTAGCTGAAACTGTCGATGGGGACTGAGTCACTGATTTGGATAACCTATAACTAAATGACACACTAGCATGCCAACCAGAAATTTTAGTATCAACTAAATGACACAGAGTGCTAACTAGGGAATATATATATTCATTTTATACCCAAGTTCACACCAAGAAAAGAACATTGTTTCAACTTTTTAGAGCTAAACGGGAATTAACAGATATTATTGCCAAATGAATCCAAACAAGCTATCTTTGATCAGATAGTTGTACTAATGCTAACAATTTCTTAAAATGGTCACAAATTTAGGAGAAAGTCGATTTAATTTACCCTAGAAATTTTTCTTGAGGGTTTAACCAGAGAAGAGAGAGCAGTGCCAATAACTTTTTGGAGAACTTTAAAGAATGGTAGGGAAAGGAAACCATGACTAATGGGTCACAGCAGTAAAACACATGCATGAAGACCTCAAATTATTATCCTGAGACTGGGTAGTGGATTAATAAGTCTAGCATCTAAAGAACGGTTCATCCAATCAGCTTTCAGTTTCCATTAACCTATTTTCACTCATAAGGCTAAGGTGAAGCCCAGACTATAGAAGAAGACTCTTCCCAGAGGTGCTATGCAGTCCCATGAAATATGGAACATCATGACTGCAAAATAAAATTCTTACACCAAAGAATTTAGCAAAGACCAAATCCTTCCAAACAAGTAAGGAAACAGACAAAATCACAGATCCCTTCAGGGAGATGGCCCTGCTCAATGTATAGAAAAGGTATTCATAGAAACTTCATACAGTGTACCCAGTGCAAGTTATGGATACATAATAGGTACAGTGGTCACAGGAAAGTTAAAAGTTTATTGAACCTGCACATCTTTTGCACACTATGTAGTCTTTGTGTGCAGCAGATATGCACAACAAATGTACACAAAATAGACTCCCTCAAATGTCAGTGAGGATTCTTAGAAGTAGTAAGTAGTTTCTGTTAGCTAGGCAACCAAGTTACCAGTGGAGGAGGGTGGTCTGAAAATGTAGCTGCTAGAATAAAATTGGCTGGGTAAAGTTCAGAGAGCTGCTACCATTGCTGATAACAAAGGGCCTCTCCTTCAGAATGAAAGGCAGTTTGTATGATGCCTGTGTACGAAAAATTACACTGCATAGCAGTGAAACATGGGTTGTGACTTCAGAGGGCATGTGAAGACTTGAAGAAATGACACCAGTATGCTCTGCTGGATGGGTAATGCTAGTGTGCATATAAGACAGAGGGTAAATGATTTAAGAGAAAAATTGGGTACAAGAGGCATCTGATGAAGTGTGCAAGAGTGAAGACTGCACCAGTATGGCCACGTGACGCATATGGATAAGGACAGCTGCATAAAGAAGTGCCAGTCTCTAACAGTGGAGGGAACTTGTGAAAGGGGTAGACATGAGACGAAAAATTATTTTCAGAGGTTGAGCCTCACAAAGAAGATGACAAGGGACCAAGACTTTTGGCAATCTGCTGCGCTTGAAAAGACCTGCTCAGCTAAGTAAAATCATGGCCATCCATAAGCATGTCCTTTATGGCCATAACCCACCCTTTTCCTCTCTCACACACACACATAATTCTGTCCTCTGGCAAAACCCACCCACAATCCATGTCTCCAAAACCCCACCACCCACTGCAGAAGCACAAAACCATATATACTGGGCAAATATCAGTACCAGATAGCAAAGTAATGTTTTCTCATTAACCTACATCAGATTTTGCTAACATTCTACAGTACATTTAATAAAGTATTTTGACAGAACATCCATCAACTTTGTAACTTGCCATTAAGAACTTGGCTGAAGTTCTCTCTTCAGAGAAGAGCATCCTTGGGACATGAAGAAAATACTTGACTGATTTCCTAAATTCAGTCAATAAAATCTTCCGGTGGATATGAGATGCATCTAGGGATGGAAACTTATCTCACAAGCTGAAATTATTAAGGTGATTAAAATGTTTAAATGTGGTAAGGCCACTGGGTAGGATGAAATTCAGTCTGAGATGTTAAGAGCCTTAAGTAGGAGAAGGTATTCTCTGGGTAATTTGTGTATGCCAAGTGGATTAGACCTCTGGAAAGACACCAAAGCAATGGCAATTTGGAGTGGTAATCTGTTTTTAAAAAAGGGGGAAACAAAAGAATGCTCTAATTAAAGAGGATTCGCCTTGTTAAACCTTCCTGGTAAAGTCTACACTCAGTGTCATATTCACAAACAATGAGCGGTAGGAAGCCAAATTGGATGCAGGTACTGGCATAGTAAGGTGCCAACTTCAGCAACTGATCCTCAGAATAGCAGAGATTGCTAAAAAATCCAAACATGCTATCATCAATTTGGATTTTGTACCTATCCTCATTTATGCTATGAATGTTGAGTAATGACCAAAAGGATATGATTACGAATACAAGTGGCCAAAACAGGGTTTCTCCAAAGGAGATCTGAAGTAATGTTACCTGATGGTGCATAGCTCAGAGATCAAGGAGTCTTTCCAGATTGAGTCACAACATCTCTGCATTGAGAGGGTTACAGCTCTGGTACTACAGACATGTGAGTAGAACGTCACAGGAAAGAATCACAAGACAGATTCTTCAAGCTGAGCCAACCAGCAGGAGACATAAGTGAAACAGTTGGATGATATCCATAACATCAGTTGGTCATGCTTGGAAATTCTGTTGGAAAGTGTAATGAAGTCAGCTTCTGATAGGATCCTATGATGTATGTGCCTGATGACTCCACCCACTGACACTTTTAAGAATAATGGGTGGTGAAAATTGACATATGGGTGGATGAACATTTAAAAACAAACAAATTAACAAAGCTAAATGCAACTTCTATGATAAAAATAATTTGGAGAGAACAAAGCAAAAATCAGTTGTTACCTGGCAAGAAAAGCTCCAAGTCGCATTTTGACATCAAAACCAAAAATAACAAATAAAATGAGTCCCTAGAAATAAAATTGAAGTAATAACCATTAATTAATTATTTATTAATTATTAATAACCATTTATTAATTACCAAGATAAAAGTCAGGAAAAATATAAATACATTAAAATTTGTGAATATATCAAAAATGTCTTCATATTTTGTTCACAATGCTGAAATTAACATGATTTCTTCAAAAATTCATTTTATTTATTTATTTTTTTCAATGTTTTAAATTTCAGAAATTCATTTCCAGAATTTGTGCATGATGCTTGATACAACACATCTTGTTATACAATCTGTATGGCACTATTCCATGATAATGTATTTCAGAGCTAGAAATACCTGGAATCACTACCCTCACAAGAATAGTAGAGCCTCTTGGAGATTACACTCTCATTCATCATTAAAGCTCATGCAATATCCAGAAGATATACTCAGGAGAGACACTAATATCAGTCAATTATATCAAGCCTACTACTAGACTGGTGCTTATTTTTTTGAATCCAGGAGGATGAAAAGCAAAATTGGCCTCTGTGAGATTTGTACTATAAGCATAAAGGGCTAGAACTACATACAATAAGGTATTTTGTCTGATACTTTAATGATTGTACCAGTCCATTGCCTACAAAAAGAATAAGACAGACATTCAGGCTAGCAGAAACTGAAGTAAAAAAACAGTTTTAGATTATTTAGAGGTATTATTATTGTTTTGTTGGCTAACGTTGTTGTTCTTATCTTGTTACAATCTTCTATTATTGATGTTAGTTCAGATCTACCCCTCCTCTTTTGTTTTATTCTTCAAGATTTCCCTCCTCTCAGTTAGGAGGTACAAACACTTTCACACACACATGATGGGAACTTCTACCACCAACCAAATTCAATCACAAGGCTTCAGTTGGCTCAAGGCTATAGCAGAAGACACCTGTGCAAAGTGCCATGCAGTGGGACTGAACCTGAAGTAAGCTTCCTAACCTCACAGCCATAAAATATATTTAAATACATTTCATATATTTTTATAAATTATCAAAAATATCCCACTTGTAAAAACTTTCTTTAACTTTTATAAAAACCAAGTTAGTAGAATGTAATCTGACCTAGCAATCGGCTCAGAGAAGTTATTATAAATACATTTGCTACATTTACAAGGTTTAGCAGAAAGCACTGAAGCAGTACAAACATCCATAACATTTGATAAGTGGGTAAACATTTGCAATCTACCCATTTATTTGGGCAGCTTACAGGAACATTTTCATTCAATAGAATACTTCCAACCATGCAAAATATTTCAGAAGAGAAACTCTCAGGTTAGCATCTGATAGAATTAGTAATTCAGCTACCATATTTCTAATCTTATTAAATTGTTCCTTTTGAGTTTATTTGTAGGAACAAAATAAATAAATACCTCACTGCTTTCTTTGACAGAATATCCTTCTTTTTGGGAATTCTATGTAACACAATGGACTTTTACTAGTAGACCATTTTCTTAATTACAAAGACTGCTTGATAATTTCCTAGCTAAGTTTGATGACTTGTGGAAGCTGAAGCCCTGCTATGCATTTCTTGTAAATCCATCTGTGGTTGATGTGATCAATGATGGATGTCCAATTTGCGAACTTCTGGTTACAAAATCATCTACTGAGGAAATGGAACTAATGGAATTACAGGAGGACCTGGGTCTAAAGATGATCCATAAATTCCAGTCTATAATTGAGTTCTGGAAAGAAGTTATAGAAATCTGAAAAGACTATAAATGAGGGGTGTACACGTGCTTTACCTTTGCCAAGGTGCCTAACTGTTATCTTGGAATTGATTTGCTTACAAGAAATGGAGAGATCAACAGTGAAGAGACTGGAAATCCAAGACAAATAAAGATATACTGTATTGCACACATGCCAACATAGAGTCCTTATTGACTTAATATTGGGTTTTCTATAAGGTGGCGAGCTGGCAGAAACGTTAGCTCCCCTCTGTGTGTAACCCCTTGTGGGCAGTAAAGAAATAAGAGACGTTAGCATGTTGGGTGAAATGCTTAATGGTATTTCGTCTGTCTTTACGTTCTGAGTTCAAATTCCGCCAAGGTCAACTTTGCTTTTCATCCTTTTGGGATCGATAAATTAAGTACCAGTTGCGCACTGGGGTTGATCTAACTGACTGGCCCTCTCCCCCAAAATTTTGGGCCTTGTGCCAAGAGTAGAAAAGAATCTTGGGTTTTCTATGTTTTGATTTTTAAAATTAGTTTCGGAGAGATTTCCTTAAATTTTAACTATTATTTATAGAAGACAGAATTCTTAGTCTGACTAAGCCCGGGCAGCAGCTGTGATACTTTGTAGATGTAGGCTTGCCAACATTCTACAGCATGAGATATTGCACATTGCAAGACGTGAAAACTGAGATGATGTGAATAAGAAGTGTGTACAAATGGATAATAATACACTTGTACTTAGTGATTCTGAAAAGAAAAAGAGGCATGGAAATGCTTCTATGAAATGCTACTGAATGTAGAAAACCCAACAAAGAGACCAGATATTTTTATTGACAATAGTATGATGAAATAATTAGGGACACAAAGTCAGGAAAAGCCCCTGGACTATCAGGAATTACTGCTAAGAATGCTTAAAATGCAGGAGTAGGATGTGGCTTAGTTATTTGCACAGTCAATGAGGTTGTATACAAAGTTGTTTTAGCAAAGATACAAGAGTCAGTAATATGACACAGTACAGAAAGTTATTAAACACATTGAAAATCAAAATACAAAGGTTGACATGATACATGTTCAAATAACTAGGACAAATTCAATTTGTACAAACATTGGTTTCATTCTAGAAAGTCATAATGAAGAAAGTCAACAGTTTACAAAAAGATTCAGAAGGCAGTATTTTGTTTTGCTATTAAAAAATTAGTTATTTTTACATCCTGTAAGAACACTAAACAATTGTGTGCAAAAGGATTTTTACTGTTTACGAAAATTAACAAACATTAGAGCCTCAGTTTGAAGGAAATGTAGTGAAAGACATGAATGGATCAGGTTTCACTAACTATATATTTTATCAGAGTTCAACTGCCATAAATATGAGTATGAATATTGATTCCATAATGTGGACGCTAGTACTGCTAAAAGAACAAAATTCTGCAAGCTGGATATATCAATTAAACAAATTCTTTGAAGCAATAATTGGAATGTCAAGTGAAGAACTTATAGAAGAGTCAAAGTTGCTCAGGATAACTTAAATAACTTCTCAATCATTCTGAAAATATAATAGCTAAGGAACCAAAATATATCACTTTCCATGTTTTAGATGAAGCTGACAGGATGAGGAGCTTCAAAGTGACATGGTTGACCATCCAACATACTAGCAGCAACTGAACTAACTTTTTATCTGAAGGTACATTGGGCAGAAGTTGTTGCTTGAATCCGTACAACGCCAACCCTACCTGGTTTGCATCTGACGAAGCGCAACTAACTCGCACCTCAGTGAAAAATAGTTTTATCATGTCTCACTACATTGTCATTCATAATGACTAGCATAGAAGCATGAGAGTCAATCACTGTAAAGGTAAAAGAGATGCTTTAGAGAGAGGAAATTATAGAAGTATCAAATTGAGGGACTAAATCATGGAAGTTACAGAAAGATTTATAGCTTAAATAATTAAAAAGAGATTGGAACTAAATGAGATGCAGTCTGTTTTTGTGCCAAGGAAAAGTACTCCTGATGCTCTCTTCCTAGTAAGACAACTGCTGAAGTACTTAATCAAAAGTAATGTGCTGTATTTAGCATTTGTTGACCTGAAGAAAGTCATACAAGCCATGTACAGAAATACTGCCAGTAAGTTGAGTTAACAATGAGTACAGTGATGACTTTAAAGTGCAGTCCATCAGAGCTTGGTTCTCAGTTCCCTTCTATTCATCACAGTCCTACAAACCATAACAGAAGAATTTAAGAACAGTTGCCAGTGGGAAGTTCTATATGCTAGTGATCCCTTTCATATACACTGAACCGCAAAAAAAAAACCCGCAAGATGTGTATGACCATGAAATATGTTTTAATTTCATTATGGCAGAGATAAATTTTCATAAATCTGATAAAGTCAATTTTTTGGATGCACTTTGACCACAGTCTATGGGTCATCATCATATGTTCTGGTAGTGGGCGGATCCAGCACATCAAGATTTTAGGGCATGACATGTTCAATACCATGTGTGCCCTCCCTAGGTGTTCAAAACGGCCATACACCATTGTACATGAACTGCATGAGGCAGCTCACAAAAGCCATTGGTACCTGTACCCACATCCTGAGGAAAGCTGCTTCCAGTTCTACATGAGTTGTCAGCCTTAGGACCACCTGGTTCGGCCGTTTCTGGATTTCATCCCACAGGTGTTCAATTGGGTTCAAATCCAGGCTGAGAGCCGGCCATAGCATGGTTCTGACTACAAATTATCTTCCTTTCTTAACCACCATACATTGCTCTCCCCCAGGCATTATATGCAGGAAATCCATGGAAGTCCATGTGAGAGGGAGCATTGTCCTGCTGGAACATGTGGCTATGGTGATGTGCGAAGAAGGGCTGTGATGCTATTTCCTCTGCCTTTACCAGCATTTTGGAAACCATGGGGCCCAATTGTCTGATTCAAGTCTATAGCACCCCAAACCATGATGATTTGGTCACTCCAAGTGTCTCACCATGACACACGCATCTCTATAGCATTCACCCCTCCTATGCCACACCCTCACTCTGCTATCCGAAGTGGAAATGCAGTACTAGCTCTCATCAGAGAAGACTATTGACTTCCATTGTTTATGTTCCCAATGTAGGTGCTGTGTAGACCACTGCAGTCGTCTCTGACAGTGGTCAGCAGTGAGGACAGACCCTCAAGCAGGACAATGGCAATGCAGGTTGTTGGTGGCCAGTCAACGTCATACTGCATCATCACTGATGGGTTGCTGTCCAGTGCCAGTGGTCTCACAAGTTGTCATGCTTGCCGGTCTGAAGCGATCACAGAGGTGTTGCAGGTGGATGAAGTGGTCTTACCTGGGCGAGAGCATCCTCTGCGGGCACAGTCTGAAGTGCTGTTGGTGTTGTTGTATCATTGTTGCAGGCCACAGATGGTGCTGACAGACATGGACATTGTAAGCTTTCACAACAACCAGGGCACACTGTCCTGCTTGCAATCGGTTGATAGCTTGTTCTCTCTGCACTGCTAACAATTGGGTCTTCCTGATGCATCAAAATTACGAATGCCAGGAATGCGTTTCAAGTTGATTTTTATACTCAAAACCTCCACAAGATGCACATGCATTTTGGTTTTCATGACAACTGTTTTCTAATGCCACCCACAACATTCAACACAAGTGTGCTTTGGCATCTCGTTCCAGGGAAAGTTGAAAGGTTACCTGCAATTTGGGTCTCAGCCATAAACTACCATGTATTGGAATATTTACACTTACATCCCCGAAATAAATTTTCAGAATTTACCATACAAAAATGACATTTGAAAGAAATCACATTTCTTTTGCAGTTCAGTCTAGTTGAATTACCTCTGCTGGAAAAATTAAAAAGAAATTCCTGATGTGGAAGCAAAACTTGTAATCAGAAGGTTGCAAAGTCAACCAAACAAATAATAAAGTTTTAGTAAGTAGAGAAAACAGACAGATCTCTACCTCCATCAGGGAAATGGCCTTGCTCAGCATGTAGAAAAGGAGTAAGTAGGAAAATTCTATATGGAGTACCTAATGTAAATTATGGATACACAAGTGATGCAGTGTATCATAGATAGGTTAACAGAGAAAGTAGACTTTTGTATGTGGTAGATGCTCAGGAGCAATAAGCACTAAGAGCGCAAACGAAATGGACTTTCTCAAATGCCCAGGAGGATCCCTAGAGGTAACAGATGTGGAGGAAGATGTTCTGAAAGTATAGTTGCTAGAATAAAAACAAGATGGAGAGAGTTCAGTTAGCAATCAGCACTTTTTATACAACTGTTCTCAACTCTACGGCCATACAAACATTTCCTTCTCTTGTACATTACACCTGATTTCTCTTATACCCGTGTACTCTCTTTACACATTTGCTTTTTTGTCAAATATGCACACTGATGTTGCACTTGGAGCATACTACATCCAATAGAGCATACTACATTTCTTTCTGGTCTTCACATGAAACACGGGCCCTGAATGCAGAGTGTATTCAGGCCCATGTTTCACTACCATGTAGCATTGCAGTTTGTAAATAAATATCATACAATCTGCCTTTAACTCTTAGAGAAAGACCTTTTGTTTCCAACAGACGTAATAGTTCTCTGAACTTTCTCCATTCTGTTCTTATTCTAGCAACTATACTTTCAGAACATTCTCTTCCACTGTTAATTAGGTGACATTTATATATATATATATATATATAAAAACAAGCACACAACTGCATCCTCTCATTCAATTTCCTCCTCAGGCCTTTTGTCTGTCTATCACTAACTCCTTCATTACTTACCTAACTGCAATACTTTGCTAGTGTAATTAAAAGGGAGTAGAACTATATTTGATCATCTTTTTCTTTAATACCAATTTCTCACTTCCATATATATACATATATATATATATATATATATATATATATATATATATATAGTTAAAAAAAACAATAACAAAGAAACAAAAAAACAACAAAGTGAGGACGTGATATGGATAGTATTATTGGACGCTCAGGAAGGAAAGAGAGAGTGTATGATGTTTCGGGTGTAGCCCTTCGTCGGAAAGATGGAAAGTGCGGAGAATGGAAGAACGGAGAAAGAGGAAAATGGTACCAATGCCCACGAGGTTACATTATATATATATATATATATATATATATATATATATATATATATATATATATACATATATATATATGTACATATATATATATATATATATGTACATATATATATATATGTACATATATATATATATATATATATATATATATGTACATATATATATATATATATATATATATATATATATATGTACATATATATATATATATATATATATATATGTACATATATATATATATATATATATATATATATGTACATATATATATATATATATATATATATATATATATGTACATATATATATATATATATATATATATATATGTACATATATATATATATATATATATATATATATATGTACATATATATATATATATATATATATATATATATATATATATATATATATATATATATATATACATATATATATATATATATATATACATATATACATATATATATACATATATACATATATATATACATATATACATATATATATATATATATATATATATATATATATATATATACATATATATATATATATACATATATACATATATATATATATATATACATATATATATATATATATACATATATATATATATATACATATATATATATATATATACATATATATATATATATATATACATATATATATATATATACATATATATATATATATATACATATATATATATATATATACATATATATATATATATATACATATATATATATATATATACATATATATATATATATATACATATATATATATATATATACATATATATATATATATATACATATATATATATATATATACATATATATATATATATATATATATATATATATATATATATATATATATATACATATATATATATATATATATATATATATATACATATATATATATATATATATATATATATACATATATATATATATATATATATATATATATATATATATATATATATATATATATATATGTACATATATATATATATATATATATATATATGTACATATATATATATATATATATATATATATATATATATAGATTCCCATGCCAGTGGCATGTAAAAAGCACCCACTACACTCTCGGAGTGGTTGGCATTAGGAAGGGCATCCAGCTGTAGAAACATTGCCAGATCAGATTGGAGCCTGGTGCAGCTGCTGGCTCTCCAGACCACAGTGAAACCGTCCAACCCATGCCACCATGGAAAACAGATGTTTTATGATGATGATGACGATTGTCACTCTCCACTTGACATTTTACACTGATCACTCTTCTGTACTACAAATTATCTCCCTTTCTTAACCACCATACATTGCTCCCCCACCCCACCCCAGGCATGATATCTGCCTCTCCACTCACTCTTATGCAACCCACACATCTTTACTCTGTCTACTCTCCCTCTCATCCTTCCTCTGTTTGCTGTATTATTACTATTCTTCTACTTCTCTCCTATGTTTGTACAATCAGTCATTACCTACTCTTCCCTTCACCTCATATGTACTATCAGCCATGCCTCCACCCTTGTTCATCACTCACTACTCTCATCTCTCAATTCTACCCAATTTCTACAGTTATCACCTACTCTTCCATCCATCTATTTATCATTAACCGCTCTTCAACTCTTATTCTTCATTATATTTTCCCTCTCACCCATTCCCCCATCTCTAATCATCCTTCACTACTTCATGTACTCTTGCAGCCTCTACTCACCCACACTCCCTGTTCTTCTGTCAACACTCACCTCTGTTCACCTTCTTTTAGCTTCAAGGTTCACCTTCTTTTAGCTTCAAGGTTCACCCCTGACACTTCATCATCACGATTTTATCTTTCTTTCCAGCTTCACCTATACATTCTTCTATAATGTGAGTAGCCATGTAGCTCCTTTACAACAAGAAACTTTTCAGTTCTGACTCCTTCTTCACTTTAATTTCTCACCTCCATACATAAAGCCAACTTCCTCTACAGTAGCTCCACTCTGCTGAAGGGAATCTTAGTTTTGCAAGCTGCATGGGATAACCTCACAGGTGCTGGTAGTATAACTCTGTAAAGTAGATGGCATTCAGAAAGGCATCTAACTTTAGAAAGCATGCCTGAGCAGACATTGCAACAATGTCTAACTGCCTGATCCATGCCAGCATTGAAAATGGTGGTTAAAAGGTGATGATGTTGAGTTGATGAGGATTCCTTCTCATAATGTCTCTTTTTTATCATACTCTTTAAAGTTATTATGAACTGTCTAGGGCTTGATTTCTAAAGAAAATTCTGCATATGCAAAAAGATTGTAAGGTGGAAATAGCAAAAAAACTTAAATACCTGTGAGTATTGGAAAATTCAACAGTCTTTCATATAAAAAGTTGATAAGCATTCAAAGTTGAAATATGTATTTGATGAATAAGCTTCAAATTCCTCTAGATATTATTTTGTTAATAAATCAACACAATATGTAAAGCTTTTATATTTAAAACTTATAACTCTTCCTGCATATATTTCTAAAATGTAGACTGCCTAAGGGTTTCACTTAATATTCTGTATAATCAAGAATTTGGAGGGGTTTAGTCTAATATCTTTTCTTTTATTCTTTTACTTGTTTCAATGCTGAGGCACTGCCTTGAATTTTTAGTTGAATGAATCGACCTCAGTACTTATCTTTTTTTTAAGCTTAGTACTTATTCTATCAGTTTCTTTTGCCAAACTGCTAAGTTACAAGGACGTAAGCACACCAACATTGGTTGTCAAGTGGCAGAGGGGGAACAAACACTGACACAAAGACATACATACATACATACATATATACATACATACATACATACATACATTTACATACATACATACATACATATACAACAGGTTTCTTTCTGTCTAGCAAATCTACTCACAAGACTTTGGTTGGCTTGTGGCTACAATAGAAGACACTTGCCAAGATGTCACACAGTGGGACTGAACCCAGAACCATGTAGTTGGAAAACAAGGAAAGAACTGACATAACTTACCAATCCACTTGACAAAACTCCATGGAAAAAGACAACTTCTACATAAGTTCCTGTTTTCTTACCACTCATCAGCCGCCAGAAGTTTAAGAAAAGAGACTAAAAGAATTAAAAGGATAAATTAGAAAAAAAACCCAGCTGATCCTGTACTTATTTTGGAAAGAAAAGTGGATATACAATATTTTTATATTTTAAATGTTAATGAAATAATTTAGAAATAGTTTGCAAAAAAATAAAAATCAATTCTAAATCACAAATGTTTCAGCTTAGGAAACTGAGAAGGATAAATATCTCTGTGGATAATATGCTTTTGTATTGCCGGGTGTGTTTCCTGAGGGAAAAATTGAACTTGGCACTGAACAGCAACAAAATACTTATCAGTTCCTCACCACTTAGTTGCTTCAAACACAGTATTATACTAGAGTCACCTATCAGTCATAAAACAATTAGTAAAACTGCTACTTGTTTTCAGATATTGTTTTCCAGAAACTTACCTACCCTCTAATCTATGATGTTTAATCATTAATAAATGATAACTAAGACATTATTAATTTCTGTTATCTAATAATATTTTTCTATTTTTCACATCAAGGTACGAAAAACATCCCATTAGCTCAAAGGAACTGATGTCTCTAACATAGCTCCTTCCTTTCTTTAAAGATGAGCAAAAATAAATAAACAAAAATAATAATTCCTCCCTCTACATCGTAACAATCAGTTGTGAGAAATAATACTATAATAGTATAAAGCATAATACTTACTATACACATCGAAAAAAGAAGACACAATAAAAGAATGATATGTTTGGAGATTTGTAGAGATTCTTCAGGTAATTCTTCTTGGGAAGTAATTTCTATTTTGTCAATATCAGAATTTGCAGTTGAAGGTTCTGCTTGAAAGTAGTTCTCAAGAAGATGTACTTTAGAATCATTCAGATCTGTGGAATTTGGTGATAAATCTAAATCTTCAATACTTTGTTCTTCAAAACTTGTAAAATTTACATCTGTAAGAAATTCATATATTTTCTATAATTTGTCATAAAATATCCAATTTGTAAAAACTTTTGTTAACCTTCATAAAAATCAAATACAATATGGGAGTAGCAGAGAATATAATCTCATCTAGTAACCAGCTCAATATTTCATAAACCAAACTCTCAACAACATGGACATAGTAGATCCCTAATTACTGATATGTAGTCTATCGGTGTCCGATGACAACAAAGTCTGTGTTCTCAGTGATGAGAGCACATGTGACTCCGCAGTTCAAAGCTGGAAGCACACAGATACCCACAGATGTCAGTGATAGTCTGTTGACTGGACTGAGGTGGATTCTACCGTGATGTCTTTCTCTTGTAGCATCAAGACCCTGTCACCTGTCTTCTTCAAAGGCAGCTGCTGCTTGTGAGGTGAGAGACCTCTATGCTGATCTGTTTGCAGCTGACGCTTCAAGTTCATGTAGTTTAATGCTTCTCCATTTGAGGTTACTTTTCAGAGTGTCTTTGTACCTCAGTTTAGGTCTTCCTTGTTTGCATGAGTTCACCATACAACAGCTGTCTGAGCACACAGTTATCAGTCATTCTGATGACATGGCCAATCCAGCATAACTGAGCCTTCAGCAACATTGACTCAATGCTTGTTTTACAAGCTCTGTGCAGCACTTCTTGGTTTGTCACACTGTCCTGCCAGCAAATGCCCTTGATCCTGTGCAGTGTCCTTGTGGGGAAACTGTGCCAGCTGTTTGATGTGTCAACAGCATGGGGTCCATGTTTGACATCCATAAAATAGTGTAGAAACAACTACAGCTTTGTAGATTTTGAGCTTGGTCAATAGTTTGACACCTTTCTGCTGGAGGACTTTCACTTTCAGTCTTCCAAGTGCTTGGCTGGCCTTGTAGATTCTGGATGAAAATTTGCTGTCAAATGATCCATCAGCTGAGATTGTAATGCCAAGGTACCTGAAACTCTCCACACACTTAAGCTGGATTCCTTCAATAGTGATGTTTGGTTGAGGGCAAATTATGCTCAGGGCTGCTTGGACTCCATTTTCTCAAGGCTGATGGTCACTCCAAAAGAGCCTTGATGCTTCTGCAAAGTAATCAACAATGGTCTGCAGGTTGTTTTCGTTGTGTGCCATAAGTCATCTGCAAATAGGGCTACAGTGATAAGCTTTTCCACTGTCTTGGTTCAAGCAGAGAGTTGGTGGAGGTCAAAAATAGCCCTGTCTGAGTGATATTTGATGTATATGCTCAGGTCCTAGGTCTTTCACTGTGTAAAGTAGGACTTGTGTGAAGAACAAGTTGAATAAAACAGGGGTGAATATGCAGCCCTGTTTAATGCCATAGGAAATACTGAAAGAGTTGGTGCAATCACCATTGCAAAGAACTTGACCGATCATATAGTCACAAAAGATCCCTAATTACTACAGAAGAAATATTCACATTTATTTGATTGCCCCACCTTTTTTTTTTTTTGCAATTTTTTCTTTTTTACAATTTTCATAATTGAAAAGTTTACAGTTCAGTATATATTAATATCAAAGGTGGTGTCCAATTAGTTTGTCAAAGGTCGAATCACCTGGTTAACTCAGCAGCAGCAGCCAAGTTAGAATGCCACCAGGTTATTAAACAAATACTGAAACAAATTAATGAACTAGCATTAAGGAATACCGGCTTGCTATTAAAATTAAGATGTGGAGAATAACAAAAGTTGGAATGGAGTGATGAAAAGAAAAAGAAACCGAAAATAATAAGGTAAAATATTTACTTTCATAAATTTTTCTCTTTAGTTTCTTTCATTTTTTTTATTGAACACATCAAAACAAAGGCATAGATAAAATGAAACATATAGAATATAGATGGTTTTATGAATTATACTTATGTATTGATACGTAAGAAAATTATAATTTAAAAAATAAAATTTATTTATTGAAAATACTTTATTAAGCTAAAAATTTGTCAAGAACAAAAATAACAACTAAAAATTAAAGCAAATTACAAAATACTGGGATATTAAAATTTCAGATTGCAGCAGATAGCTTCTACAGATCCGAACTTAGAAAATTTAGGTTTAAAATTAAATCTGCTTACAATTAACATTACCATATTTGGTAATATTGACTACAGCTGCTAGCTGCCCTAATGTCCTTGAATGTTATCAAAAGACCCATTGACATTTTTTTCCAGCTAATCTTTTTTTATGTCAGTTTTGCATTAGAAAGAGCATTCACCAGTAGAAACCAAACCAAACAAACACCAGAGCATAATACAATCCTTGGGCCTACCATTAAAGTCATGTCAGCCTAGAACACAGACATTAAATGATGATGATGATAATGATGACGATTTTGATGAGCATTGACAGATAAAAAAGAAAGTTTTAATTTTCACAAAACCTTTTAGCAAATCTATGTAAACCCTGAAATTTGGGTTTCTCAAGAGATTTCTCTTACTGCAGCCAGAAGTTATATGACTCTAGACCTACATCAATAAGATATCTCTCAACTCTCTTTAAAAATTACACATTTACTTACAAAAATATACGACAAACAATACATTACATATATTTTTACTTAGTAATATTAGAAACGTTGTTGAAGATATTTCCTTTTTCTCACACTTGTAATTACATCTACTTCATTTAAACCCATCACACTACAAGAAGATTATGAGGACAAAGTAGTGAGAAGGATTTTAAGACATTAGACCTCACAGAGGAGATAACAAGAGACTGAGACTTCTGGTGGTTTGCTTGGTTAAGAAGATATACCAAGCTAAGTAAAACTGTGCCATTCATACAAACAGGCATGCCCTCTACGGCCTCTCAGCCAAGAAGTTCTTTTCTTGAGAACTTGCAGGTGCTAGTGACACATATAAAAAGCACTTGTGCCAGTGTCATGTAAAACCACTTGTGCCGGTGTCATATAAAAGTGCCCATGATGGTGCCATGTAAAAGCACCCAGTATACTCTGTAAAGTGATTGGCATTAGGAAGGGCATCCAGTCATAGAAACCATGCCAAAACGTCAACTGGAGCTGGGCAGCTCTTCAGTTGGCCAGCTCCTGGCAAACTGTCCAACCCATGCCAGCATGGAAAGCAAATGTTAAATGATGACAATGATGAGCAAATGCTTCCAGGATTTTCATTTTTTTTGTTCTAAATCATGTCTATCCTATTTCTAATGTCCTATTTGCTATCTCTGTATTGCTTCTTTTGACTGGTTTCTTTTTGTTAGATGAAGTTTTGCAATTTGGTATTGTTTGTACACGTAATCAACACATTTTTCATGATTGAAAAACGATGATGATGATGATGATGACTTTTCAGGAATTAATCTCATTGTTATCTCCTCTCTATTTCTGGAATTACATATTAAACAAGACCCACTCAGAATACCTCAAAAACCACTTGCAACAACTATTCAACACCTATTTGTTTCCCAAACTTAAGCAATAACCACTTTTTCCATGCATGCAGATTTTAACTGAAGCCAGAATAATAAAATGAAACAACTTGGCGATGTTCTGACCTAAACTCTGATAACCAATTGACTAACAATGATGATGAATTGTCCTGGTTCCATCAAAGTACATACAAACTTCAAACAGAAAGCTTTTTATAATAGAATATTTATAAACCATCAACTCTTGTTCTCAAGAAAACTTACTTGTTTGATTTGTTTGGTTTTCAAATTCAAAGAAATGGTTAGCTTCAACATCATTATTAATACTTGATGGTTGTAAAGTTTCTTGTAATGAATGGTTAAACTCTGCATTTTCAGATCTTTCCTGAGGATTTTTGTCAGTTTGATTAGAATTAGAAGACATAAGCTGATATTTGTCTTTTTGTTTCCTCTGTCCAATAATCAGGGCAGCACTGGTTATTGTTATTGATATTAAAAGGATTACAAACTTTATCACAATCTATAAAAATAAAAACAAAAAAGAGGCAAGATAAGAAAAATTTAATAAGTTGATGATTGGAGAAATTGTTTTTCGACCACTACTTTGATGGCATTTGTTCGTTTATGTTATAAAGTCATGCTATACAACACAACATGGTTGTCATACTATACATGTACAGAGTAATGTCACAAGTGCTAAGACAGGAACAAAAAACTATGGTTCGTTAAAGATCTCAGCAACAACTGAGATGTTTGTGATATCATTACAAATTAAACAAATAATTAAATGGCATACCTGAATGAGACCATATTGTAGAGTAGGATCTATACTAACAGAATAATACTTCCAGCTGATTAAGAAGAGGATCCCTGTCAGGAAAACTGGAAGCCTAACACAGAAAGTATAGTCAAAAATGTTTTCTCCATAAGTAGATCAAAGAAGAACTTGCAAGATACATTATTTGAAAATCAAACAAAATATTACAGGAGAGGATGACTAAACTAGTCATTATTAGTTACTGAGTTTTAAAATAGTTTCCTTTTTTATCAAATAATAACAATAACTTCTCCAAAGGGAAACTAAAATCTGAGCAACTTCAATTTTTACCTAACTTGAAAAAAAATAACAATAGTGAAAAACAATGAGTGAGTGTTTGTTTACTCATCTCTGAAGACCTCACAATGAGAAGTAGGGGTGAAATTGTACCTGGGATCTGTGATAGGGGTTCATTGAGATGTTATCAACATAAAATGTTTTGTATATTGTAAGAAAGTTATAAACCTGTAGACTGCAGAGAATGGATGATAGAACACACGTTTATGTACTACACTGAAGAGAATATTCAGATGTTGTGAGATTGAACACAGAATATTTTAAGTTAAAAAGTACTTAGCCAGCATTGTTTTTAATTAGTGCAGTGATGCATATTTTTCATGAGTAGGTACTGAGAAACTGCTGCTGAAAGCTTTGTAAACAAATGGAGTGAATATTAAATCATTGTAGGTTGTCATTTTAGATGATTCAGGCCCAGTAAAATTTTGGCATGCAAGTTCGGTGAAGTATCCAAGGGAGGGAATTAAGATATTATTAGCGGTAATGTTGCACAAGAGAAACCAAACTAAACTTCAGTGATAAAACAGTACTAACAGTACTACAGTGATAAAATAGTTGGTAGTTGTACAGAATATTAGGAAGAACATGTGCATTGTTGAATTATAGAATTAAGTTTTTTCAAGAAAGTGATGGTTCTACAGAATATTGGCAGCATGTTTGAGAAATACAATTATTCAGTTTCTAAAGACTACACATTTAGCAGCATTGGTATGTTGTTCCTTAGAGTTTTAAGTGTATGCAAGATTTTGTACCATGTAAATATTTTTCTTGCATTTTAAAGAGTGTTTTGAAATAAAGGTGCAAAATTACAATGAAGAGAAGAGGATGTGAATAAAATTACTTGGATTTCTAGTGAAGTCTGGTTGGGGTTCTTGATGCTGCTTATTGTTTTTAATAGGATGTATTCTGGTTTTCTATTTTATAGTAATTCTTTTAAGTAAACTGCCTTGTTCTTACATGTAGCTAAATTTCTGTTGTGCCTCATTCCTGTGTTAACTTTTAAATTGCTCTTAAGTTGTTTATTTAAATGTAGAGAATTTAGCAAGAATATATTGCCACTTCACCTTGAGGTGTTGTCTCGGTTACAAATGTAACACAAAGTATTGCAAGATTGAAATCTCCTATTTTGTAGAGCAGAGGTATATGGCTTGATGGAATGGTGGACAAGGTTGGTAATGATATATGTTGGTTATATCTGTTTTAATATAGGTAGTTCTTATTTCAAATGATTTTAAGATGATATCAAAAACCAAAAGATTCTGTTCAAGTGAGATCTATGTTTTTGAGTAAATCTCTGTATTTACAAAAATATGTTAAACCTGCTTCAGCATTTTTCGTTTTACAGCTCAGAAGAGGAAGAGTAGATCTTTAAGACTAGTGGGAGGAAGAGAGGAATTTATCCTTAAAATGGAGACCTAGCTCAAATGTTTGTAACAGGGCAAACTCCACTAAGGGCACTCAAGGACTAGATGAAACCACAATATAGATTTGTGTAAAAGATGATTGATAACTGAATAGAATACACAAAAGATCTTTCTTTGTCAGCAAATAGTAGTGGTAGTGATTGTGTGATGGTAATGGTAGTGGCGATGATGTTATGCTGATGACAACAAAATTAAACAATGTTTTGTCCAATAATCAATTTGCAAACAAGAGGAAGTACTTACCCAAAGCCAATTAAAGAAAACAGAAAATGGTTTTGCAGCCAGTCTGTTTTTTGTCGAGTGCGAAGAATACAAATAGTAATACTAAGTAGACAGGTCCAACTATTGGAAGATAAATCACCAACATTGATAAAAATGAATTCCACATAATGTTGCCAGTTGAAAAGCTTTCTATCAGAATGGCAGCAGATCAGTCCAATAGCACGAAATATCTGTAATAAATAAGCAGGTGGAATCACAACAATCATAAACAATTTACAGTTAAACATAATCTTGATTTTACATTTGATAGAACCCATAAGTACAACAATTATTAAAAGTAGCTTTATTTTATGAAACTGCAACTAACCAGTAACAAAACCAAACTGTTATTAACCTTACATGAGTTATCACTTAACAACAATGATTTTTTTCTTCAATAGGAACAATGACATGAATTTGTAGGCCAACTGAATTGACTGGAACTTACTGAAATGAAAGGTAAAGTAAATTCCAGCAAAATTTATATTTAGAATAGCAGAGTAAACTTAATACTGTAGGTGTTTGCTCTGGCATGCTGCTATTTAAGCTAACTCACAACTCTTATTTTATTAATGATAATCATTACCTGTGATATGGCAAGGCATAATGTAAACAGATGAGGAACTTTTTTCCAACGACGCGTGATAACAAATATTACACAAATCCAAACCTTTAACGAAAAGAAAATACTTTTTAAATGGATTATTATAAATAACATGTGAGGAAATATAACTAAAACATAAAATTAAGAAATAAACCAATATGATATAGATAATGTTTTGCTGTACATGTTCATTTAAGCCTGAAACCTGTAGTGGTGTGTACAGAGAAGATAGGGGAAACAGATTAGTTTAATGTGATGCTACCTCAACTCTTTCATATTTACAAGTGGTGAATAATCTAGCATAGAATTCAGATCTACTGCAGCAACTAGTATTTCAACCATTTTGACATTGTAAGACTTAATGTGATATAAGTAGTCTTATCAAAAAGAAACTGAACTTCTAAAACAGCAGACCAACCATCCACTACGATGCTATATACATGAGTAATTTTCACCTTTAGTCTAATAACAGCCACATCACATGTCAGTTATTCATTCATATAGAGGTGCAAAAGTGAATGTAGTTACAGTGCAGTGGGCAATTTGTTGCAAGTTGAACAAAGGATTTTGGGAGTGATGATCTTGTCTTAGAACATTTAAATAGAGAAAAACTTTATGAAGATTTTTCCTAATGTTGTAACAAGCCTATGGGATGAGAAATGTTTAAACTGTACACAATGTCACAAGTGGCACCAATGTTTCAAAGATCACTTCCAAAGATGATCTCAAATCTGATGACCTTCCATTGTGAAAGTGCTTCCAGTGATCCATGCAAATTATCACCTGACTGTGAAAGAACCACCTTTGCAAAAATTTGAGCCAACTTTAAAAGGACAACTGAAAACGCATTGTGCCACCACAAAGTTTGTGCTGTTTGCTAACTGATGAACAACAAGAGAACTGTGTCACAGTCAGTAAGGAGTTGTTCCATCATTTAAATACTGATGAAAACTTTCTGGAAAGTGCCACAGTAGGTGAAAAAACATGGGTGTACATCTGTGATGTCAAAATAAAAAGGTAATCATTGCAATGTGTTCTTCAACAATGTGCTAGATCATCATTGCTGCAATTAAAACAAGTATGGCTGAGTCAGCCAAATGTGAAGGTGATGTTGATCAGTTTTTTTGACTGGAAGAACATCATAGGTTTGCTACATGTGGTCAGATGATTAGTAAAGAGTCTTAATTGGATGCCCTGCAGTGTTTGAGAGAATTAGTATAAAGACAGAGGTCTGATGGATGGACAAATGAAACATGGATGTTGCATAACAACACAATTGCTCAAATGTCACTCCATGGCCTTTTGGCAGAGCATAAGATGACTTCTGCAACCCAGCTGCTTTACTCTCTGGATTTGATACCACAAACATTTTCATAGTCCCAAAGTTGAAATCTAGTCTAGCGTTAGAAAATGAATGTAAAACAGTTTTTAAAAGTGTTTAATAAATAAACAATAATTGATATAAAAAGTGAGCAAAGTAAAAATCATCTACTTACACAAAAAACGAGAGAAAGTGTGCTGATATCAAATGTAGTATCTCTAATGATCTTAGAGTAAATGGAAGGGTGATGAGATAAGAATGTCATCATTCTGGCAGAAATGAACATCAGTGGAGCTGAGAAAATTGTGCATAAAACCAAGCCACTTGCAGTCTGTAAAGGCAAAACATCATAAAATGTATACCTTGATAAAACTGATTTTGTTAGGTAGGCAAAGCAACTGAAAATTATGAGGGAAAGTCAGTTATTTACTCATTAGTTAATTTGAAAAGGAAGAACAGTAATTATAACCTTTTAAATGGTTGGATTTTGAGTTCAAGAGCAACGCCATTGTACAGTTTGTGGAGATGACACTAAAACATAATAGTTACACTGAATGAATCTAGAAGAGTGATGATAGAGTTAACAAACTCAGATAAGCAGAAATCATTGAAGTTGTAATAAAAAAGAAAAGTAAACAAGACACAGTTCAACAGTTTGATGATGATCCAATGTTTGAAGATGTCTGTAAATGTAAGATGAGTTTCCTTTCCTGGTATGTAGTCTATTGTTAGTGAAGATGGTGAATGGTACAAAGCAGCTGACATATCATTTGTACTATAAATATTAATTGAGCTAAATTAGTTGGTAACTGAAAGTTTCCAAAGGAGCCAAGCATGTGTAGACCAACTTCAATTTGTATTATTATCTCATTTATTTGGGATAATTTCAGAGCTCTGATGCCTTCCTCAAGGGCACTGGAAATGTAAATTAAGTGACTCAGCTACAACCAGGAATCATAACTGAGTCACAGACGCAACTTGTAGAAAGCATACTTGATTCAGACAAAAATTAACACCTTTTTGAGATGTTAGCCATGAAAGTTCTATCACTAAAATCATGGCAACAACAGAAACAAACACTAGGCTGTTAACAATAGCTCTCAAGTTTTCAAACTAACTGAATCAGGTCACCATAAAACAGTGCCACTTGAACAAACTATCAATACATAAATCTTCTAACATATACTCTCTGGTAGCAGGAAAACCACCACAAATTCAAATAATAGATATAATCACGTGATCAAGATCACGGTCAATGACTGACCAGGCTGTCTGCTGTTGTTACACATCGCTCATCACAATGTGTTTTGCATTGTTTTAGCCTTCAAATGGCTCAGTAAGCAGTCCAACATTCTCCCCCCCCCCCCACACACACACTGATCAGAAGGGGGATTGAAGCAACATGAATTGAAGTGCTTTGCTCCAGAACACAATGCACTGCCCAGTCTGGAAACTGAGCCCACAATCTAGTGATCATGAGTGCAACAGCCTAACTACGAGGCTACATGCCTTCACAATAGATATAATATAATATAATATAATGAACTTATCGTATCCAGTGCTCAGGTGCACTACAACTCATCAGAAAAAGTAACCAAACATGCATGAACAGTATATAGAATATGCACAGGAAATGAACAGTGAATTTAAGGCAGCATGCAAGTTTTGAAGGATGTAATGTCTCAACAGCTAACAAATGATGCAGATAGTTTATTCCAAGCTTCAGCAATTCTGAGCCTGAAGAAATATTTCTAAAAATCATGGTTGTTGTATTGTTTCTTGATCTTGTAAGCATGTCCTTGAGTGTTAGACATAAGGAATTTGGGAAGATGCCTGAGGTTATTGTTGGAAAGATGGTGGACAATTTTGTTGGTGTCTACCAACTTAGTTGCCAGATGTCAGAGCTTTAATATGTCCAGAAAAGCAAGATGTTCAGAATATGGTAGTTGCCTGACAGCCAGAATTCATCTGCTTGCACGTTTCTGAACAGATTCCAGGAAATTGATATGCTGAGCAAGATAGGGGTTCCAGCTTTAAATAGATAGCCAGAGAGCAGCTAAAAAAGGTCTTATTGAGTGATGCTATGACACCCTCAGCTTTCTTGATAATTTTAGAAATGTGGTTTGTCCAATGCAAATTGCTGTTGACAATAATGCCCAGGTCACATTCACTATCAGACTTCTTAAGATTGGTGTTATTGAAGGAGTATGTAAAAGCTAGATTTTTCCTCCCATTTTTTACAATTTTATCATTTCATTTTTTTGCTGAATAGACAATATATTTTACACTATTGAATTATTAATGCTAAAGAGCTTATATTGATGATGATGATTAACAATGAAGTTGCTAACTATAATGGAGAAGGGAAAAAAGAAATGATGATGCATATGATGATGATGATGATGATGTCAACTAGACAGCATCAAATAAAATGTAGCAACAGTATTGTTGTTTATAAATATGGTTACAGCAATATTAAAGATGATTATAATGAACACTATTAAAACAACTACAACAGCAATAACAAAAACAATAATAAAAAAATAATGATATTTCTATTTTTAGGCACAAGGCCAGCAATTCTGAGGTAAAGAATTTTGTTAAAATTGATGACCCAAGTACTCCACAGGTACTTTATTTTATCAACCCCAAAAAGATGAAAGGCAACATTAATATTTATGAAAATGAAAACCTAATTATAGTAGTGATAAGGTTAAAGATTTTGACCATATGAGCAATGACAAGCTTGATTGTAACATCCTTAAATAGCAAACTCTAGAAAACAGTAAACTTACAATAGTAGTAGCAATGGAATACTGGCTTGCATAGATGAAGGCTGACGGAGCAGTAGGGAATGTTCCATAAAGAAAGCCATTCATACTAAGTGAGCTTGTCTCATTTGCATTAGCCCCTGGCTTGACAATATAGATAACTTGCCAGGTTACAAGTGGTAACAATAGTCTGAAAAAATAAGATAAAACTGGTTAGAAACAATAAACAATAAACAAACATTTTGTGTTGTACACTCAACAAGCTTGGCATGAGAATGAATATTGTACCCTACTCACTTTCATCAAAAAGCAAGTAGTTCTGCCAGAACTCACTGTGCTATATGGAAGCAAGACTGAGAAATAGGTAGTTTAGCCATCAAATTGAGAAAATCTAGCTTCCAAACCAAAGTTCTTGCTATAGAGGTGGGAAGATGGAGGTTTGTGGACAAATCTGTCTATGATCTGGAACAGCTTTCAGTTTCTGGGAGAAATAGAACCTCAACTCTTAAGGAGTAATGAAAGAGGTGAATTTCCAAAGGTATAATTTACCCTTTGTTCAACTGTGTCTCAGACTAAGTTGGTGACAACATTCAAGGTACCTTGGCTCTGGGGTACTTCAAGCACCCAGGAAGGTGCAGGTTGCAATACAGACAGTAGAAGAGAACATGGTAGCAGAGGGGTATCCAGGAGTCATGAACTGGATGTGGCTCTACTCCCATATAGTGTAAGGAGTTAAGGGTCAAATGATTTGCATGAGGTTAGGAGGCTTCTTTGCTGAAGGCCTTCTGCTATTCAGCTTTCCCTAGCATTTTTTACTACCAGAGGGGGTGGTATACTTCAAAAGATTTACATGAGAGGGACAAATGAGTTATTGCTTGTTTCTTATTATCTCTTATCAATATTTTGATCTCAAAGTACAAATACAAAATAGATGTGGAGATAAATTTCTACATGTATTTCTTTCAAATTCCAAGAAAAATCTTTCTTTTGGCACATAAATCTATAAAATATATGATAATTATACAGTAAAACTATCGCAGTCAACAACACCTAACCAAGCTGAAAATATAAATTACTTATCATTCATCATTGACACTCTGTCAGCTACAATGACAAGGGTTCCAGTTGGTCAAATCAACAGAACAGCCTGCTCATGAAATAAACATGCAAGTCACTGAGCATTCCACAGACATGTATCGTTAACAAGTTACTACGAAGATTCAACATGATACAGAATGTGACAAGGCTGATCCTTTGAAATACAGGTACTACTCATTTTTGCAAACTGATTGGACTGGAGCAACGTGAAATAAAGTGTCTTACTCAAGGACACAATATGCCATCAGGAATTGAATTCCTGACCTTATGATCATGAGCTGAATACCCTAACCACTAAGCCATGAGCCTTCACTATGAGTGACTATACCCAAGTTGAGACAAACTACCACCTGAGTAAATTAGGAAAGTAACAGTAACAATACTACCCTTAAAGCAAATAGATCCCTCTCCTTGGAATGAAAAAGGTTCTAGGTCTGTTAGAACAAGTAACCACAATGATAAAAAAACAGTATACATACACATGCACACATACATATACGTTAATAAACATACATTTATATATATTCATATAATGATGGCTGTCAATTCATAGATGAGTATAAGCATCACTGACATATCCTAGATGCGAAAGACAATGACTGTCAGCAATGTCCGAGGTGAAATTTAAATTCAATAACAGCTTGCACAACACCAATACAACTCTCACCTACAAAGCCAAATAGTCCAGAAACAAGCAAGAGCAAAATCTCCGGCTTCACAATGAGGTGGATGTTATTTCAGAATTTCCTTCTCCTAGAGTGATCTCTAAACAAAGACTAGGGATCTCCTACTCCCAGCTATTGGGTGGGCATTGATTCTACTGACTTCATTTGTCCTTTAATAGATTTTGTTTTTCACCCTGCAGGGTGTCTATCAAAAGTCACCTCCTGTACCAAGCAAGCTTCTTAAGTGACACAAAGTTCAACCTACTCACACACATACATAAACAGCCATAACCTCACATGCACACACACATACGTACATACATGTGTTATCATTACACACACACACACACACACAGACCTGTGCGCATGCACATACCCACACATGCCTCCTTTACTTGCACTCTCCTGTCTTAGAAAGAACTTTTTCTTCACCCATTCCCTTCCAGTCATTTCAATATGTGACCGGGTGTGTATCGTTGGCGATTTTCTTTCTCCGTCTTCCCTTGTTTAAACTTTTTCTATATATCTGATGAAGAGATCCACTCAGAACATGAAATCCTCTTTCTTTTCTTTCCTTTCCTGAGCGTCCAATAACACAGTACTTGTACCACGTCCTCACGTTGTTGTTTTTTCTTGCTTGTTCTAGTTTGGATTGACTATATATATATATATATATATATATATATATATATATGTGTGTGTGTGTGTGTGTGTGTGTGTGTGTGTGTTTTTATATTATTAATAAATTCATAAACTCATCAATAATATACTCAGGAAATCAATATTTAATATTTTGAAAGACATACATCCAACATGACACGGCAACATAATAAATTTAAAATTTAAAATATAAATATCAATACATATAAAAATCTGAATATAGATAAATATATGTGTGAATATATATGCGTATAAAAATTTATGCGTAATTAAGCATGAATATTGTAAAGTCTAAAATATAAAATATAAAGGAACCTAAAATTTAAAGAGTTAAATATCTTACGATCGTTTCGCGGATATTACTATAATCACAAAGTGATCTAAAGATCATCTTATTATCAGTAATTCCGCTCTTCAGAGATGCATTAAGAACCAATAGTATATATATATAATATTAAAACATTAGAAATACCTCTGTAGTAAGAAGTTTGCTTCCCAACCACATGGTTTCGAGTTCAGTCCCACTGCATGGCCTCATCAGGTCGACCAAAGTCTTGTGAGAGGATTTGATAAAAAAATGAAAGAAGCCCATCATATATGTGTGTCTTTGTGTCTATGTGTCATTGTGTCTATGTGTCTTTGTGTCTATGTCCCCACCACCACTTGACAACCAGTGTTGGTGTGCTTACATCCCTGTAACCTAGCGTTTTGGCAAAAGAGAATGATAGAATAAGTACTAGGCTTTAAAAAATAAGTCTTGATTTGTTTGACCAAAACCTTTCAAGGGGGTGCTCCACCATGACAGCAACCAAATGACTGCAACAAGTAAAAGATAAAAAAATAAATTCTGTAATTGAAAAGCATAGGAAACTAAAGAAATTTTTGATAAAACAAAGGTAGGGTAACTGTCAACACATCTGCTTCTAACCCATTTACCATCAAGCAACCAGTAATCATCATAACACATAAGCCATCAAAATTCACATTGATTTTTTTTTTTTTGTTTTTTTGAGTTTCATTTTTTTTTTTTGTAAAATAAGAAATATAGACATACGTTTTAGCAAGAACCAATAAAAATGGAACAACTAATTGGATACCAAGCTGATTCTTAGTTTTTCCAACCAAATTCAGACCAAGGTAGAAGAGGGCAGATGCAGCAAATGCATTACCTGGAAAAGAAAAATCACATTAAAATACAACAATAAAAAAAAAAGTTAAATAAAGTTTATAATGTTCAGTGATTAAAAATAATTTTGATTTTTGAAATTGTTTAAACATGTATTTCATAAGCAAGATAATTATCCTCACAGTATATTTTTATCATAACAATTTATCATAAACAAACAGAAACTATGAGACACACATCTTGTAGAATGACACCAATACAGATTCTTGATGATCTACTTGCAGTATTTTGAATAAGTTGCACATTCACATCAAAGAGACACATAACAAGTTACTGCAAAAATAAGGTAAAATTAAAACTGCTGCTTATAAAATATGGGATTGGTCTTATTTACAAATTATATTTTTTGATTTCAAAGTCTGTGTTTTAGTGACCAAGATTATTCACATCAACCAATACAAAATGAATGAATTGACTTGGACATTGACTTGGACATTATACTGAATTTTTTCATAAGTTTCAAGATCTCCTTTTAAAGGTGAAGGAAATCAGATAAACAAGACTATACATGAATCAAATTTTTCAGCGATGATCATTCGATAGTAGTAGTTGTCAACTGGCTGTCAGCTGGTCAACATGTCTTTGTTTACATCAATTCTCTCTCTCTAGAGAGAGAGAGAGAGAGAGAGAGAGAGAGAGAGAGAGAGAGAAAGAGAGAGAAAGTGAGTGATAAGTGACATGTGTTCTTAACCTTCCCCCTCCCTTCCCCCTCTCTTAAGAACACATGTCACTTATCTCTCGCTTTCTCTCTCTCTCTCTCTCTCTCTAGAGAGAGAGAGAGAGAGAGAGAATTGATGTAAACAAAGACATGTGAGAGATAACTGGCATGTGTTTTTAAGAGAGTGTGAAAGAGAGAGAGAGAGAGAGAGAGAGAGAGAGAGAGAGAAAGCGAGTGATAAGTGACATGTGGTTTTAAGAGAGGGGGAAGGGAGGGGGAAGGTTAGGGTTAGGAGTCCCTGCAGTCTGCTACCTGCTGGCACGCCCTTTCCATCTTTCTTTATGGAAATTGCCAAATTGATGTAAACAAAGACATGTTGACCAGCTGACAGCCAGTTGACAATCAGCGAATGATCGCCAATTTTTCTTAACCATCTCTGTTTTTCAGTTTATTTTTTAAATAATTAAGATTTTTAAGAGGTTTAGTAAAATATCAGTAACTATATATCTTGGTATATAGTACATTGGTACTATATGACACAATATATAGATTTTGATGGGAAATCAATATGGATAGTCTTAAGTAGCTTAATATTAAAAGTGTTAAGAATATTAGAAGCATAAATGAAGTGTTCAAATGGAGAATGAATGATGGACTCAAAATAAAATCATATAAACAGACTACCAAAAATGTTTTTGCACTCATATGCTAATTTGGAAATTGTAGAAACACAATGCAGCACATGAATTAAGATTAAATATAATAAAGTATTAAAAACATTGTTACTTACCTAACACTGTCAGAATATTTTTTATAATGATGGGAATTGTTTGTTGAAAGATAAAATTGAACATAATTCCCAATATTGTCATAAATACTATGGGATTTTTGATTACATCCACAAGAATTTTTAAATTTACATAAGGTTGTTTTCTGTTTTCTTGAAAATTATTAGGATTTCGATTTTTATGTATTTCCATCATAATGAAACAAATAGGGTTAATCAAAGCTAACGAGATAGGAGCAAACAGGTAGATATATTTAAGATATATTGAATTGTCACCATATAAGGCTTTCACTGCAATAAAAAGAAGTAGAAATACAGGTAATAAAATAATTTGATAAAATTAACTGATTAATATATACTTAATAAAAGCTTATATTGTTTAAAAAAATAAACTCTTCCAATAGGACATGGCATTTTTCTGAAAAGTGAATAATTCAATATGTTAACATTGACCTCTATTTGTAATGGAATACGTTGCATAACCACAGACAGATTTTATTTCAGTGTAATTTTAATGTGTTTTCCCATGCTGGCCTACAATGTATCACCACTTTCAATCTTTCATTAATTCATGTGTGATTCATTATCCCAAGAACTTACTACACAATTTCTCATGTCTTCCTCATCTCAGGCACCTTCAATCATCGGCCTATATCCAATAATCATTATTTTTTTATTCATACTACATTCCTGTACCAGTGCAGTTGTTGTCTCTCTTGTATACATTGGTTTACTTCTGTTCAATTAGGATCTGCTTTTCATCCATATTAATATTATTCATCTAACCATTATGCTCCTTGCATTTCTCTCTAGCCTCTACAGATCTTCCACAACCAATACCCAAGCCTCACTACTATGTTGTATCAGGCATCTTAAACATGCTTCACACTGACTGCCTTTTGCAGAGATAAATTGCCATTTTTTTGCAAATAGAAGTGACAGTTCCCTGAACATCTACAGTTCCTTTCTTATGAGAATTTCAGACATTGCTATATTAATATTTTAAAAATTAAAAAGTTATTGCTTTGAACTCTGGACTATTCTTCCTGATTTAGGACTTTACTTCCAACTCTGCAACAGATTTTGCTATAAGAACCAAGTCATCAGCACATTAAAGTACCCAATGTTGATTAGTCTGGAACTCTTCTGTTAAAGTCTCAAAAACTATAACAAATAGAAAGGGACCAATGTGAAAGCCTACCAATACACTGTATCTCTTTCTGAACTTGCTGCCAACTTTAATCTTATACATGGCTTGATTGACACTCACAAGCCAATCATCTACATCTAGTTCTTTACTGTCCACCAGACTAGTTTTAATAGTCTGGTGGACAGTAATAACCTTTTTTCTATGTATAACTTTAAATGCAGAGTAGCTTCGTTTTAAATGAAAACTACTCCTGCAATTGCCATCATCAGAAATATGCCATCTATGGCTCTGAATTTTAGTACAAGCACAAATTGCATCATATACAAGTTAACCATATTCTGTAATAACTTTGTTATAACTCTCAACTAGTTTAACAATTTGTGTAAAATCTCTGAAAAAATAACCCCAAATATATGAGATCTGAAGGTCAAAGGCTAATGATAGCTTGGTTAATTGGGATGTAGTTAATAGAATCAACCACAATACATATCGAGTACATATATTTTATCAATTCTTGACAACTAGAAGATAAAGTTAACTCTTGTAGTAACTGAATAATTCAGCAGCATTTGATAAGGATGCTGAACCTTTCATACAAGATGACAAAGGACCAAGATACTTGATGCCTTGCTGTACTCAAGAAGACCTGTACTCTACAGCAGAAGTGTTAAGGTCACTCCTCCTGATGAATAGGATTGGCCTGCAAGAATTTTGTGTTGGTGTCATGTAAAAAGCACTCAGCACACTCTGTGAAGTGGTTGGCATTAGGAAGGGCATCCAGCCATAGAAACCATGCCAAATCAGACTGGAGCCTGGTACAGCTCTTCAGCTTGCCAACTCTGGTCAAACCATCCAACCCATACCAGCATGGACAATGGACATTAAATGATGATGATGATGATGATATGCTAACAACAATCTCATATAAAAATGATTATGACAACAATATATAGTCTCAAACATTTTCTGCTGCTGGAGCTGTTAGTTTTCTATCCATTGTTTTTCATGCACCAAAGTTAGGCCTAGAGCTATCTCGCTGGTTTTTTTCCAGTTACTACTCCTTCATCGTCATCATCATCATCATCATCATCATCATCATTGTTGTTTAATATCTGCTTTCCATGCTGGCATGGGTTTGATGGTTTGACTGAGGGCTGGTGAAACCTGATGGCTACACCAGGCTCCAATCTGATCTGGCAAAGTTTCTACAGCTGGATGCCCTTCCTAATACCAACCACTCCGAGAGTGTAGTGGGTACTTTTTACATGCCACCAGCATGATGATGACACCTTCTCAAAGTCATATATATATGTACCATGCTTAAAGTACATATTATAGGAATTCAGTCTTCTTGGAGAATATAGAGAAAAGAATCAAATATATTAATAAAAATAAAATAGAAATATTGCCCAATTAACACAGCTCCTTGGATCCTGAGTGCCTTTATCAGAGACCACTGTTTTGCAAATATTTGATCAGATAACACATCTGAGGATAACTCAATATTTTGATGTATTGCTTTCTAATGTAGTGACCCTTGAGTCAGTGTTTCTTCCTCCCCTCTCTAATTCTAGTAGAGATTTAGCTATAAGAACAAGGTCATCAACGTAGAGGAGCTCCTAAAGGTTACCAGTCTTAAATTTGTCTACTACGGCCTGGAGGACTGATAAACATGAGGAGACTGAGGAGTGATCATTGGTGAACACTAAATTCATTGCTATACTCATTGCCAATTTTCACCTTATTGACAGCATCCCTGTACATGACTTGTACAGCTGTCACCAGCTTCTTCTCAATCCCTAGCTTCTGCACTGACCACCAGATAAGGGAGTAGACCCTGTCAAAGGCTTTCTCCATGTCAACGAAATCCAAGTAGGGGGGTTTATTTTTAGCTACATGCTTCTCCTGCAGTTGCCTTACTAGGAAGATAGCATCAATAGTACTTCTCCCTGGCATAAAACCAAACTACATTTCGTCTAGGCTCTCTTTCAAATTAGTTAAGCTACGACCCTCTCTGTAACTTTCATGACCCAGTCCAGCAGTTTGATACCTCTGTAGTTATTTCTGTCTAAGGTGTCACCTTTGTAGCACTTGACTAAAATGCTGCTACACCAGTAGTTGGATGTAACTCCATTGTGGACAACTTGATTAACTATACGAGTAACTTGGTCACAAAATATATGGTAGCGTTTCAAATTAAAATAAAAAATAAGTCAAATAAAAACCTTCGAATTTTATTTGTCATATGAGTGAGGCAATTATGCTTAAAATACTCACTTTATTACTAAGCTAGAAATAGCTGATGCAAATAATTATTAAAATATACTGTATACTTACATATTGGATAGCCAAGGGCAAAATCATTGCTACATGTAGTAAAAATACCAAAAATACCAGCATAACCAAAGTTGATTGGACGGTAGGTAATAAAAGTAACTAATATGACCAAAGTGAAGATGATGAGTTTAGAGACTAAGACACACAAAATGAATTTGTAGTTAACTTCTTCCCAGTGGAGTTCCCACATTCCTTGCATGACCATCGCTGGTAAGCAGAAATTCCATACAAAAATTCCAATGCTTTTTCCAGTTTTGAAAGTAATTATTTTTGTCCATCCAGCCCAATAACCAGCAAAGATAACAGCAAAACATTGTACAATAGCAGGATATAAATTGTTTATGGAACAGTCTCCTGGGTTGGGTACAATTGTAGAGTTGTTCATTATGCTGGAAAACAAGATATTGCAGCAATAAAAACATATCCAGATGACAACAATAGTATTTAAAATAATGAGCAGAAATAACAGTTCAACAAACAACAATAACATATACAACAATGACAACAACAACATAAATAATAAATAGCAGGGAAAAACATATTTGATGAGCTCTAATTATAACTACTATTTGCATTATATCTCATAAATATTTATCAATAATAACTGTAAACCGTGGCTTATAGATTGATCCAGTATACAAGTCAATCTTAAAGATTCTTAGGTGTTAGGCCCATACCTACTGTATTGATCAACTCTCAAACAGATAATATGCTTACTGATGCTGTCCCAGAGACGTTCTCAGAGCTTCTCAAACTTTTTTAATTATCACCTCTTTTATTTCACTAACTTTTCCAATGCACTCTTGCTACAATTCAATGCTCCCTTTCTCATTCTTAAGGTAATATCAGGCCAGAATAACTTAATTCCAGGTACAAGTTTGATGTGGCTGACTACTTACCACAACAGGGTCCTACAATAAGTGAATATCTGATACATCAATGCTTAATCATTCATCACATCATCATCATTTAATTTCTATTTTCCATGCTGGTGTAGGTTGGACAGTTTCACAGGGACCAGCAAGATGGTAGGCCATGTTGAACTCCAGTGTCATCTTTGGCATGATTTCTACAGCCGGATACCTTTCCTAATGCCAACCACTTTATAGAGTGAATTTTACATGCCACCAGTACTAGTTAGGTTGTTATGTAATTTGCAAAACAGAAAAGAAAAGGGGGGGAAAAGGAAAGGAAAAGAGCTCTCACTACTAAAGAGAATATTTGAGAGGGAAAGGTTGAAGTGGGTGGTTGTATGCCAGGTATTGAAAGGTTAAAGTATGACAGAGAGACAAGCATGGGTGTCTTGCTATAGAGGAACTACATGACTGAAACAGATAAAAGAAAGGTAGTGACGAAGTGCTGGAGCAAACACTCAAGTTACAAGAAAGTGAGCTTAAGAGAGGATAGAGACAGTGAGTCATGGGAGGGGATAGGAGTGTCAGGGAAGAATAAACAGGTGGAGGTTAATGTAGTGAGTGATGAATAAGGATGAGGTTGTGGATGATGGGAAATACCAGTATATAGAGGGGTAAGGTGGGAGATATTGGAGTGGATCAGGAAGGAGAATCAAACAGAAAGTAGTAGGATGATGTGCAAGGCATAGAAATAGTAGAGAGGGAGATATAAAGGGGCTACAGTAAGTGGGACATGATGGTAGATATGAGAGGGCATTGAGAATGATAGCAGATAAGAGAGGTGTTTGGTTATAATGGAGAGTAATACAGGGGAGAGAGAGCAGTGGCTGAAGGTACAGAAAAGGGGTGATTGATAGCAATAGTGTGGTCTGAGAGGATAAGAAATAGAAATGGTTCCAGGGAGAGGGGAGGGATGTAATATGTGCTAATTCTGCTCTCAGGTGAGTACAGCAGCCAAGTGGTATCATAGATGGAGGAAGGATGAAAATGAGGAAAAAGCTTGATGTGTTAGAGAAAGGGGAGAGAGGGGAACAGGGTTTCTCATGTACAAGCATAACCTAATGATTTTAGGAAATCCGTTTTGCTCTAATGGTCTTCTTAAGCACAGCAAAACACCAACCATCTCAGTCCCTTGTCATCTCCCCCATAAGGCTCAACGTCTTGAGATCAGCCTTCAATATGTTACTTCATCCTATGTCTTTCTGAGTCTCCTTCTTCCATGAGTTCCTTCCATTTTAAGCAATCAGCATTTCTTTATGCAAACTGTCCTCATCTGTATACTTCACATGACCAAACCTAAACAGTCTTCTCTTTTGCACACATCTGATTTCTCATGTCTAACTTTTCTCTCAATACATTTACACTTTGTCATGCATACTAACATTGCACATTCAGCAAAGCAAAGTAACTTCATACCTATCTAGTCTTCACATGTCCTCTACATTCAGGGCACATGTCTCACTACCATGTAGCATCATACAATCTGCCTATTGCTAACAGAAGTAACAGCTCTCAACTTTCACAATCCTATTCTTATTCTTTTCTTCTCTAGGCACAAAGCACAAAATTTTTGGAGAGGGAAGCCAGTTGATTAGATTGACCCCAATACGCAACTGGTACTTAATTTATCAACCCCCAAAAGGATGAAAGGCAAAGTCGACCTTGGCAGAATTTGAACTCAGAACGTAAAGACAGATGAAATACCGCAAAGCATTTCGCCTGGTGTGCTAACGTTTTTGCCAGCTCGCCGCCTTATCCTATTCTAGTGACTACACTTTCAGAACATCCTCCCCTACTGCTTATCAGGTCACCTTAGTTATCAACCTCAGTTATTGGTTTCAATCCAACATAGGTATGTATTCTTTGGGCTTCAAATATAACTCCATTACTACCAGTTGAGATTTATTTATGCATTCTGATTTACAATTGCATTTTCTAGATGATCACACACAAACACATATATATTGTACAAGTTTATACAAGCTTTTTAAACATGTCAGTGTATTGTGATATTAAAAGATGACACACTCATAGCTGCAATCAACAATGTACAAGCAGGTATGTTTGCATATATATGCATGTGCAAGTCAGTAAGTATATCACATAATGCAACAGGTGCAATGACCACCTTTGTTACCTGTATGGAAATACCCACAGATTTTGACAATGTTTTTTAAAATATACTTTAATTTATTGTTCTTATTCATTTCAAATGAATATACAAATTTCGAAGTATATTATTGTTGTTAATGTTGGCATTAAGAAGGGCATCCAAACAGAGAAACCATGCCAAATCTGACAATGGAACTCAGTGTAGTCCTACAGCACATCAGATCCTGTCAAACTATCCAATTCATGCCACTATGGAAAATGGACATTAAATGTTGTTGATGATGATGATGATGATGATGATGATGATTGTCATTGCTACTGTAATTGTTATAACTGCTTGGATCATAATTAACAAGCAGTTTATCATAACATCACATTTAAAACTTTTGTAAAATTTAATAGAAGACAAAAACTAAAAAATACTATACAGATGTATCTATCACCTCACCACCATCCCCTTTGTCCGCATTACTCACAAAAATGTTCAACTACCTTCCCCAAGAAGCAGTACTACCCACTTGACAAACACTGTTCTAGCTGATTATTATAATACATATATACTATTAAAATTACTACAAAATACTTAAGTAAGCAATACTTACAGATGACTGCCCTAGAGTAGACTTAACTGCCAATTATAATATACATACCATACATCATATAATAAATTGATACCACTTCTGTGAAGTACTTAAACCATACTTACCACCACCTCCTGCTATTTGCATCAGAGATGTGTACAAATAGACAATGACATTACCAAGCCCACATGACCAACACTCAAAATGGTTAGTCCTTTGTTTTAACTGTTCAGATTTCATTGTGATCACTTTCAGATATTAAAGCTGAATATATTTTATTCCCATGGCTCCATCAACAAAAAGAATGAAATATGAAGCTACTTTCAGACTAAAAGTTGTTGCATTTCAGATTTCTTCAAACAAAACTGCAGCAATATAGAAGTGCAGAAGAAATGAAAAGCTGGTACATGATTGGAAGAAAAGTAAAGCTTCCCCGAAGATGCCAAAGAAGAAATGTGTTGCAAGAATTGGCATCCATGAATAGCCTGATTTGGAAAATTACTTTGAAGGTTGGATAAATGAAAATAAAGTGGCAAAATGTGTATCATAGTAAATGTACACACACCATCAGAAAGAATAAAACTGTGGAATTGCCTGAGATAAAATCTCTTCATAGACTCGTGTTAAAACTACAATATATTTTGAAGTGAGACAAATATCATCACTGTAGTAATTCACAAGAATGACAAACACATTTTGCCTTTCTTGAGGCTTGTCAATGCAGTACACAAGTGTCACATGTTTAAAGAAAATTTGTGCCTCAATATTGAGTGAATAAGATTCACTGATACTGAAGAAGCTTGCCAGGCTGTAGACAAAGTCAATAAATGCAATTAAAACACCATTAAATTAAAATTGCAATCTATGTATCATACTAAAGGCATATACATCATAAGAAAGCATGAAGCTGTAGAATAGGTTGAGATAAAAATCTTTGTATACTTATTGTATTAAAAGCAATATATACAGGAGCAAGGCAAACATTGTAGCAGCAGCGATTTATGAGGACAACACACACTTTATGCTTTTCTTGAGGTTTTTCAACACTGTGCACCCCCAACTGTTAATAGCATAAACAAAATTCATGCCTCAATATACATCAAATAAAGGATTCATTGGTATCACAGAAGCTTGCCAGGTCGTAAGCCCCAAGAAAGGCAAAACACATCTGTCATTTTCATGAGTCACTGCAGCAACAATGTTTGTCTCAATCTGATATCTATTGTCTTTTTAACACAAGTCTATAAAGAGATTTTATCTCAGACAATTTCATAGATTCATGTCTTCTCACGGTGTGTACATTAGTAGGATATATAAGTGATGATTTTAATTTAATGCTGTTTCATTTGCATTCATTGAGTTTTTGAAAACAAAGTGGTTATAGAGTCACCTAATCTAACATACTCAAGAACTTAAGCAGGCAAAAAACACATCCAAATGAAAGCAAGTGTTTCAAGGCAACAGAAGCAGCAAAAGACAAAAATTTGCACAAAATCCCTCTTTAGACCTTGTAGAAAAAAATTACAAATTTCCAGAGATATTTAATTAAACTGAGAAAATAAATGACCATAATGTAATGGCTGAAACCAGTGTAGGAACAATGACATTGTTGGGAGAAAGAACAAGGGAAATGTGGTTAGTGTGAGACCCAGAGGGTGGCATATTATGCATGGTGAGAGAAGGAGCAATAAGTGAGATAGATGGGTTAATTCAATGTGACACAAGATCAGCCAAGTCTGAGGAACAAAGGCTATTGTAATAGTGATAAAAGGGGTAAAGTGAGAAAACAATGTCTGTAGGCCTGAGGCTGTGTATGCTGGTGTATATATATACGAGGCTTCTTTCAGTTTCCATGTACCAAATTCACTCACAAGACTTTGATCAGCCTAAGAGTATAGAAGAAAATACTTGTCCAAGTGCCATGCAGTGGGACTGATCCCAAAACTATGTGGTTGGGAAGTAAGCTTCTTGACTACACAACCCAGGCCAGGAGGAAGGGGCTGTGACTATGTCCTTCCCAGACTCTCTAAGATCAGTTAGATCAACATGGTTGATGGGCCTTTTGAGCAACTGCAAGGAGATAGCTGTAGGATAAAAGGGTAAAGAGGGAATTTAAGAAGAATAACATTGTGGAGAGAAAGAACAAGGGAAATGTGTATGCATGATGAGAGAAGGAGCAATAAGTGAGCCAGATGGGTTAATTAAATGTGACACAAGATCAGCCAAGTGTGAGGAACAAAGGCTATTGTAATAGTGATAAAAGGGGTAAAGTGAGACAACAATATGTCTGTAGGCCTGAGGTTGTGTATACTGGTGAGTGACTTCATGCCATACCATTAAGACTTTGTTTAGATGCAGTCTGCTACTATATTTGTATTATGTTTAGTAGCACTGTGTCCACTGGTATTTGATACCATCCTGAGATCATCGATATTGGTGTTGTTACTGTTCTACTTGAACAATTACAAGCTGGTGGCTGCACAAAAAACATGGGCAAAGAAGGAATTCCTGACTGACATTCTGGAAAGGAATGACTGGATGTAGTACATAGTATAGAATGACATGAATAATGAAGAAGACAGGAGTACCTGAGTGGAAGTGATCCAAGTCAACCAGTTCTGAGGATCAGAGGCCATTGTAATAACAGGAAAAGAAAAGGCAGAGACAAGAGACAGCATGTCTGTAGGCCACATGACTTCATACCTATCAATTTAGCCATCTTTCTTTGGTGAAGTCTAGGATATATGTGTGTTGCAGCAGCACCGTTCCATCAATGGAATCAATACTCAATCATGGGAGTCACCTGAGCCTTATAGAGGATTACTAGTTGTTGAGGGATGAAGTATTTTCTGACTGTGAAGAAGAAGGTCACTATTGAATAATTGGCAGAGTAGGAAGAGTTGTCATTTTCGGTAATGGGAAAGATTCTAGCATGATTCTGAAGATTGGGATACACCATTGGGATGAAGGAGAGAGGAGGAGAGAGAGAAGAGAGAAGGATGTTTAGCAAAGATGGGGACTAGCTCTAGAACGCACTGTTTAAGGAAGGAACCTTGTATTGGCCAGCGGGCTTGATGGTTTCAAGTGTTCAGAGGTGCTTTCATACTTAATAGTGAGCTTAATGGAGTGAAGAGGGATAGTTTTGGATAACTTTTACCAAATCTGTACATTGTGGGATTGAATGCAAAGCAGGTAGCAAATATGGAGGTTTTCTCCATGGAGGTACTAGTTACAGAAGCATTTATTGTTGAGAAATAGAAAGAAGGATATTCTGCAAAATTCGTACTTAAATAAGAGAACAAAATGACCAGCTGCAATATGGGAAACAGGAGAGCTTGTGGGCCATGGATGCTAGAAAGCAATCTCTGCATTTCAGAGGATGGTCTTCCAGGAATTACTGTAGTGGATAAAAACTTAAATTTGTAAGAGTGGGTGATTTTTTTTACTAAGTCTTTTGAAAGTTACATAAAAAATATATACTTTCTAAATGAAAAAAGTAATTTAAAACTTTCAATAGAAACAATCTTTTTTTTAATCTAACAAAACCTAAATTATTTGGAAAAAAAAAAGTCAAAACAAAGAAGGCAGAGAGAGGTGTTATATTGCAAACAATTACACCATATGAAGGAGTGCCAGGTCTTCCTTTTTTAAATTTTAAACACATTTTGATTGGTTAAACTTGTGCAATACCCACAAGTACTTCCCCATCCTTAATTTTACCCAAAAGAAAATAATCATTCTTTGTGACATTTTATATTGAAATATTTTTCGATTTGACATAATTTCTGTCTTCTATTCATACTTCAAATTTTAGTCTTGGAGGGACAACTTTTAAGAGTTATTTTTCAATTGATATAGCATGCAGAGGAATCAGAGACAAATCTGGTTACAATAATATATATATATATATATATATATATATATATATATATATATATATATATATATATATACTACAATAAGTGCATTATACAACATTAGTAGGTGCAGTGCATTTGAATAGTTTAGAAGCTAGCTTCACAACCATGGGGTCCCAGATTCAATCTTGAACAGACTGCCACTTTCTATAGTCTCAGTCTGACTCATACCTTATGAGTAAAATTGGGTAAATGGAATAGAAGCCCATCAGGATTGTACCTGTGACATAAAAGTACAGCCTTGTCATACACTGTATCACACTGATTCAGTTTGAGAATTATATTAAGGGTACAGTGTCCATAGAATACTCAGCCATTTATATGTTAATACAGGATTAGATAATTCAACTTATCAAACAACTGAATCCTCATCAAGTGACAGAGATCCCTCACCACCACTGTATATATATATATATATATATGAACCCATAATGTGTGTGTGTGTGTGCATAGAGGTAATAAGGTAGATAAACACAGTTAGGCTGGAGACATATTTACATGGAACACAAGATACAGATTATAAAATAATGAAAAAAATATATATTGAAAAAAATATATATTGAAAAAATTATGTAATGCCCTATCTCAACAGCTGTTTCAAGAAACCAAACTTACATAACCATATTTATAAGTGACATGTGCATAATGTCATAGGTGTGTGACCAACAAGTTCAGATAAAATTGTTAAAGTAAGTTAGGCCTCCCTTTTCAAAAAAAAAATGGCAAATGCAATCTTCTAGTAGTCTTTACAAGCATAAAGTTTTAAAGAAAAGAGGAAGGAATAGGAGTTGGAGGAAGCAAAGAGAGAGGGTAATTAAGAAGCAAGACAAGATAAACATATAATCTGACAAAGACCAGATTTAAAGAAAATAACATTAATAGCTGGCCAAAGAAAAAAGGTATTCAGTAAACCTAACAGAGGGATTCAGAGTAGTAATTCTCAAACAGTAAAGCAGTTAAGAATATCAGAAGCGATAGGCATAGGAAAATTAAGCATTGAGGTAAGAGTGTGGTAGCAGTGGGGAACAAAAAAGATACTGTGAGAAACAAGAATTTTAGCTAAAATGAAGAGAAATTATAATGATTGTACATAATGGGCAAAGGCGCTATAGATTTTGTGCTTGCAAGAGATTGCATAAGAAGATCAATCAATAAAGAGGTCTCGTTCTGGCATAATATTGTGAGTGGTTCCTGGCAACCACAACCTATAGACCAAGATAAGGTATAAGGTATGCCAAGACTAGGTGATAGGGAAAGGAATTGTTTAGAGGACTTATTTGAGAAGGAGCATAGGTGAGTAAGATAGTGTCACTTGAAGTTGATAGTACCCCCTATGTAGATCCTAGCCTGGTGGCAACGCAGAGTTGTGACCAGACATTTATATACTATGTTATAATGCAAGCAAAACCCATTTATCAAACAGTCTTTGGGGACACAACAGCAACAGGTTTTCTCACTGCCAGTGTGATTGTGCTCTGTCTATATCCCATGTCGGTCAATACAATTGTTTATCTGAGAGGTAGGAAAAGAGGTGTTAGTGTCTCAACTATGGAGGTAGGAAGGGTTTTGATAATCAAGGAGATGTAAGTTGGGCTTATGATTGTAGCCAATAGGTAGACCTAATCAATAGCAGTTGTTTTGAATAATATTTATTCCAGGACCAAGGTTATTCAGGCTATATATATGTACAGGTGTTATAATCCAACACTTGTTACATGGAAATAAAAATAAACCGAATTTTCCAGTCTTTGTTTTTAATATATCTATATCTATGTGTCTTGGCAGCAGTATTTTCCCCCAACACCGTTTGACAGGTGGTGTTGGTTTGTTTACATCAGTGGCTCTGGGATCGATTAATTCAACTAATACCCTTCAATGTGGTAACCCAGCATGGCCACAGTTCAATAACTGAAACAAGTAAAAGATATGGGGGGGGGGGGGCACAATGAGTAAGATTCACTGCATTTTTGACTTTAAGACAAAATATATTTTTTACACATGTTCACTACTTACAAAAGCAAATGACCTTCTCTAAATTCATTAAAAACACTATGACAACCTGAACACTATTTCAGAAAATTATCTCCATTCTCTTTGAACATATAAAAGACAAATTTAGTGGGGCAAAATAAGTAAAACACAATAAGATTTTGCTCTCTCTTCAGTTCAACAGAATTATATTTGAGAAAAGACTCATACACATCGAGATCCATCTTTGATCATGGAAAAATGGCACTTGATAATGAAATTAACAAAAATTGACTAAATCTAAAAAGTTAGCATAAAATATTCTCTCTGGCTTCTGCATGATCTACAGGAGTTACTCTCTTCATGATATATTTATGCATCATGCAGTTAAAGAGAAGAAACTATTGAAATAAGTCATTACTGATTCTGCCCCAGTTTAAACATCATGTTTTGAAAATTGAAAATTATCAAATTAGACACTAGTATGGGGAAAAAATTAAATTGAAATCCAACAAAGAAAAGAATATTGATCACTAAACACCAAAAATTATCCAAATATTTTATTAGCAAGCTCAATTATAATTGGGTCAAGGTTGAGGAAAAATGAGTTCAAAAAAAGTACCTGTCACCTGACTGTTTCAAACTCTCTCAACTTCAACAACAACAACTATGCTGACCAATTTTTACTCCCAATGATGATACGATACTTGCAAAGTAATGGTAGAGAGAAAATAATGAGAAATCAGAAACTAATCATTTTGCCATCCTACCTACCTATTGTATGTATATGTATATATGTATGTGTGTGTGTGTGTGTGTGTGTGTGTGTGTATGTGTGTGTGTATGTATGTGTGTGTGTGTGTGTGTGTGTGTATGTGTGTGTATGTGTGTGTGTGTGTGTGTGTGTGTGTGTGTATATATATATATATAGGTATATGATAGGATTGCTTAAACATTCAAGGGGTAATCTGAAGTATCTAAGCAACCAGGGGATAATTAAATCTGAAGGCACTCCTGGAGATTACTTGTGTGGGTACCATCTTTGTTAGAAGGTATCCGGAGGCAGGTAATTTATCGTTTAAACCGCAGTTTATAATTATAATCAAGTGGAGAATGGAGAAATAAACACAAGAAGAAGCAAGTCAATTGCGCTAGTTAGCCATTGATTTAATTATGTGGAGATTTTATAATGATTCATTGACGATCGTTTCGATGTGCCAATTTGATTGGCAGATCTCTTCAGAATGTTGAGAAGTATGTTTAAGTTCATGGTGTGAGAGATGCAGGAATAACAGTTAGGAGATATAGTAATGCATATAGTGGTATAAGAATAGAGTTAGGTAAAGTTAGTCTTACATTTTAGTTGAAGTTGTGTTAATAGTCTTTCTGTGAAGGAGAGGTAGGGCAGGTGCTGTTCAAGCTCGTAGTTCCAATTTTGGTCAAACGCATTCCACACGTGGTTGTTTTTAAATCGGCACATCGAAACGATCGTTAATGACTCATTATATAATCTCCACATAATTAAATCAATGGCTAACTAGCGCAATCGACCTTCTTCCTCTTGTGTTTGTTTCTCCATTCTCCACTTGTATATACATATATATGTATGTATATATATATATATATATATATATATATATATATAATAGAAAATTAGATATTCTCTATTTTTCTTAAACTGATTCATTATATATATATATATATATATATATATATATTCCATTCTACTCCATTCCCTAATATTGGATTTATTTCCACATACACAGTAATCGCTGTTGCTAACCATAAACTATAAAGCAATTTTTTCAGCTTACTGAACTTCATTACAGGAAAAATTTTCAACCTTTTATATCAATAAACCACTATTGTCCCAGAAATTTGGTTTTTTATACCTTCTACAGACAGCTCGAAACTTACTATCTTCCTACATCTTAATCCTTGGATCTTACCTTTACTTATACACACACACACACATATATATATAGGCATAGGCGTGGCATGTGTGAGAAAGAAATTGGCTTAGAAGGTGCAAATCCAAGTCCAATTCAGAATGTACGAAGCATTTTCGTTGCCCCCATCCCAAAAAAGTTTAGGTGATCTGCTTGCACCCCCTGTACCCTCATTTTTGAGCCTATGTGGGATTCAGCCCCACTGTATGCCACCTTGAGAAAATATCTGGATGTGGTAGATGAAAACAGGAAGATGCCAGCCGTAATTGTGTGTGTGTTTGTGCATATATTTCTGTGCATGTGTGTGTGCGTCTGGGCGTATGTATGTGTGTGTGTTGGACACCACTTGGCAACAGCTGTTGGTTTGTTTACATCCCCATAACTTATCAGTTCAGCAAAAAGCAGCTGATAGAATAGGTAGCTGGCTTTCTGTAACAAATAAGTACTGAGGTCTATTCATTCAATTAAAACCTTTCAAGGTGGTGCCCCATCACAAGCATAGTCTAATGACTGAATCAACTGAATCAAGATATATATATATATATATAGGTAAGTGGTAGGTTTGCCTCGATCCTTCAGGAGTAGTCTGAAGCACACCACAAACTTCGAATATACCCTTCAACACTCTGAAGAGATCGGCCAAACTACTGGCTGCATCGAAACGTACGTAAGTGACTAAGACATAATATACAAAATGACTCATTACATAACCTAAACCTCCACACTGACTCATTTCACAAGTTCCACATAATAAAACAACGGCTATCTAGTCCAACGAAAATGCTTTTTCTTGTATTTGTTGCTCCATTCTCCAAGTAAATATATATATATATATATATATATATATATATATATATATATATATATTTGACAACCCTTCGTTATTGGTACACACCATTCGCCTACACAACCTTCCTTCATGACATAGATAAAGACAATAAGCTGAAAAAGAGGGTGAATGACAACGTCTCATACCAACTCTCTCTAGAATATTGCAATGTTGTCAAGCAGTGTTGAACACACAAACACACACATATATACCACTGGCGTCTTTCAGTTTCCATCTACCAAATCCTGACATTTCCCTAAGGTGCTACGCAGTGGGACTGAATCCCGCATAGGCTCAGGAATGGGGGTGTATCCTTTGAATTTTTGCGAATTTGTGTCGTATATATGGGGATTCATACGATTATGCAAAAAAAGTTATGTAATTATCCCCACCCCACCTCACAAATCCTAAAATTTCCACTCCTTCTCAAAATGTGTGTTTTTTTTTTTAATAATGGTTTTAAAATACAGACAGTCCGAATCTGCCCTCTGTTTCTGTTCATAATTTCAAAATAATTTTCAGATGAAAAAGTGTGTGATTTAAGGGAGATTTAGCTGTTGTTTTCAGCACATCCCACAACCACCAGGTACTTTCCTCGTTTCTTTGTCACTCGGGAAAAAAAAAACATTTACTAACAGAGAAGTATGCTCTTAAAATAAATGATCTTTTTCATAACCGTTTTATGTCACTATGAAAAAATCCCAGCACTGATCTCAGGCTCTCCGATAGCTGTGAAGATTTTAGTTGGGGGTAATAAGAATCAAAAAAGATTTTTTTTTTTTGCATAATCGTATGAATTCCCATGTACAGAACACAAATTTGCAAAGATTTTCTGTAAATTCCCAAAAATGAAAAGGTTATGAGGGGTTATATGGGATGCTTAAATAGGAATTCCGCAAAACACCACCAGCAAGCACAGTTGGGGGCCTCTGGAGGAGTTCACTCCGAGGCAATCATATTAAACAGGTGTCCGGTTGAGGATAATTTCCTCTCATCTACTAATCTGGAAAGTTCCGTAAAGGGGACATGAGCTCTGCTCTTCCTAAATTCACACACACCTGTGTATGTGTGTGCAACACACGCATATTTCTTGTGTGTAATATATATATATATAGATAGATAGATAGATAGATAGATAGGCAATCTTACAGAAGCCGCATATTTCGAGGTGCCTTTTACTTTCTGGCGCAAAACTAAACAGCGCGGATTACACTTTCCAAAATAGCTAATTAATGTCGTTTGATGCTATATTCAAATATATTTCATCGTTATTTACAACTAACAAATACTGTAATGTTGTTGTAAATTTCTCACTCGAAACTATACAATCTACTGAGATATACGAAATAAAATAACACTGCATAAATATTATATGAAATTACTGAGGAAAATAGTGACTGGGACCCGAGACCTATTATTTGATAATTATTTTTCTATAACGTGTTTTTTTTATTACCCTCAGCTCAGTATTGTTTAATGTTTTAATATGTAACATACATATATATATCCATGCATATTGTAGGAATTGGAATGTAGTCACTTCGGCAGTTTTCGAAGTCTCTAAGATGAAGTAGTAAACTGTCTATCTGTCTCTTTAAATTGTCGTATCTTTGCCTTATGTTTGTATGTTCCAAACAATTATATCATATTTGATTACTAAGAGCAATCAGTATGAAAATATAAATTGATAAGAGAAAGTCATAAGTAGAGATATTATCAGATATAAAAACAGGTGATACAATAAAAGCAATAAAAACTCGCATGCTTTGTACTTGACTTTTCCTCATCTCGCAGCACGAGACGATAGAATGTTTAAAAGATATAAAATTAATGCCTTACCTCTATCGTTGTTCTAACAAGCAAATACTCTGTATTCCTCAATATTTTTTGTTACATAACTAGGACTGTTACTAAAATTAAAACATTGATGAATAGACGTTTAGTTATGCATATCCAGCAATGTGGGATGAACACGACGCCATGTTGGAAGCGAAAACGTTCGGTGTCTGCTAATTAAATTACACCAACACAACGAGTGTTACAGCTTCATTCACAGACTAGCTTATTGATATATTGACTATATTGGCCTTTGAAATCCGGCTATAATGGGATAGTGAATACAGATTTTCTTACGTTTCTGTTGCGAAAGAAAAAAAATGTATCTCATTCCGAACAACGTTTTCTGAGAGCCAGTACGTTCTTGTACCCTTCAGCAGATTGAAATGATGTCCTTTGTGGCTGGGCAAAATGTATAACCAGTTAATGTAACTTTCTGAAATGCCTAATGGAAAACAAATGTAAAGGAACGGAGATAGGAACGAACGTTCAAGTTATAAGCTGGATATTTTACTTTCTGGATAAATTAGTCAAAGAAATTTTTAAGATGAGGAACAGAATTCAGAGGGTTTTGGGGAGAAATAGTTGACCAAAATATTGTAGTCTGGAAAATATTGTGACCTTGTGGGAGTGATGAGGAGACAGGTGTAACGGGTAGGTTGGAGCAAGTGTGGTGTGGAGTTTGCTAGTTCAGAGAAGCAAAGAGTGTTTTAAAGTGGCTGAAGAGGCAGAGGAAAATAAGGTATCTGGGCTCAGTGATTGTTATAGGTTGGCGAATGATACTTCATGAATTGGCTGAATAGCCCTTCTAAATGTTGTCTAGGGTATTTATGAGTGTAGTTGTAGCAAAGGTCCCCGATATAATAGTTTCTTTGATTGCATGTGGAGCATAGGATAGCTGTCCCCAGATGTAACCTTCTTATATGCAATCTCTGATGACTACCTCTCATTACCAGGATCAGTTGCATATGTTCTCTTGTTGGTGTTAACCTTATGCTTACCACTCTCCTCCTTTCTCAACCAAACTTGGAACCAGCTTTGAAGGAGTTGGAGATTTTAGACAATGTTTTTTGGTCACTCAGTTACTAATCAGAAATTAAGTATTTTCGACCATCTGAAGAAGATTTGTTTGAAATATGCAGATATGGCATTGAGGGATCATTATAAGCATTTGTAGCAACTTTGAAGCCTTTTGTTAAGCATCATTCTTGTGCAGGGACAGTTGATGCAAGACTTTTTCTTTGATATGTATTGTAATTATGCTTTGGTGCTGCTGAAGAAAACTATATTGCCATGTGACCATTACATGAGGTTTTCAAGGACTGTTCATGGATGTGGTGTGTGTGCCTGGCCTGGAATGCGCATGCGTGTGTGTGTGTGTGTGTGTGTGTGCGTGTACAAACAGCTATGCTTCATGATAGTGAGACATGGGCCCAGAATGCAGATGACATGCATAGAATGGAGAGGAATGAAGCTTGTATCTTCTTATAGATGTGCAACATCAGTGTGCATGTATGACTGAAAATGTGCTGAGAGGAAAGTTACGCTCAAGCGGAATCATGTAACATGCAAGAGAGAAGACTACGATAGATTGGAACATGTGAATGAAGATAGCTGTATAAAAAAGAAGTGCCAATCACTGGAAGTGGATGGTACCTATGGAAAAGGGAGACCTAGAAAGACATGAGATTAAGTACTAAGGGCTAATCTCAAAATGTTGAGCCTCACAGAAGAGATTTCAACAGACCAAGACGTCTGGTGATATGAAGTTCTTGAGAAGACCTACCTACCTCAGAAAAACTGCATTCTCAAAGCACTGTGTATTCCACTCACATGTAACATTAATTCACATGCCCTATCCCAATGAAACAAGCTACATCTCTTATTCAAGCACTATGCTTATTTCTTTCTGCCATCTCTCTCTCTCTCTCCGTCCTCTCCCAGCCAGTTGTATCATTGCTATCTTGTTAGCCCCCCACTATATACCCATGTTTTATCACTCACTGCATTCCCCCACTTTCCTCCCCCTCTCCCCCTTTTGCACTTCCTTGCACTTCTTACTTACGCTGGGCAATCCTCTTTCATTCCATTTATATTCATATCCTGGTACCTTGAGAGTATGCCCTGCCACATCGCCACCATTTCTCTCACTCTGTCTTGCTCTCTCTTATTCTTGCTTTCTCTCACTCTTGCTCTCACTTTCTCTCTCTCTTTCTTTCTTTCTTTCTCTCTTTCCTTCTTTCTCTCTCTCTCTTCTACTGGGGTAACTATGTATCTCTTCTATAGCAAGACACTTGTTTCTGTCCTATCTTTAACCTCTCATCACATTACACAATACTACTCCTCCTCTCAGTTAAGGAATCTTTATCTTGCAAGTTACTTGGTGACTTTACCAGTGTTGGTGCCATGTAAAAAGCATCCAGTCCACTTTGTAAAATGGCTGATGTTAGGAAGGGCATCCAGCTGTAAAACCATGTGAAAGCAGAGCTTAATTCAATCCTCTGGTTTACTAACTTCTGTCAAAATGTCCAACCCATGCCAGCATGGAAGACAGATGTTAAATGATGATGATGATGATAATGATAATGACTGATATATTGTAATGCTATGCAACTTTATAATAATCCTTATCATTATTATTGTTGATATTATATATATATACACACAAAGTCAGCTGCATAACGAAGTGCAAAGCTCTAATTTTAGAGGGAACCTGTAGAAGAGAGAGACCCAGGAAGATATAGGACAAGGTGGGGAAATATGATCTTCAGTTGTTGAATCTCATGGAAGTGATGACAAGTGACTGAGACTTCTGGCAAGTTGCTGTTCTTGAGAAGATACATCAAACTAAGTGAAATTGTGATTGTGACCAGTGCTGGTGACATGTAAAAGGAACCCATGCCAGTGATATGTAAAAGGCACCTGTGCCACAATAGGTAAAGGGGTATCCATGCTGGTGATACATAAAAGACACTCACCGTAAAGTGGTTAGCATTAGGAAGGGCATCCAACCATAGAAACTGAACCAAAACAGTTGACTGGAGCCTGGTGCATCTCTCTGGCTTATAGCTCCAGTGAAACTATGTAACCCATGCCAGCATAGAAAACGGAGGTTAAATGATTATTATATATATATATATACATATATATATATATATATATATATATATATATATATATATATTTTTTTTAAGATAAGCAACAAAAATTCAATAGGTTATAGCAGTACGTACGTTTCGTACAAGCTCCATTTAATCATGTAGTGAGAACACCACATAGAATGTACAATGAAAATGTACTCCTCAGCAGCATAATGGAATTTCATTTTAGAAAGTCATTTTGAAGATGTTTGCAAAAACAAGAGTAAGAGAAGAAAACATACCATTTTGACTATGCTGCTGTTTAACAGACTAGTGAATCAAACAAGAATTTAAAATAAGAATTTAAGATTTTAAATTCTTGTTTGATTCACTAGTCTGTTAAACAGCAGCATAGTCGAGATGGTATGTTTTCTTCTCTTACTCTTGTTATTTGCAAACATCTTCAAAATGACTTTCTAAAATGAAATTCCATTATGCAGCTGAGGAGTACATTTTAATTGTACATTCTATGTGGTGTTCTCACTACATGAATAAATGGAGCTTGTACGAAACGTACGTACTGCTATAACCTATTGAATTTTTGTTGCTTATCTTCAAATTTTATTCACCAAATCTCTTGATTTTGTTTTTGGTTTTTACCCTACCAAATTCTGGTGCCTCAAACATTTTAAGTACCACATTTAATCTTTTGATTAAATCTACATTATTATATATATATATATATATATATATATATATATATATATATATATATATATATACATAACCAGGTTGTGTGTATATGCTGTATGCAGTTCTGTACATACACTGTATATGACACTATATGCTTTGAGCAGCATATGTGTATTATAGTTATTGTGTTTGTTCATAGTTCAATTAATTATATTCACCTTTTGTTCCTCTCCCACCTTCTAATGCATGTCACCATACATTTTTCAGCTTCTTTATAGCTTTTTAATTCTTTATATTCTCAAACACATCTTACTCACCACCATATCACTCTCCCATTACATTTTGTCTCTTTTTCCCACTTTGCTTGTCTTCTTTGGTATTTGGTCCTCTCTTAGCTTTACTTTACATTCTCACTTTTCTTCCACCTCATTTGATCTGGACCTCACCACACCCCTCCCATTTTAGCTCATACATTATTTCCACCATCTCTTACATTGTTTTGTTTTCTTATCTTCCAACATTTCTACAACCAGATGCCTTTCTTGCCTCCAACCCTCACTTGTTTCCAGTAAGTTAATATTTCCCTGTAGCTAGATATGTTTTTCTCTTGATTGCTAAACTATAAATATTCTATGAAGAAAAAGAAAAGAAAAACACATTCTAGACTAATTATTTTCCATCTATAAGAAATTTCTTGCTACATAAGATGTTTAATTTATTAATTTATATACCCCAAGTTATATCATACTGATGATTTCTAAAAAGAATGAAAGAATGTTATACATGATTACCAATCACTAGATATTTTACAATTTCATAATAAGTCAACAAAAAATATTAAATATGTATATTCTATCTGTCTTCTTCCTTCCTTAATTTCAGATTCAAACTTCCAACCCTGTCAAATATTTTGACTCCCCTGTACTAACAGTCCATCAAGGGACTCCACATATGTATGTATGTATATATATGATGCTGTCCACTCATGACTGAAGAAGACAATCACTGACTACTGACAATGCAAAATGCCATCATTGCCCATGCATGAGGTTATTGAACCAGCAGTCAGCTTCAACCAGGTCCATGTCCACATCTTCCTTCTAGACTGGGCATTGGATAGTCACCTTGCCAATGATTGCACAGCCTAAAATTTTAGGTTCAATAAGGCTTGCATAGCACCTCAGAGACCCTCTCTACCTTATTGACATGATCCTGAGACAAGCCAGGGCAAGATATCCAGTGCTGATATGGGTCACAGGCTCAGGAATGTGAGAGCAGTATGATTAAGTGCAAGCAAAAGATCCCCAAAATGCTCTGTGCCATTCTGTATGTTTTATATATCAGAGTCACCTTCTCCTAGAGACAAACTTTAGCAAAAGCTAAGAGGTTCTCACTCTCAATGATCTTCTAGCATACCAGACATCAACCAGGAATTCCTGAAGTTTTGTTTTTAATTCTACTGGATGTGTAGCAAGCTTAGTGGGAGTACCGGTTTAGTCACTGACGGCCTAACTATACAACAATTTGTATTGGATTCCATATTACCATTAACATTCATGAGAGACCTCACAAGTGACCTGATATTCAATAAGTGTGTGTGTATATATACAAAGGGTGTGATGGTTAAATTGTTGCCATTTTATATTTTTAATTTCGTGCATGCACATTGTTTTTGATTTTGTTGACTACACAGTATAGTACAGTCAGTTGGACACCATCTGTGAGAAAAACAGCACTCTGACACAATTCACTCTGCCAGAATTTTGGAAACGACATGTTATACTGCTTGGCATTCGTGCTGGAAGCTCCAATACAAACAAATGGTGAACCCATAGAACAACTGTTGGCTTGCCATGTCCTCAAAACATGTGCCAAGAGTGATAAAAATCAAACATCCAGTCAAAATCATGATGTTTGGAGTGATCACTAGTGAAGGTGCTATTATGCCTCCATTCAGCTTCCCACACGGCCTCAGACTCAACATGGAAACCTATATCAAGTGCCTGAAGGAGGTAGTGCTGCCCTGGGTCAAGAGGGTGGCTGCTGGAAAACCCTATTTCTGGCAACAGGACTCTGCACCATGCCACACAAGCAGGAGAACCCAGTCATGGCTCTCAGACAATTTCTGTGATCACATCACCCCTAACATCTGGCCACCTAACTCCCCACACTGCAACCCTCTTAATTATTTCTTCAGATCTGCTACTACCTACCTACCACGCCTTCACAAAAACAAAAGAGAGAGAGACAGAAAAAAGGAAAATGTCCCACTTATTTGAAAACAATGAAAATATTTTAAAAAAACATTTCATTTCATTTTTCCACAATTTAATCACTTTCATGTTTTATTCTAAGTTGAAAAAGTCGCAAAGACTGAAACCAGTACTAAAATGTTCTTCACGATAAAATTATTTTAGCATTTTCTACCTTGTCCTATTTCCCTTATGTGTGTGTGTGTGTGACTCATATGAGGAGTCACAACGTGAAGTGGATGAATTGTAAACATTAGTGAATGGTAGTAATAGTAGTGTGGGTAGTGTGAGTATGTTATTGATTGTCTATTTGGTTGGATTTTTATTTTCCTGTCTTCTCACTAAACACTCATACATCATCTTCAATAGGAGAGTCTGTCATATAGTAAGGGAGAGAGTCAGTTCAGATGAGATGCAGTTTGGGTTTGTGCCAGGGAAAAGCACCACTGATGCTATATTTCTGGTAAGACAGCTGCAAGAGAAATACCTAGCCAAAGATAAACCTCTGTTCCTGGCTTTCGTTGACATGGAGAAAGCCTTTGACAGGGTCCCCCGATCCCTTATCTGGTGGTCAATGAGGAAACTAAGGGTAGATGAATGGTTAGTGAGAGCTGTGTGAGCCATGTACAGGGATGCTGTCAGTAAGTTGAAAGTTGGCAACAAGTATAGTGAAGAATTCAGTGTAGGGGTAGGGGTCCACCAAGGATCAGTCCTCAGCCCCCTCTTATTCATCATAGTCCTCCAGGCAATAACAGAAGAATTCAAGACAGGATGCCCCTGGGAGCTCCTCTATGCTGATGACCTTGCTCTAATTGCTGAGTCACTATCAGAACTAGAGGAAAAGTTTCAGGTGTGGAAGCAAGGATTAGAATCGAAGGGCCTTAGAGTCAACCTAACTAAAACCAAAGTTTTAATAAGTAGGAAGGCAGACAAACCACAAATCCCTGATCAATCTGTAGAAAAGGCGTAGGTAGAAACGCCATAAAATGTACCCAGTGTAAGCTATGGACACAGGTGCAGCAATATCAAAGGAAGGCTAACTGGGAAGACAGTTTTTGTATGTGGCAAATGCTCAGGTTCTATAAACACTGAAAATGTGCAAAGAACAGCTTCTGTCACATTCCAGGGAGAAAAACTAGAAGTAGTTGATAGCTTCCATTACCTAGGGAACCAAGTTAGTAGCAGAGGTGGATGCTCTGAAAGGGTAACTGCTAGAATAAGAATAGCCTGGGGAAAGTTCAGAGAGCTACAACCTCTGCTAGTGACAAAGGGTCTCTTGCCCAGAGTAAAAGGTAGACTGTATGATGCATGTATATGAACAGCCATGCTACATGGCAGTGAAACATGGACTGTGACTGTTGAAGACATGCATAAGCTTGCAAGGAATGAAGCCAGTATGCTCCACTGGATGTGTAATGTCAGTGAGCATACATGACAGAGTGTAAGCGCCCCGGGAGAAAAGTTAGATTTAAGAAGCATCAGATGTGGTGTGCAAGAGAGACGACTGCGCTGATATGGTCATGTGTTGCGAATGAATGAGGACAGCTGTGTGAAAAATTGCCATACCCTAGCAGTTGAGGGAACCTGTGGAAGAGGTAGACCCAGGAAAACCTGGTATGAGGTGGTGAAGCATGACCTTTGAACATTGGGCCTTACTGAGGCAATGACTAGTGACCAAAACCTTTGGAGTTATGCTGTGCTTGAGAAGACCTGACAAGCCAAGTGAGACCATAGCCTGTGGCCTATGCCAGTGGGTGTAACCAGCCCATTTATGAATATCCCTCATTCATTAGACAATAAACTTTGCTTGCGAAGACCTATTGAGGCAAGTGAAATCAAAATCAAAATCGCTGTCATGGCCGATGACAGTACCGTCTGATTAGCACTCGTGCTAATGGAACATTAAAAGCACATCCGAGCGTGATCATTGCCAGGGCCACGGATTGGCTCCCATGCCGGTGACACATGAAAAGCACCATTCAAGCATGATCATTGCCAGCATCGCCTTACTGGCACATGTGCCGGTGGCACGTGAAAAACAACATTTGAGCATGGTCGTTGCCAGTGCCACCAGACTGGCTCCTGTGCAGGTAGCACATAAAAACATCTTTTGAGCATGGTCATTGCCAGAACCACCTGACTGGCCTTCGTGCCAGTGTCACGTAAAAGCACCCACTACACTCTTGGAGTGGTTGGCATTAGGAAGGGCATCCAGCTGTAGAAACTTTGCCGGATCAGATTGAGCCTGGTGCAGCCTCTGGCTCACCAGTCCTCAGTCAAACCGTCCAACCCATGCCAGCATGGAAAGCAGACATTAAATGATGATGATGATGATGATGATGATATATATATATATATATATATATATATAAATCTTTTCTTTTATCTTTTACTTGTTTCAGTCATTTGACTGTAACCATGTTAGGGCACCATCTTGAAGGGTTTTAGTCAAACAAATCAACCCCAGGACTTTATTTTTTTAAGCCTAGTACTTATTCTATTTGTTTCTTTTGCTGAACTGCTAAGTTACAGGGTCGTAAACATACCGACACCAGTTTCCAGGCGGTAGTGAGGGACAAACACAGACACAAAGACACACATAGGTAGGTGCATACATACGTACATACGTACATACATACATACATACATACATATGTACAATGGACTTCTTTCAGTTTCCGTTTACCAAATCCACTCACAAGGCTTTAATTGGCCTGAGGCTATAGTAGAAGACACTTACCTGAGGTGCCACACAGTAGGACTTAACCTGGAGCCATGTGGTTGGGAAGCAAACTTCTTACCACACACACACACACACACACATATACAGACATATTCCAGTATTGGAATAAAAACAAAATGGCGTTAAATTATAATTCAATTTGTGCTACTCAATAACAAGTGGCACAGCTGCACAGTATCAGTTCATATTGATGCCCATAAAGACAGATAAATGATACTATATAAATGATACATAGAAATAGATTTTTTTTACCACCACCCATGAATGCAGACACACAAATACCTGAATGCACACTCACACACAAACACACACATGCTCTCTATCTCTCTCTCTCTCTCTCTCTCTCTTTCTCTCTTTTTCTTTCTCTCTCCCTCTCTCTCTCTCTCTCTCTTTCCATCTTCTCCTATACATTCCCACTCACATCCATACAACTTCATAAATATTGAACCTAAAACAAAAAGACAGATGTGAAGCTAAACCTGGAGTAGAGAAAGCATGTCACTGCAAGGTCATGAATAGTAATGAAAAGACTTTGGTAAACTGATGAACTAATTAACTAAATGATTAATCAAACAATGAATTATTTCCTTGATTAAGTAGCTAATCAATTGACAAATAAGTAAGAACTGAAATTGAACTATGTATCTTTTACTTTGAATCATAGCTCAATCTGTGATTATATCCTTTAATTCATTATTTTGAGCAATGGTTGGCAAGTTTGCTTTGGCAATGCTGAAGATATTTTGGTGACACGGATTGTGTGTCACTATAAATGGTATGACCTGTTCTTGTTTTCCTCATTTGTGTGTTGTCCTAAGTTGTTGTATAAGTATTTCTATAGCATACTGTATATCATTTTCTATAAGTAGAGACAGATGTTTTGTTTGAGCAGAAATTCTTAGAGTTCTGTCAGGGGTTTGTCTCTGGTATTCACATCTTCCACGAAGGTACAAATTTTTCTGGCTAGGCAGTATGAGATATTGTGTTTGTATGTGTTGGATGGCAGAATTTAAAATTCAGGTATTGATGCACACCTGTGTGTTTATAGTATATATCAGTGATGATGGTGGTGTCACTTTTAATTACCATTAATTACTATTTTAATTACCATTTTAACTACCAGAAACAGTTGTTGGATTTATAACACCTTTCATTCACTCCTCTAATTTTCTGTCATTTGTACTCTGTGTACGTTGGTCCTATTAATATAAATATCTATATATTTATGTTTAAAAATTCATCATCTGCAAGTTTCCACCTTCTGCTTTCTCTTGTTTTGCATGTATATTTATATACATATTTTGTATTCTTTTATTCTTTTAGTCTTTCACTTGTTTCAGTCATTTGACTGAGGCCATACTGGAGCATCGCCTTAAAGTGTTTTAGTTGAAGAAATCGACCCCAGGACTTATTCTTTATAAGCTTATGTGCCAAATTCAGTTGTCAAGCGATGGTGGGTGGACAAACACACACACACATAAATATATACAGATATATACATATCACAGGATTCTTTCAGTTTCCTTCTGCCAAATCCTTTCACAAGGCTTTGGTCAGCCCGAGGTTATAGTAGAAGATACTTGGCCAAGGTGCCACACAGTGGGACTGAACCTGGAACCATGTGTTTGGGAAGCAAGCTTCTTACCATACAATCATACCTGCACCTAGAATATTTCTTACCCTAACTATTATATTTAATGTGTCTAATTTGTTTATCCACATAATTACATCTATTTCAGCTCAACTTGATCCATCTTATAGCCATTCTTTAACTTGTGGAATCAATCCCCTGTAAAGACATCGGAGTTTAAGTTTGAATCTGTTGAGCACTACAAAGTGTTTTCTATACTGAGAAACTGAGAATCTCTGGGTCTTATCTATGGGGTATATCTCTCTCTCTCTCTCTCTATATATATATATATATATATATATATATATATACATATATATATATATATATACATATATATATATATATATATATATATATATATATATATATATATATATATATATATATATATATATATATATATATATATATATATATATATATATATATATATATATATATATATATATATATATATAGGCGCAGGAGTGGCTATGTGGTAAGCTAGGTGCAAGGATGGCTGTGTGGTAAGAAGCTCGCTTCCCAACCACATGACTCCAGGTTCAGTCCCACTGCATGGCACCTTGGACAAGTGTCCTCTACTATAGCCTCAGGCCGACCAAAGCCTTGTGAGTGGATTTGATAGATGGAAACTGAAAGAAGCCTGTCATATATATATCTTTCCGTCAACTGCTTAAAACTCCCACTTCTCTCCTTTTGCATTCTTATGCAGCCAACCCTGATTGGATGGAGTATGCCATAACAATTGTGCAATGCCGCGGCACCACAAATACCTTTCTTGACTCACTGCAATCTCTTCAAGGTAATGCCCCAGCATGGTCACAATCTATTGACTGAAACAGGTAAAAAATATATAGCCCAAAACCTTCTTCTTGGAGGGAATATGCAAGTTTGTGAACTGCTGTTTCAAGTGCGTTGAAAAGGGAGGACTATATAGAAAAATGATGTACTTGTTTATCCCACGCTTTTGTGTAAATACATTGAAAAACAAGGGTGCATATAATTTTTGACTCTCCTTCGTGTTTATATATATATATATATATGTATATATATATATATCAGTGATGAAAGGTGACTTAAAAACCAGGGTATGCAATCCATGATGAGGCCGTGGAGCCTTAAATCCACTTCCTGGAAAATGATTCCACTCCCCCATCTGTAAATGTGAGAAAATGCATTTCTACCCACAACCCATGCTTCAGGCTTGTTAACCCTCTCCACTGGAATTAATATCTCCCCATTGATAATATCTTGACAATGGACTAGCCATAATGACCATTTCTGGTTAGGAGAGGTATTTAGAAAAAAAAAAAACTGCAAATAATGAGACATCTAAAGCATTCCAGTCTTCTGAATTTTCTAATATAGCTGAAATAGCTCAGACTACTCAGTAATTTTGTCAGAGAAAATGGATACTTCTCGAGACAAATAATTCCAAAGTGTCTTAGGTAACTTTGGAAATTGCCTTAACGATTTCATCCAGTAGTGCTCTTTGAACCATCAACTTGGAGAAAAATGTTAAAATTCCTTTTAAAGACTGGAAGAAAATTCGACATTCAGGAATACTTGAAGCCAATTACAAGAGCACTAAATTAAGTGACTGTGTGTAACAATGTACAAATATGACGATCGCACCAAAAATTTTCTTTTCTTCTTGTTCATAAATGTTCAGCCATTATGTTCATTCCATCATAAATTTGTGCAATCAATTTTTGGCCATTGTTGAATTCATTAACAAATTTTCTAACTTCTATCAGTGATGCAGTTTTTCTGTCTTTATTGACATCAATGTATCCGAAAAACCTTTCTCAAAAAACCTTCTCATTTTATCAACAAATCACAAAACACATGACAATTGAGATCTCATTCAAAGATACGTAGTCTCATCAAACATACAGTAACAAATGATGTTTTTATGATCATTGCCTTAATTTCACCTTCAATTGTAGCTGATATACAATTAATCATCTTGTTTTGAATATTACTTGAAAGTGCAGAAAATGCACAATTGACATTTTTCCTCACAAAATCTAGATGCAATCTTAAACAATCATTGTATTCTACTACTGCTTCACATATAGCTAGAAAATTACCCTTATTTTTGATTCTTCTGTTTCATTGTGTTCTTGAAATGCTAATTCTCGACAGGCCAAAATTTCAATACAATGAAATAACCTTTCGATATTTCATAATTTTTCTCGACTTACCTATTATGCAACTTAATAAAAGTTGCTATCTAGTTATCAATCGTAGTATTATCATTATCATTATCAACCAAAGATTTCCAGAGCAATTATGGAATTTCCAGAGCAATTATGGAATTCAGATGGTTTTGAGATTTTTTTGTGTCTTGTCAAAGCTGTAATAAAATTTTTCAACTCACAGTAGCCAGTAGTTATCCATGTGTTCTCATGTTGACAAAATAAGACATGGAACACAGAACAATTTGTTCAAAATGGGACATCCTGTCATCCACTCATACTGTTCATAATGTTTGGAATCAAAATAATGATGACATTCCTTGCTCCCCACTTTGGTTTTGATTTTCAGTTCAAGCTTTGACTTCTCTCTTCTGAGAAAGATAATATTCTTCTACTCTTCAAAGTTTCTTGTTGCAAAAGCTTGGGAAAACAGAGAGGAAACTGAGCTAATTGACTCTTTTGCCATCCTATAGGTGAATGAAAACATGAAAACAGGAAAAATGTTACTGAGGTATAATTTTTTTTAATGAATTGAAGCTTTATTCTAACAAAAAATTTGGGTGCTAGTTTACTCTTTTTGTGTGACCATTTTCGAATAATTTTAAATATTTAAAATTAAATCTTAAAGCAGCTGTTTCCAAACTTTTTCAGACTGCACCCACCCAATCCCTAGGCACCCAGTCCACATTCCTAGTGCCTACCACACACACACTGCAAGCATAGACATCTTCCTTCAGAGGATTCAACACAATTGTATTTCACAAATACAATTTATCCTAGTTAACCCATTTTGCTGTTTTTGTAATACGAGAGAGTAAATTTACATTTCATCTGTAATTACATTGTTTTCATATTTTTAATGCGATGGTTTTACATTGTGCAGGGATACCAACCCACATTCAATAATTTTCAGTCTATTTTACTTTATTCAGAAAAAGTCTGGGTAACTGTACTGAAGCCCCACTCTACTACATATGATGTTGAGAAGACAATAAAATACATCTTGACTTTGTTCTGAAAAGCTGTCCGAAAAGTCCTTTTGTAGCCAAAAATCATGGTAATGTTTTTAGAACTTTGTCCTCATCTCAATGTCCTTTTAAGGTGAAACCAGTTCTTCCTCCACTATTTTTGTTTTCTCTTGATTAATATCTTGGAATGGATTGCCTAGCATGTCTCTGTGCATGTGAACAATATATGTAAAAGTCATCTTCTAATTTGCTTTTTACCTTCTTTGTTTCAGAGAGGCTTGGAAACTGGAAGAACTCACAGCAATTTATGTTATATTTGAATAACTGTAACTTGGAAAGAAACATGGAGAGAGGTGATTTTACTTTGACAAGGTTTAACCTCCAATTATCAATTAACTTCAATGAACTTTGTGAATATATCTGCCATTCATGTCATGTTTAATGTTTCTTAGTTCACAAAGAAGAGAATTAGAGTTTTGGAATAATTCAATAACCATTTTCAATATTATAGTACTCTACGTTTTGGACCACTTGTAATATGCATTTTTAGAGAAAAAATTTCATAACTCTTCCACTTCATTTCACTTTTCATGATTAAAATCATCAGAAAAAGCTCCCAGAGAAATTCCAATTTATGCATGATAATATTTTGATTGACAGAATTCTGGTTTAAGCACCCCGTGTAACCCTTCGCAACGCTTTTATTTTGGGAATTTCTAGAAAAGTTTTGTGTTTCACACATGGGAATTCATATGATTATACAAAAAAATTTAGCTTTTCATATGATTATACAAAAAAATTTAGCTGTTCTTTTTAGAACATCTCTTGACCACCTAATACTTCCTTGTTTCTTTGTCTCTGACAGAATTTATGGGAGGGGGATAAAATTTTTAAAAAATTGTTTCATGATCATATAAATTCCTGTGCATAGAACACAAACTTACAAGAATTTTCTGAAAACTCCAAAAAATAAAAAGTTATGAGGTGCTTCATCATTCCATTAAATGTGTTTATAGGGAGAAAAAGTTTGAAAAACATCAATACATGCCAGAGTGACAAAGAAATATATATATATACAGATGCATAACTATATATAACTATTTAAATAGTTTCTTTTCTACAATCTAGCTCCCTTAAAATTTTCTCTAATCTAAGCAGTGTGGTATAGCTTTAATAAGAATAGGATAGTGTTAAATTCCTCCTGCTCTGTAGAATCTTAGGTGATCAAATACGGGATTGATTACGGCATTATGAAATTTTGAAATGCCAATGCAAAACTCATGTAAACAAATGAAAGAATGTATAATTCTCTGTTCTTTGTGCTTATATATAAATAAAGGTCATCACTCCCATCTCTAGCCATACGTAATACACACGGACTCGAGTTTCTTGGTGGTTACCCGTCCTCAGCATGTGTTAATCACCAGCTAGTGATGAAAACTCACCCCACTCGCAAAATACTGTATGCTTTTTCCAGTGACAGTTCGTCGCTGATCTCGAAAAAGGAGAAATAAGCTATATTAAATCTCTGAGCGAGATGTAAACAATAGCAATACGGAATCGTAACATATAATTGCCAACCAAGTGTGGCGTTCTATATGGGACAGTGCTACTGGCGTTTATAACCCCAGGAAGACATCTCTTTCAGCTGCTTCCCTCACAAATACTAATCAGACACAGAATGTTTGTCGTTAGCCAGATAGAAAAGATGTCTGCCTGGGGCTATAAACGCCAGTAGCAGTCTCATATAGGACGCCACACTTGGTTGGCAATTATATGTTGCGATTCCGTATTGCTACTGTTTACATCTCGCTCAGAGATTTAATATAGCTTATTTCTCCTTTTTTAAGATCAGCGACGAACTGTCACTGGAAAAAGCATACAGTATTTTGTGAGTGAGGTGAGTTTTCATCACTAGCTGATGATTAACACATGCTGAGGACGGGTAACCACCCAGAAACTTGAGTCCATGTGTATCACATAAAGCTAGGGATGTGAGTGTTGACCTCCCCACACAAATACTAATCGGACACAGAATGTGTGTCGTTAGCCAGCCTGGAAAAGATGTCTTCCTGGGGCTATAAACGCCAGTAGCACTGTCCTGTATAGGACGCCACACTTGGTTGGCAATTCTATGTATATATATATATATATATATATATATATAAATGTATGTAAGATCCAGGGATCAAGGTGTAGGAAGAAAGTTAGCTTCAAGCAATCTGTAGTAAATATCAAAAAACAACTTTCAGGGACAACAGTGGTTTATTTAGATGGAAGGTTGTGGATTTTTTCGTATCAAAGAACGATAAGCTGAAAAAGTTCTTTTTATATTCCACAGTAGGCGACCAGGGTTGCCAGGTGTGTGAATAAGAATTACAGAATGGAGATATCCTTGGCCTGAAGAGTAGCTGGCAGTATACACCTCATTTGGATTTTACCACTTCTGAAGTTCCACTCGCTATAAAACATATGTAGCCCGGATCTTTCCAACTCCATTCCATAACTCTTATGTACACACACATACATATATACACCTTCCTGCAACTTAAGGGTACACCTGGACATTCTTCACCAGCTCTCTCTTCTACTTTTCCAACTGGGGTTAGTATCGACTAACCTCCTTCCATACTCCTAAAAATTGCTAGCCTTGTGCCTAAATTACAAACTATTATTTTACCCTGCATACATAGTAGGCAGCTACTGCAAATTAATGTAAGAAGCATAGAAACGATTGAAGGACCAACGTTACTTGAGATGGGAAGGTGGGTAGGAAACGTCATTAAGCGAGAACGTATCGAGAAAATACGAGACATTAGCATTGCTATCGCTTCCGGTTGCTGTGATGGCGACGTATCGTGATATTGATAAGGTGAAATACCTTTGTGATTGTGGCAAGAAGCATCCAATTTGTTGGCTTTATCTATGTCGACATTGTTTTAAGCTCCGATGTGGTGACTGTCTTCTACATGAAGTGGATTCCCACTTTTGTCCTTGTTGTCTTGAAAATCTACCTTCAACAGAAGCTAAGCTTCGTAAAAATCGATGTGGGAGTTGTTTTGATTGCCCCAGCTGTGGACATCTCTTGTCTACTCGAGCTACAAACACTTTTATTGTCAACCCAGAGGATCCGACGAAAAACATCCCGAAAAAGATGTACTATTTAGCTTGTGGATTTTGTCGTTGGACTACCAGAGATATTGGTATTGGTGACAAACCTGTTGCTACGGGAGGTTGGCAAGATCTGGAAAGCCCGCATCTTGATAGAGTTACTATGCTTTTAGAATACTATAAAAAGCTTTCACTGAAAGAGAACTCTGAAAAAGAACGTGAGAAATTTATTAAGAGGCGTGGTCATATTTATTATACCGATAAATTTAGTTTGGCGACCGTAGCTCTGAAACGCAAAGCATTAAACAGTCCTTCGGCAGCCTTACACGATGATGACACCACAATTCTAGAGATAGAACCTGCCGAAACAGTCACTGAATTCCCCGAACTTGACGATGAAATATTTGCTACTCCGATTCAGCTGAACAAAATTACTACTATCGACCAAAGACTATCATCACCAGAATTCCAACCAGTACAGGTGAATAATATGTATCCTAGACACAAGCATTTACAAGTGAGGAAGTCTGTCAGATGTAAGAAATGTGATCATAATCTCATCAAACCTGACTACAACTCTGCTTCGACCAAATTTAAAATTCAATCAACTGCCATGTATCATGTACCAGAGCTTCGAATCTCTAACTATAATGTATTTTCTCCAAAGAAAGAGAAAAAAATTAGCCTGACCTTATCAAACCCTGCTATTTACAATATGGATATTGAATTTAGTCTTGTCCAAGGCGAAGATCTGTATTCAACTGCCAAAGTGGAGCTGCCTAAAAAGAAGATTGTTTTGGCACGACGTGATGAAGATGCATTATACGAAGGTAGCAGTTCTCTTGAGAATGTGTTCGATGATGATCCAGCAGTTATTGTGTCTCGCAAGCTGAACAAAATTATCTTTGTTATTGGTGTTACACCTGTAATTTCTGAAGGTGAGGTAAGGGTTGCATTTGTTATGCGCCATACTTATAAAAACGTTACTCTCGGTCTCCCGAGCGAAAAAGAAGAGGTGCAAACAGTTTGGTTAGATCATACAATTTATGCTCAACTTGGACAAATCTAGTAAAATAAAGGACCATATGAACAAACGCCTGATGATCTTTGTATGTTGGTTGTCATGAAACAATGTATAACTAACTTTGACATCGCATAGCCTTCATTAATAATGCTATTTTTTATGTTGCCAAAATGTATAATTTACCTCCCGTTTTGTATTCGGTATACACTAATGCTTCATTAAGTGAAGAACGTAATTATTGCAAAGGATTTAGGATGAATAATAATCGATATTATAAATACTAAAGGTAAACTGTACGTACGTAGTTCACGTCCCGATCAAGGGGCTTTTTTTTTGTCTCTTTTGTCTAAAATGCCTAAGATAATCAACACTATGTTGATGGGGCTATAATTATGTTAATATCATTAGAAAAAAAGAACAATTCTTTTTGAAGGAGTTTCGGATTATTCTTCCAACTGCCGATTTGTTTACTTATGACTTCCATTAAAATGCATGTTTTGAATTGACATTTTGCAGATATATGTTTTCGAAAGTGTTGATTATCAAGTGTGGAATTGTCAGACAATTCAGAAAGATAAATAGTGCAAATTGCTACAGAAATTGGTGATAACAAAGGCTAGAGGAAATGGAGCGGAACAACGATCTGAAACTTCTAAATTTTTGTTTATTCAAATTTTATCAGTAGAATTGTTGTCTACATCCCCAAAAATATATATCTGCAAAATTTCATTTAAAAATATACACTTTTCAGTATGTGGCGAGGAAACCAAGTGAAGTGGGGGGACCAATGTGTTGTTACACCTCTTCATCTTACTGCTTGTTGCCTATTCTTTAGTTCATATATAAACCTGTTATAATATTCTTATTAAACTGACAAATAATTGCTGTTAAATGGTTTTGGATAACTAGTGAGATACATCTGCAACTTTAGAATTACTTATTGTCAGCTATACAATTATGGTCTTGTGATTTCGTCCCTTAATTTAATTTAGTAATATAATACACACACACACATAATATCTCTAAGTATGCAAATAATACCCTGATGTAATTTACTGTGCATAATCATTTGTATGTAATGTGGTTTGAAGCAAAATGATACTGAAACATTTGTAATCAGTAATCTAACCAATGCTATATTGATATCTTCATCTTCTTCCTCCACTTATAATCTGTGCATACACACACACACACACATATATATATTTATATATTATGTATATATAGGAATAGTGATACTAATAATCTGGTATCAAAACTCAATATGCATATGCTTCAGAAAAAAGCATTAGTTGAGTATAGGGTGTAATACATAAAATAAAGGACAAGAACTTATATAATGAACTTCATAGCTAAGTACTTTTATATCACCTTATAATTTCATTGGAGCTCTGATGAAGCCATTAGGTGATACACAAGCACTCAGCTATGAATGTATTGCAGCTTGTAACAGAAACAACTGTAAACTAATGAAGTTCATTACATAATTTCTTGTCCCTGTGTCATTATATATATATATATATATATATATATATATATATATATATATATATATATATATATATATATATATATATATATATATATATATCCATATGTGTATATATATATATATATATATATATATATATATATATATATATATATATATATATATATATGTATGCATATGTATATGTGTGTGTAGTGGGAAATGTAACCTGTTTTGTTTTGTATTCTAGAAAATATTTTAAGAATGAATGAAAAAGCTATTTATTAAGAAAAATTTACTTGAAGAATACATGTCAGTGCAGATATAATTAGAAATGCTTTTATTTAAAGTCAGTATGTAATTGGGAAACTTTTTTCATGGATTCACTTTGGCAATTAAATTGAAAAATTTATTTTACCCTGAACACCATTGTTATAATTTCTTGCACAATTCATTATTGCCAGTATTCTGAAATAATGACAAATGTATTTTTCTGAAATAAAATTTATCTAATACTCTAGAAATGTCTTCTTTTGTCTCTAGCTCTAATTTTCAGAAGCAATTCCTCAAAATACTTTAAACTTAACAAAAGTTGATTTAGAAAAAAAATAAAATGTGAAGTAACTTGGTCAATAATATTGATTTCCCCAGGCAAAATGTCTCACTGAATAATTTGCATTATGTAGAAATATTTTTAAGAATGTTTTCTTTTCTATCTAAAATGCTGACGCTTTTTTTTGATCTAAGGGAAATAACCCATTTATCAAGATACAAGAATTTTAAAAAGTTTATTTCAAAATATTTTTTTTCTTTTGTTCCTCATGTACACTTAAGAGTACAAAAATAATATCCTATTCTCAGGATTACAAACGAAACCACTACTGATTTTGTGTTAGTTTTAATCCAAATAGCAACTTAAACAATAAAAATATTATCTCCTAGATCACAGGCCTTCAAAAGTTACCCATCACTTCCTCAAATGGATGACGGCATTGAATATAAAAGAGACAACTATTCGTTGAAGCACTTATAGTTTGTTTTATGTTTTGTTATTTTGGGTCACCCATGTATGTGAAAGGGAACAGTTTTTCTGTTGCAAAGCAGACTTCTCTATGATCAAAGGCATTCCAGCTGTGATCATTCTCTTTGTTTTTTTTCATATTGTATGTATCTAAGATTACAGTATCAAAGGTGTCCATTCATTTTTAAGGTAGTATGGTGTGATTTAAGAAGAATCTGGCTGCTGTTTCTAACTGGTGAGCGACCATGTAGAGGCTCTTGTATATGTGGCAACTAGAATTACTGAAGACTATGCAGCTATCATAAGTTTTGCTGCTGATATGCATTGCTAGAAAGGCATAAGCTTCTTAGAAGTTTTTGAACCAATCTTTGTAAAGGCACTCAAGTTTCTCACTTAGGTTATTTGTTACATGAATGTATTTTACAATCGCTCCAGTTGGTAGCCAAGTAATATGAAGCAAAAGTCATGTTTTGCAGTCCAATTTACTCAATACAAAAGATTTCCAGAATCTCCATCCACAACATAGGCTCAGATGTGGGTGTGTTGTAAGAATTTTGCTTCCCAACCACATGACTCTGAGTTCAAACCTAATGCAAGGCACCTTAGGCAAGTGTTCCACTATAGCACCTGGCTGACCAAAGCCTTGTGAATGGATTTGGTAGACAGAAAATAAAAGAAGCCTGTCGTATATGTATACATCTATGTATGTATTTTTGTTTATCTCCACCCACCATGTGACAACAGGTGCTGGTTTGTTCATGTTCCTGTAACATAGTAGTATGACGGAAGAGACCAATAGAATAAGTACCAGGTTTAAAAAATAAGTACTGGGATTGATTTATTTGATTAAACCTTTCAAGGTGGTCCCCAGTACGACTAAAGTACAATGACTGAAATGAGTCAAGGATAAAAGATCCCCTTTGGCTTTTTCATAATAAAGGTTGTCATTACCCAGTTATTGTGTATCATTATCAACATCATTTTACATTTGCTTTTTCATTCTTACATGGATTGGTACTGTGAAAGTGTAGCTGCTGGAATAAGAATAGCCCGGGCAAAGTTCAGAGAGCTCCTACCTCTGCTGGTGACAAAGGGCCTCTTGCTCAGGTAAAAGGTAGACTGTATGACACACGTGTACAAACAGCCATGCTACATGGCAGTGAAACATGGGCCGTGACTGCTGAGGACATGCGTAAGCTTGCAAGGAATGAAACCAGTATGCTCCGCTGGATGAGTAATGTCAGTGTGCATACACAACAGAGTGAAAAGTTGGACCTAAGAAGCATTAGTTGTGGTATGCAAGAGAGATGGTTGCTCTGGTATGGTCATGTGGCGAGAATGGATGAGGATAACTGTGTGAAAAAGTGTTACACCCTTGCTGTTGAGGGAAACTGTGGAAGAGGTAGACCCAGGAAGACTTGGAATGAGGTGGTGAAGCACGACTTTCAAACATTAGGCCTCACCAAGGCAATGACTAGTGACCGAGACCTTTGGAAATATGCTGTGCTTGAGAAGACCCGGCAAGCTAAGTGAGACTATAACCCATGGCCTATGCCAGGGGTGTAACCAGCCCACTTATTCGTACCTTTCCTTCATTGGACACTAACTGCTTGCGAAGACCTGTTGAGGCAAGTGAAATCAAAAACAAAATCAAATTTGATGACAGCACCGCATGACTGGCATCTGTGCTAGTGGAGCGCTAAGAGCACCATCTGAGCGTGATTGTTGCCTGGGCCACTGACTGGCTCCCGTGCTGGTCGCACGTAAAAAGCACCATTCGAGCATGATTGTTACCAGCGTCGCCTTACTGGCATGTGAAAAACAATATTCAAGCGAGGTCATTGCCAGTGCCGCTGGACTGGCTCCTGTGCAGGTGGCACGTAAAAAACACCATTTGGACATGGCCATTGCCAGTACTGCCTGACTGGCCCTCATGCCGGTGGCATTTAAAAGCACCCACTACACTCTCGGAGTGGTTAGCATTAGGAAGGGCATCCAGCTGTAGAAACTCTACCAGATCAGATTGGAGCCTGGTGCAGCCATCTGGCTCACCAGTCCTCAGTCAAATCGTCCAACCCATGCCAGCATGGAAAGTGAACGTTAAACGATGATGATGATGATGATTGGATGAAGTTTTTGCCATCTCCCTCATATGATTCAGTTTGCTGAGTTCAGTATTGACATCTTCATATGTCTTCCTCTTCCATGGCTTCTGTCATTCATAAATACTAACATTAGCCATCCTGCAGAGCATGTTTACTTCATTTCTTTCCAGCCTTGCTTATACTCTACAGTCAAGATTCACGTTTCGCCATCATGCATCATTGTACTTTATATACAGACATCTTATAATATGCCCTTTTCTCAGAGAGAAGCTCTCTTTATTGCCAGCAAAAGTAACAATTCTCTAACCTTTTCCATCTCATTCTTACTCCGGCTACTATGCTTTCACAACATCCACCTCCATTGCTCATCACATCACCTATGTGACAGACTGTCAACTGTTTGGGGGAAGCCTTATGGATGATTGACAGAATTTATTTTGCAGTTGCGCTTATGATTAATGATGTGGTATCAAAAATTTCCAAGACTAGTTATGTTTAATAAAAAAATAACTTATTTACCCAAGTTTTAACATCATCTTCCTTGAAATAGTCATCTTGTACAGCAATACACTGGTCCCAGCGTTCCTGCCACTTTTGGAATCCAGCCTGAATGTTGTTTTCTGAAAGTGAGCCAAGGAGTCTCTGTGATTCGCTCTTGATGTTGTAGCGACACAAGTCATAAACGGCAGTAATATGACATAATGGCCATGTTTGCCTGAACAAGTATAATTGTTAGTTTCCCATTGGTTAAAATTACTACCCATATTTGAATTCTAAACTTTTGTCAAAGAGAAATCTTTCACGAAATACGGTTCTTAGAATTCAAGTATGAGCAGTTATAATAACCCTGATTTGGGGGAAATTGATTAGTGATCGTTGGTTGTCACTAGACTCCACAACACTCATACCTAATGATCATTGGTTGTCACTAGACTCCATGACACTCATACCTAGTGATTGTTGGTCATATTATACTTGTTCGGGCAAACATGACCATTATGTCATATTACCACCGTTTATGACTTGCATCACTACAATCTCGACAACAGTGTTAAAATGACAACCTTTGAGCTGCATTTTCATCTTGGGGAAGAGATGAAAGTCCGCAGATGCTAAATCTGGTAAATAGGGTGAGTGCAAAAGTGATACCATGCTTTTGGTGAGAAACTCATAAGTGAGGAGAGATCGGTGACAGGATGCATTGTCATCGTGAAGAATCCAATTCTTCACACTCCACAGATCTGTTTGCTTTCACCAAATGCTCTCTCTCAAACGCTTCAAAATGTTGCAGTAGAACTCTCGATTGATGGTCTGGCCCTGAGGGATGAATTCTTGATGCACATACTGCAGATGTTGAAAAAAGCAATGATCATGCTCTTGATTGAGCTATCATTGCTATAAGCTTGCTGAAGCATGCTCAATGCCACTGTAGCAGACTTCTCACCAAGTTTAACACAAAATTTCACATCGGCTCTTTGTTTCAGCTTCCTAGCTATGACAAAAATCACAAACTACAGCCTACATGTGATAAAAAAAACACAAATTTCGTAACTTCCAAACTAAACACAGTGATGTCCCTTGGTACACTGCCTAATGAAAGTCAATGCTAGCTCTCCCTGTGCATGCAACCATGTAGTGCCATCTGTTGGAGCACTACAGAACTAGTCCAGGAACTTTTTGATACCACCTTGTATCTGCCACATATGAAGTCTACCTTCCCTGTCAACCTGTGATCCCACTACACCTCTTGTGCATTCAGATATTACATTGGGTTGTATGGAATTCTTACCTATTCTTTTTCTGCATATGGAGCATTGTCACTTCCTCAGTAGAGTTTTGTCTTCATTTTTGCCAAAACTTTTACCTATGTTAGCTTCACTTTCAAGTCTCTCAATTTTAGATTTTGCTTTTTAGTTTTGGATTTTCTTTCCTGTTATATTTTTGGCTGATTCAAGAAGAACTTGGGCTTTGATATACAAGAGTTCCCAAAGGCAGCTGGTATTAAACTCATTTGTTATGGTTTGAAAAACTGTAATAAACTGAAGGAAGCTGAGATCTGAGCTCTGATAAACACCTAACCTGTAAACTAGATTCATTGCTAACTCTTGTCTTGCTGACAGCGCCTCTGTACATAGCTTGCATAACTCTTATAAGCATTTCAACTATACCTAATTTCCTTAGTAACCAATAGATTTCAGAGCATCTTTCATTCTCTGTTCTTGCATAAACATGAACTGAATTTTATGTAGGTTAATTCTCTTCCTAATCAGTTGTGCTATAATTCTGTCAGTAACTTTAATGACTTGGCCCATTAACTTGATGCCTTGGTAATTGCTTGTTACTGGAGCCCCTCCTTTACTTTTTGTAGCAAATTATTATATGACTATGCCATTCATTGGATATGACGTCTCTGTGTGTTCTCTGACTAAACTATGTAACTAGGACATGATCTACTTTATCAGATATTTTCAGTATCTTGGTTATAGTCCTGCCTTTGACATTCTTAATCACGTTTTTGACTGTACAGCAGTTTTCTCTCTCTTGCTACATCCAAAAACCTCTCATAGAAGCTTTTCCATGCTTCTTGTTTTCAGCATCAGTGAGGGCAAGTGTGCTGCTATCATTTTGTTCACATTTCACCCCACTGACTTCTTGATTCTGTGTAGTACTCTGCATTGTAATCTGAAATACTTTGGGCCTATGATCCTCACATCACAAAACATATGCTTGTTGTTAGGATATTAGAGCTGTCATATTAGTCTACATGATAAATGCAGAACACATCTAAAACTCAGAAAAATTACTCAAGAAAGCAAATATTTGTGAAATATGTATGTAGCAATGTGACATGTCCTGTTTCTTTAACGCAATCTTACAACTTGCCTTGTTATCTAGCTTCAACAAAAAAGAGCAGTAGTAATTGCCAGGTACTATCTTTGTAAAATAAACACAGTGATGTCATTTGGTACACAGCTTCATAAAAGTCAATGCTAGCTCTCACTGCACATGCAACTGTGTGCTGCCATCTGCTGGAATGCTACAAAACTAGTCTGGGAACTTTTTGATACCACCTCGTATCTGCCACATATGAAGTCTACCTTCCCTGTCAACCTGTGATCCCACTACACCTCTTGCAGCTTCTGATTGACCATCATTACTCATTGAAATTCAAAGATTAATCAAATGAAAAATTGTTTTGAACTAGATAATTTTTTTTGTTCATATGAAAGTGCCTCCACAGAAAATGTGTGTAGAGAAAAAAACCAATCTTTATGGAACATTAAACCCAAGTGCCTCCTTTTTTAGTTTTTTTGCAATTCCATTGGATGTTTCATGTATAACATGATGGTAATTGATAATATAACAGGGTTTTAGAGAAAGTGTCTTTGAGGCAAAGTCTCAAAAGAGTTGTTAATGTAGTCTCTCTTAGAGTTAGGGATTGCTGTGTAGCAGTTTCTATAGTAAAGTATAGTTTTACAACTTTATAATATTCTTTGTGTTTTGTGGGGTTTGGAATTTCTGCAGATATAATATCAATCTCATTAGAGTGAATTTTGTGCAAAAAAAAAAAAAAGCCAATTACAATTTGTGTGTGAGGTAGGCTTTTTTTTTTTTTTTGCCATTCAGTTATGTACAAGTGGTAATGTACTGATTAAGACGTCTGTGACTTAATTATAACATCCTTCAATTCAAATATCTGGTGATAAAAAAATGCTTGCAATTTGGTTGTATCTATAAATGTATAACTATCCTGGAAAAATGCTCTGTCTGGATGTTACATTTAGGATTGTAGATAAGTAATGAAAAGATCAGTACATTTGTAATTATGCGAAATGATAAAGTCATGGTATTCAGTGTTCTCTCAAGCATACAGCTTCCTATAAAACTGAACAGAGGAATACAAATATGTCTGAGTCTTGACCCAATAATCCAGCAATATCATTGTTGTTAATGCCATGTTATAAATGCACATAGGATTCTGAACATAGTTCCTTTTAATAAGTTTTTATGGAGCACAACCATCTGACACTATATTAATATACATATCAACAACACGTTGGTGAAAAATATTTTATCATTGAAGACAGTTAAATAAATTACTTTGAATCATCAATCAATAAGTATAAAGCAAAATGAAAATATTTTGGAAGTGATTCCACCAACTGAAATACCAAAGTGGCGTCCACTTTTTCAGTTGACAAAAACAAGGATTATTACAAAGCATCATTTTTGAATTTGATGCAACATTTACAACATTTCTAAACAATTCTTTAATTTGCCATCTGCTTTCCAACCATAATAACTCACTTCGTTACACTTTGGAATATTAAATTGGGGAACTTTTTCTCTAACTTGGTAACTTGAAAGTTTAGAGGTGAAGTACATTTTAAAGCATACTAAAAGCTTCTAACATAAGAATTTTTTCTGTGAAGCATTTCTTACAACTTCAAAATAAGTTCTAATTTTTTTTTCTCTAGTCTAGGCACAAGGCCTGAAATTTTGGGGGAGGGGGCTAGTCGATTAGATCAACTCCAGAATGCAGCTGGTACTTAATTTATGAACCCTGAAAGGATGAAAGGCAAAGTCAACCTCAACAGAATTTGAACTCAGAACATAAAGACATGAAATACCGCTAAGCATCTCGCCCAGCATGCTAACGTTTCTTATTTCTTTATTGCCCGCAAGGGGCTAAACATAGAGGGGACAAACAAGGACAGACAAAGGGATTAAGTCGATTACATCAACCCCAGTATGTAACTGGTACTTAATTTATCAACCCCGAAAGGATGAAAGGCAAAGTCAACCTCGGTGGAATTTGAACTCAGAATGTAATAGCAGACGAAATACCGCTAAGCATTTCGCCCGGCGTGCTAACGTTTCTACCAGCTCATCACCTTAAATAAGTTCTAATTTTGTGCTTGGATAGTTTTTTGTTGTGGCACTGTGCTTCTTTTTGAGTGTCACTTGTAAGATATATCTGTAAAAACTGTGGTGCTTAATGATGCCAATTCTATAATAAATTTGATCTTGTACTTTAAAAATTGCCATAAACCCATGTACTTTGATAATTTTTACCTCAGATGATGTCATTTGAAAAGCTCAGTTGTATATCTACAGCCTACCAATTACATTCTGGCCAATTTTTGTTTCCAAATCTTCTTTTTGTGGTACCTTTCTTTTGTAAATGCAGTGGGGTTGAGGTTACTTCAAGCATTATGAACCATATTCAATTTTACAATTTTAATATTCTTTGGTTATGTTTGGAATTTCTGCTGATGCAATATCAATCTTATTGATACTAACGATCAATGGATCTTACAACATAGATATCTATTTATTCCTTGTCCCACTTCTAGCACCACACTTCTCACATATTTTGCACATAGAGTCCAGGGATTCATTTTTTTTCAGATGCATAATCATTATTAGAATCATAGTTAAATACAATATTTTGTTATTGATTTTGTCCTTACTTTTTCCACATATTTTCTCTGCAATTCTTATTTTTCATTCTTTTTTACATTCTTGAACTCTATTTTTCCTATCATTTTTTGTAACTTTATTTCTTTGCTTTTTTAAAAATTTCTTGCCCATCATTATCCCTCCTTCTCTGCAATCTTATTTTTCTGTTGATTTTACATAGCTTCTTTCCAAAGTGTTCAATGAGTCATATTAAGTAAGAGTGATAAGAGTGTAAAGAAGTACTAAAGAAGTACTGTTTCTTCTTTATAAAGTTATCATCTGCTTACAACTGGAAATGCTGGAACACTGCACTTGTTTCTGGATAATTTTGGCTTAAACGTTATTAATTGTCATATAATTGTGAATATGAGAGACAGAGAGAGGGTGATAGGAGTGAGATAGTGACATGAAGAACAAAGAGAGAAGCAGGAGAAAAATGCTGTGAGAGAGAATGAGTTGCAAACACAAAAAGAGGGAAAATTAAGTATAAAAGATTTGGAGAATGAAAGAGAGAGAGGGAGAGAGAGAGAGAGAGAGAGAGAGAGAGAGACTAAAAGAGAAAAAGGAAAAAGCAGTAAGACTTTGACTTAATCATAAATATGTGTGTGCTTATGGGTAAGTCTGTTGATGTTTAACTCTCACGATGACATAAACCTAAGACATTCTAGCCATGACTATGCCATCTTTTTCTGGGACTTTTTTCTTACCCAGTGTGTTCTTACCTTTTTTAAGGTAGCAGAGTGTGATAAATTTGACTGTTATTTGCAGCAGTTCAAGCAACCATACAGGGTGTCTTATTGACTTGAACATGTATATGTGTGGAATTGTCATAGATTTATGTGTACACATTTTACTGTAGTATTGTGTGTGTGTGTGTGTGTTTGTGTGTATGTATGTACATGTGTGTGTGTCTGTATGTATGTATGTGAGATCGAGTTGGATGGTGAACAAGGGTGTGGAGTGGAGTGAAAGCGGTTGAAGAGGCCAGGATGACGCAAGCAGGACTCAAGAGATATTTAAGGAAAAATGTAAAGATCGAGAAGGTGAATGACAAGGACCTTTTTGTGTGCACAGTCTGTGACAGACCATGCCTGTCTTTGGCTGGCCTCAAATCTCACCTGCGAACCCATGGAAAACAAACTTCAACCAACTATTCTGATTATATGTCTGTGCACACGTTTGAATGTAGTGTGTGCCAGAGGGCTTGCAAATCCAATGGGGGTCTTAAAAGACATGTTAGGATCCACAATGAGCAGAACTTACTTGCAGGTATTGGTAGTGCAAATCAGAGGTGCAATCTGTGTGGGTGTTTTTTCAAAACAGTCTGGTATAAAAAGCCACATCAGACGCCATGAAAAGGCTAAGGTGTAGGTGCAGGAGGTGGTCAAACTCTGTGTAAGGAGTAGACAAGCACCATGTATGTGTATCTATATATATGTTTGTATATTTGAGTGCTCTATGTATAAATAAGTCTCTACATATACACACACCTATATTCATAATATACATATGTAACAATCGAGTTTAATGGTCTAATATAAAAATCAATGAATGTTGGAAATCATCAATTTGTAATGGTTAAGTGTAACATCCAGTTTTAACCATTTATAACCATTAGAGGTCACCAACTCTGATGCCCATGTTTAAAATTAATATGCACTGAATAGACGAGAAAAGATATAAGTTATTAGTTGAAATGGTCCTTTATTCATATTGTAAAGACATTAATAATGTCTCTACAATGTAAGTTATCACTACTTTGAGTTGTTTGTGTACACAGGTTATTCTATAATCTATTGTGCAGGTAGTAAAATCATCTGTGGCTGAGTACGAGAGAGAGAAAGGGTAATAGAGTTTAGTCAAGTAGAAAGTGTAAGTTGTCATGTGACAATCCATAAGTGAAAGGAGAAAACAGGTGTTCTCTTTAAGTAGGTGCCAAGTGATCAAAAAGGAAGAACTAATTTGGAGTTGCTTGTTTATATTCTTCCTAACCAAACTAGGTCAGGTTAACCAAAGGATTTCCCCTATGTATCAGATTTGACCCATGTATGACTCAAAAAAGGCTATGAGGTCAGTTTACTTTCATAAATTTCATACTGCAACAGGTGAGAACACTAAGCAGAGGACTTGTAGGAAAATGTGGATTTGGTTTCAAATTATAGCTTAGAAATTCAGTAGCTATTCACTCTATATGTGTATGTATATATATATATATATATATATATATATAATTATGTGTATTTCTTCTATCCTAATGAATAAAAATTCTTCTGATAGAATAAATGGGTTAATAGAAACCAATGTAGCAAAGAACACAAAATAACTGTGGTTTAATTCCTGTTTTTAAGGCAGGAACTCCTTGAAATTTTGGGTATTTGAGTATATTTAAGAATTTAAGGATTGGAGAAAACGCATGTTATAATTGCATACTTTATTCCTACATATGTTTCAAAGGATTACAACCTGTGTGATCCATAGGGATCTTTGATATTAAAATTGTAACCTTCTCATCAGGGAAAGCATGGGAATCATCTTAAACGTAAGACATTATGACCGATTATGAAAACAATAGATGGATAAGGTTATGACTTGATTCATTTGAAAAAAACCGTTAGAGAATTGGACGCTGCCGGATAGTGGGTTGGACAACACATACCAATCAATGTGTGAGAGCGTACATGCATACATAAATACACATACACAAACACACACATATACATGCATACTGATACACACACACACATATACATATATATATGTATATACACATACATACACATGAAATACCAGATGAAACCACATCGTAGCAGGAGGCACAAAGAAGAGCAACTCCATCCAACTTGCTATTTCACCAAAGACAGTACAGAAAGGAAATCTAAGCACATTGAAAGGCAGTGCTCCAGCAAGGCTGCAGCCTTTTGCTGAAACCAGTACACACACACACACACACACACACACACACACACACACACACACACACACACACACACACACACACACACACACACACACACAGATAAGTAAGTAAATTTATTTTACTCACACATTTACCAAAAGGCAGCTGTGTGGTAAGAAGCTTGCTTTCCAGTCACATCATACAAGGTTCAGTCCCACTGCATGGTACCTTGGGTGTCTACTACTATAGCCTCAGGCTGACCAGAGCCTTGTGAGTGGATTTGGTAGACAGAAACTGAAAGAAACCCATCGTATATATGTATGTGTGTGTCTTTGTGTCTGTGTTTGCCCCCCACTATTGCTTGACAATCAATGCTTGTGAGTTTATGTCCCTGTAACTTAGCAGTTCAGCAAAAGAATTAATTGAATAAGTATCAGGCTTAAAAAAGAAATAAGTACTGCGGTCGATTCATTCAACTAAAATTTTTTAAGGTAATGCCCCAATATTGCCACAGTGTAATGACTGAAACAAGTAAAAGATATGCTAGTGTATATATTTTCAGGTATACTGCAAATTTGGGGAACAGACAAAAGGCAAAGGAAGAGAGAGAGAGAGAGAGAGAGAGAGAGAGAGAAAGTTAGATCTTAAGCAACAGTTTATTCCCTACATTACACCATTATGCATTTCATTTTTGTAGCCTGTAAAACAACTTAATGTTATTTCACATGAGAGTAGATAAATAATCAGTTTTATCTTAGTACAGCTATCTTGCGTAAACATTTTTTGTTTGGCAAAACATTGCAGTCAATTCAGAAATATTTCATATTGACTCGAAATTAACTGAACCATTATGTTTGCACGATGTTAAAGAAATGAATATTTGTTTTGTCTGACTGTAAAAGTTTGCACTGTATTTTAAATAAATGTCAAATTTATGATTGAGTAGTTCTATCTAGTGTTCTGTTGGAATTGTATCGAAGGGTCTCATTGAGTTCATATTATACGATAATATTTCTGTTCTCTGTAAAGGTTAACTCAGTGACTGGTGTAATATAATAGACAAGGAAAGTAATAAAATGTACAAGATTCAGAAATGTGTAAAGGAGAGTAGGCTGAATGTGTGAATTTGACCGATGACCAGTTTGGTAAAGAAAAACTTAAATGTCAGTTTAGAAATGTCTCAGTGAATTTCAGTATAATTCAGTTCAATTCAGTTCCATTTAATATGAGAATGTTGTGAACATCTAATTACTCATAAAGTTAGTATTACTATGTTAATGTAAATTTGATTCTCTTATTAATTAATTACAAAAAATATGTAAAGAGGCTGGTGTTTCTAGTTTCTTTAATATTGGTTTCAAATTTTGGCACAAGGCTAGCAAGTTCAGGAGAGGGGGTAAGTTGATTACATTGACTCGGTGTTCTACTTATTTTATCAACCCAAAATAATGAAAGGTAAAATCGACCTCATTGGAATTTGAACTCAGAATGTAAAGACAAATGAAATGCCACCAAATATTTTACCTGACATGTTAACAATCCTGCTATCTTGCTGCCTTATAGTTTCTCTAATATTAACCGTCTGTGACACCATTGAGACCATTTTTGTAACACAATGCTTTGATGTTATTGAGAGATAAATATAGCTTTAATGAGTAGAATAAACTATAGTTTGGTTAATTGCAATTCTGGTTCAAAAGTTATGAACGTTTTATGATATTGAGAGAAAAATAAAGAAAAACCCAGGGTCATTAGTCTTGTATTTTATCATTTATTGAAGTTAGCATCATCACTGCTGCCTGAAGTATCACTTTCACCATCACTAACTTCATCTTTGGACTCTTCATTGTCTTCAATGGCTCTAATATGCTCGTAAAACTTGTTTAGATGAGAATTAGCTTTGTTAATACATCCTTGGACTTTTGCTCTCCAGATTCTGAAATGATGCATACAGTTGTGCCAGCATTTGTTTGAAGGTGGTGTTTGTGGTGTACTGTCTTCCTACTTTTCACTTGACAATGGCCCATACGAGCTCAATCAGTTGCAAATCAGAATGATGCAGTGGAGAAAAAAATGACCTCATGACCTCTTTCTCTTGCCATGGAACAAACGACTGGAAAGATGTGTAGTTTGTTGTACTTCTTCAGCTTTTCCCATAGCACACACTTCAGATCTGCTTCAAATGGAGTTTCAAATGCCACCTGCATTTGAGCCTTCTTTCACCATCCTTTTGGTGCTGATTCAGGGAGATTAGAATGATATTTGGTATTGTTCATCACAATGACAGCATTATAAATCCCTCAGTCATCAAGAACTCTGAAGAGCTTCTCTTTCCACTCAATAAAATACTTGTGGTCAAACATCCCTATGGTAGTCTTTCATTTGTTTTCCTCCTACTAAGACATGCAGAGTGTCCTCCATTAAGTGAGCCACTTGATTTTCATTTCGAGCTTCTTCTGGCATGGTGTAGTCAGCATCAATAATGGCCACGATGAAACTGTATCACTTTGCTTTGTGTTGTGTTTTCACTAGTTGATCCTGCTCATCGTTCAGATCATACAAACTGTCATCATGTCAAGCATAATTCTTGTGAATATAGCTTTCATCTATGTACACAATTTGTTTCTTCTTCACTGCATTGAGAGAAACTAATCCAACTGTATAAAGATCCTGCTTACAAATGTTCTCAGCTCAGAGCTTGAAACACATCATTCCTTTCTTCTTTCTGCAACAGTATCCTTTTTATATAAGGAATCTTTGAACAGATTGGAAAGTTGCTTGGACTTGCTTTGGTTGATCACTGTCAACAGCAATGAAACCATATTCAATGCAACAGTTCATCACATCCCAAGCAACAGTCCTAGTGTGAGTTGCCTGATGATCTCTGACAAATTTCAGGATTGCAGAAGTCACAAGATGAAGATCAGGCTCTACTGGAGCCTTTGGATTTCAATTTCCAGTTATCTTCTGCTCGGAAATTTAGGTCTAGATTTCACTGCAGAGCTTATTACTTCAACCAAGGACATTTGCAATATGGTTCATGGCATCTGCATTCTTCCTCGTTTACTCAGGTCCCTTATTTCCATGCAGCACAACACATTTATGATGAAATTTGGCTTGTACAGAGAGAATATCCAGCTTTTCCTTGGTAAAGCTCCAAGGCTGATTTTTTTTTCATAAAACTCTCCACAGATTTGAGAAACAGTTTATCCACAACCTTCTGCTTCTTCTTGGGAGTGCAAGAAACAACATCTCCCTATCTTTTGTTTCTTCTCAGCTCCAAAACATGATCTTCAACTTGATCCTTTTCTTCATTTCTTTCCATAACTTTTGCCCAGGAGGTGAGAGAAAAATAATTAATGGTGCAAAAGATATAATGGGTTTAAACTACCAGTAAAAAACTGACTGTGTAAAACACAAAATAGGCCTCAATGGTGTTGCAGAGTATAAATCAATTTGATAAAAACCATGAGTTAACCAAATGCAGGCAATATTTTCAAGAAATTCTTGTACTTATTTCACATATTTGATGATGAGAGACATTGCTGACTGTTTCATTATCTATAATATATTCAGTGGTAGTTATATTGGGAGTTATAAAATTTTGGTTACTAAATTGTAGTTATGGTTGTATATGTAAGGAAGTTAGAGAGAGAGAGAGAGAGAGAGAGAGAGAGAGAGAGAGAGAGAGAGAGAGAGAGGGAGAGAGAGAGAGAGAGAGAGAGAGAGAGAGAGAGAGAGAGAGAGAGAGAGAGAGAGAGAGAGAGAGAGAAATAATGTGTACTTATTTATTGCTGTCTATAAATATGGGAAGAAGACAGAATGAAAAGTATTAAAATTTACATGTCTATAAGGCAGCCAGAATCATTAGCACACTGGGTAAAATGCTTAGCTGTATTTCATCTATCTTTACATTCTGAGCTCAGAATCCACTGGGGTTGACTTTGCTTTTCATCAATCTGGAGTAGATAAAGTAAGTACCAGTTGAACACTGGGATTGATGTAATCACTGGCCTTAAGCCAAAATTTGAAATCAATATTTGCATGTCTGTACTATCTGTGTGAATTCAAGAAAGCTAGAATATGCTGCACAATGATGTTCAATCAAAAATAATATTGTAATACTGAAGACAAACAATAGAAACAAAAACGTATGTAAGGTGTATGAGTAAAACAAGATAAATTGATAGTGAATTCAAAAGAACATCTTTCAGAGTATAAACATAAGAATCGTTAAAAATAGCTGTCAAATTACATACAGTTATACAGTGTAAGAACAAAATCAAGAGATTTTGAAGAGAATTGAAAGCCACAGTCATGCACAGTAGCCATTGAAACCAAGGATTTTTTGGCTGGAGTATTGACCAGATGAAACAAGACTCTTTCATCAGTTTTCTTGGGCTTTTAGTGTTGATAGCCTTTTGTAACTACCTCAGCAAGTTGGCATAGTACTTTCCATTGATGTTGTGGCCCTTTTGAAGATAGTCAATAAGCGCAATTCCTTTTTGCATCCCAAAAAGACTGAGGCTTTCACTTTCACTGCAGATGAAATGACCTTGGCCTCCTTTGGAGCAGGTGAGGAGGGGTATTTTCACTGCATGGATTGTCTCTTTGTCTCTGGCTCAAAGAAATTAACCCAACACTCATCGTGGGTAAGAAGACGTTCAAGGAAATCAGCTGGATCTGTCTCAAACACTGTCAGATTTTCCTGTGAAGTGATCAATCTGGTGTGCTTTTGATCAGGTGTCAGAAAACATTACACCTACTGAGCAGAAACCTTCGTCATGCCAAGTTCATTGAGCAAAATATTCTCAACTCTCTCACAGGATATTCTATTGGCTATTTGATTTATAGTATGTGGTGAACATGATCAATGTTTGCCTTAGTGGTGGCAGTTGCAAGATATCCAGACCTTGGGTCATCTTCAAGACTCTCTCTTCTCCACCTCAATTTAGCTACCCACTTTTGCATGTAGCACCCATGTCAGCATAAATGTCCTTTTGGACTAAACCCCTTTTCTGTAGGTACTTGATAGCACTACAATGCCAAATTTTGACCATTTTCAAGAGAAGTCACTATTAGTTACTTTTGAAGTCTTCTCTGCTCAGTCAGATGTCAGTTTAGTTGGAAAGAAACACTGAGGTTATAAATAAGAAGTGTTGAAATTAATGCATTGAAGATTTCACAGCTCTATCAACACTCCATAATCAGCCTATGAACTCTTCACCCCACCTTCATACACCTATACACCTGACATTGGACAGATATACATCTGCAGTGTACAGGCATTTACCTCTTGTGCATATACAGGGACCCATATATGCAGATATATTTAGTGTAGAGACTGGCTCCTTCAGTGCTCAAGCATGAAGCTACAGTATAAAAAGATACTTCTAGAAATATACATTCAGATACATTCAGTGCACAGAGGGATACATCCAGTTACGACAGGCACTTCTAGTGTAAATAGAATTCTTTCGCATACTTACACCTCCAGTGTAAAGATAACTCTATTGTTAGACACCTCTTGGATATAGTCATCTTTAGTATTTAAACCCTATGTATAGCCACATCCAGAGGACAGACAAATACTTCCGGTGTAGACATTTAACTCCACTGCAAAGAAATCTTCTGCTACTGGGCAAACACCTCCTCTCTGTAAACAAGCACTTCCATTGTATTTGCTGATACCTCCTGCAAACATACTCATCAGTGTTCAAAGAAATATATCTAAACACCACTAATGTACATGAAATCACATGTAGTGTACAGGCACACATCACTAGTGTATGTGCAAGTGACTGCAGCTAAAATAGAGCCACTTCCCGTGTACAAAAACAACAGCAGTGTAGATAGGTACCTTCTGAGTAGACATGCATTTCCAGTATATAAATCTTCATTGTATGGGCAGGCAATTCCTATGTACAGAGAAGTACCCCCTGTTTACAGACAGAGGCACCCGGTGTATAGGTATGCACCTCCAGATAGACACCTCTCATGTATAGACAAACATTTCTGGACAACTGACAGGAGCCTACAGAGTAGTGTACTGATAAGGACCTCCAGTATACACGCCATGCAACTCCAGTATAAATACAGACCTTCAGCATACACAGACACTTCCAGTATACAGGAATATATATATATTCAGTTGAGAGACAGGCACAGCCAGTGCAATGTACAGACAAATGTAGTATGCAAACATCTCCAGTGTACAGACAAGTACTCCACTATATAGACATCTCCAGTGTCTGTACAATGGAGGTGTCAAATATACAGACAAGCATATCCAGTGTGTTGACAGACACATTGTATATAACCAGAAACCTCTGGCAAACAGAGATCTCTAAAGCAATACCACATGTGGCTGATCTATTTGTCTGTCTATCTGTCTTATTTTGAATTATTAGAACTTATCATTGTACAAAGGAGTTGGTCTCTAACAAAAAAAAAACAAAAAAAAAACACAGCTCCATTACTGGAATTTCAATTACAAAAACAATAATTGCTGTGCATTGAAGTTTAAAAAACTCTTGCATAATTTTATTTTTCCACTGACTGATTATATTTGTATAGTTATATGTTAGCTGGTATCTTTCTTTGTTTAAAAATTGTAGCTTTTCTAGATTGTTACTTCAACATTTACTCACATAACTAAGTGCATTAATAATTGTTAGGACAAATGTAAATTTATAATCAAAACAGATGGGCTGCAGATTTCAATACATAAATATTCTCCTTCTTACTGATTTTTGGAAGGAATGTTCATATCTATAGGGCAGCTGAGTTTTCTTTATTGTCTTAAACAAACAACTATATGTGACCTGGTTGAAGTTTCTATGGGAATGCTCTGTCAATAATCCATGTACTGATATATATATGCATGCATTCAGTAACAGAGGTGTTGATTATATTTATTCCAGAGCAGTCTTTCCTGCAGAGGGTATTATATACCGTTTTAGCAAAAACATCCTGTTATAATGGGACATAGAACCTTGATGACATTTTTAGGCAGCTGCTGGTCACATAAATGATATATTCCACAGAAGATTAGCATAACTGACAAGTGTGTATGGGTGGATGGATGAATGGATGGATGGATGAATGGGTGAGTGGATGGATGGATGGGTGGATGGGTGGATGGATGTTATTTTTATCCTTTAGGATTTGATTTTTTTTACTTTGCAGAATCAAAATGAATAACAAAGTGATAAGGCTCAAGTTTAAATCAAGCAATTCTTGGGGTTTGTAGATATTTGAATTGGATAGTATGCACGTGTGTGTGTGTGTGTGTGTGTGTGCGTGTGTGTGAACGTGTTTGTGCGTGTGCGTGTGTGTGTGTGTGCATGCACATGTGTGTGTGCATGTGCATGTGTTGTATGTGTGTGTATTCTATATGTACATGTGATTGAGTGTATATATTCATCTCAGGAAACTCAAATGGAGAATCCCTGGAATGTTTGCCATTTTCAGTGTACCTCTAATCAATTGTTGTATTTGGAGAATGCAAATCAACTAGTTTAGTTCTTTTGGGTGTAATCCCAGCATCCACCTATAATAATAGGTCTAAAAGAAAATCTATAGCTTGGCTATAAGAGCTGTGGGTTTCTCATCAGTTCTCCATAGATGTTTTCCTTTTCTCCAATTTTTGGTGAGATATTTGTATCTGCTGAGCAGCTGATCTCCATAACAGTCATGGACTTTCACTCCATCTCATAAGGCAAAATGTGATCTGTTGTGTTTACACTGGGTTGCTGTTTTAATTGTTTTATGTTCCACTGGTGTTCTTTTCTTTAAGTGTAGATACATTTTTGGTTTTTGTGTGCCTTTGGTATACCCTTCCTGCATATAGCATTACAGATGGTTTTAGTGACAGTGTTGTGTCTTATAGAAAGATAGTAGCTTGAAGATATTTTTGGACAGCTGGTGATAATATAAATGATATCTTTCACATTGGAATGGTACAATTGACATTTTCTGTCATAATGTGGAAGTCTCAAGATATGCCTATCTCTCTTGTTGATCACATATTCTAACCATGAAGTTTGCAGATTTCAGTAGTGCTGCTCAATTTCCTTAAGGATGACAGGTAAAGTCAACCATAACAGAATTTGAACATCAAGTGCAAAGTGAATAATAAATTCACTAGCCATGATCTGCAGTATTCAGCAGTGTTGTTTCACTTCCTTAAGGACAACCTAATTGATAAGGAACTATTTGACACAGTCCCAGGCTCCTTTCTGTTCTACTAATGAGCAAACTAATTTCTCTTAAACATGAACAGAGAATGGCAAGTGGAAAACTTTCTGTAAGAAATTATTAGGATGCAGAACTGTCAACCGCACCTCTTGCCTAGTCATTAGTAGCAACATTATATGTTTTGTAGTGATCCTGAAGGAATATATTCAAACAACCTGTGAACAACTTATGCATTACATTCAAACATGCTATGAGCCTGTAGTTTTGGGTCATATAAATCTGCATTTTAGGCACTAATGCCGTAATGCTACTGTCACCCAGATTGATACATTCAGGTCAGCATTCATTATTCTTTTGAATAGGCAAACAAGGGCTATCCATATCTCTTTCCCTAATGATTCTATCTAAATCGTTCGTTTATGAGTTTGAGGATATGGCCATTTATACTGCAATATATACAGTTTGTGAGTTTAGTGTAAATGTGCAATTGATAGCTCTGCATCCTAATAATTTCTTACACAAAGTTTTCCACTTGCCATTCTCTGTTCATGTTTAAGGGAAATTAGTTTGCCCATTCGTAGAATAGAAAGGAGTCTGGGACTGTGTCAAATAGTTCCTTATCAATAAAGTTGTCCTTAAGGAAATGAAACAACACTGCTGAATGTTGCAGATGGTGGCTAGTGGAGTTATTATTCACTTTGTACTTGATGTTCAAATTCTGCTATGGTTGACTTTACCTGTCACTCTTTTGGGGTCAGCTAAATAAGTACCTATCAAGTACTGGGATCAACTTGTCCCTTCTCTTCAAAATTGCTAGCCTTGTGCCAAAATTAGAAAGGATTTTACTAGTCCTATGTTCTTTCTATTTTAAATTTCTACTAGGTATGTTTTAACAAGACTCGATTATTCTACATCATTCTGTAGTTATGATTAAAGTTTTTCATATTTCTTTTGAATACAGAGGTACCTGATGTGCATAATATATGCAATAACTTCTCTATGGAGACTTCTTCAATTTTGTTATGGCTTATGATGGCCATAAACTTTACAGGATTGGTGAACATTAAGATCTCATCTCTGCTAAACATATTCAAAAGTAAGGAGGTGGTATCAAATTTAGCAGCAGATTAAGTTTACAACACAATGGGAGATTTTAGGTGACATCATCTAGTTTACATAACTGAAAGGATTAAGAAGTATTACTTGAAGTTCTCTGACAGTTGATATTGTCAAACCTAACTATCCTTGGTGAATTAATGTTTAAATCATCTTAAGATTTATATTAGTAAACAGGTGAACAGTTTGCATCAAGGATATTGATATGATATCAAAGAATTGTTAGGTTCTAGCAGATTGCTGCTTCTTTGCTTTGTTTAACAAATTGATAATGCAATATTTCTTTTAATATAATTGACTGGACTAGTATGGGTTGGGAAAATTGTTATTAAAAAATATTGGTCACACACTTATAGTGTAACACTCTAACAAAATATAAATCAATATCATTTAAACATAGGCACAGGTGTGGCTGTGTGGTAAGTAGCTTGCTTACCAACCACATGGTTCCGGGTTCAGTCTCACTGCATGGCACTTTGGGCAAGTGTCTTCTACTATAGCCTCGGGCTGACCAAAGCCTTGTGAGTGGATTTGGTAGACGGAAACTGAAAGAAGCCCGTCGTATATATGTATATATATATATGTGTGTGTTTGTGTGTCTGTGTTTGTCACCCCACCATCGCTTGACCCATCGCTTGACAACCAATGCTGGTGTGTTTACGTCCCCATAACTTAGCAGTTCAGCAAAAGAGACCGATAGAATAAGTACTAGGCTTACAGAGAATAAGTCCTGGGGTCGATTTGTTCGACTAAAGGTGGTGCTCCAGCATGGCCACAGTCAAATGACTGAAACAAGTAAAAGAGTAAAAAGAGAATATACCAAGGTAGTGAGCTGGCAGAATCATTAGAAAGGCTGGGCAAAATGCTTAGTGACATTTAATCTGTCTTTTCATTCTGAGTTCAAATTCTGCCCCGGTCAACTTTGCCCTTCATCTTTTCAAAGTTGATAAAATAAGTACCAGTTGAGTGCTAGGGTTGATGTAATTGGCTTACCCCCTCCCTTGAACTTACTGGCCTTGTGCCAAAATATGAAACCAATAGGTGCAGGAGTGGCTGTGTGGTAAGTAGCTTGCTTACAAACCACATGGTTCCGGGTTCAGTCCCACTGCGTGGCACCTTGGGCAAGTGTCTTCTACTATAGCCTCGGGCCGACCAAAACCTTGTGAGTGGATTTGGTAGATGGAAACTGAAAGAAGTCCGTCGTATATATGTATATATATATATATGTATGTGTGTCTGTGTATGTTTGTGTCTGTGTTTGTCCCCCAACATCGCCTGACAACCGATGCTGGTGTGTTTACATCCCCGTAACTTAGCGGTTTGGCAAAAAGAGACTGATAGAATAAGTACTCGGCTTCCAAAGAATAAGTCCTGGGGTCGATTTGCTCGACTAAAGGTGGTGCTCCAGCATGGCCGCAGTCAAATGACTAAAACAAGTAAAAGAGTATACCATTGAGTATATTTGAATCTTTCAGTAAATGTTTAGTTGATTCACAGAATTCTAAATGAAACATCAAAAAAATATCATTTCGCATTTTATTTCAAATAGAGATATGCATTTCTTTAAAATGGTTTAGTTTGAGGGAAAAGGGACATGACTTCTTTGGGGTCATTAAGGTATTTATTCCCTAGTCAGTTTAGGCTGAATACTCACAATTACTGGTCTCTGCTGAAGGCACTGGTGGTGTCTAACTGGTTGATGCATTAAGTTGGCCACTCAAGAACAGGAGCAGTCTCTTTGACAGGCTTCCACATAGTTTCTGTCCTCCAAATTTCCCTCACAAGACTTTGGCCAGCCTGAGGTTATGGCAGGAGCCACCCAAGGTGCTGCACAGTGGGATTGAATTCAAAGCTACAGGTGTGTGAAGTGAATTATTTAACCTGTTATTGGCAAAAGCACCAGATATCACAATTTACAGTTCAGTGATAAAAGAAAAGAATGACTGTCACTTGCGTATTTTTTTTTCCAGAAAGAAAGGGATGATGATTGCCTATGCAGATAGACATCTTAACAGCTGCAGATGCTATAATGCGAAGGGAGACAATTCACATTAGGCTGCTATAACCATGCTTTCCCCACAGCAGATGTGCACACCCCATCCTCATTCACTTTCTCTACTGGCCGTTTGTCAAGAATTTCTTGTGATTGCTTTCTTATTCTAATTGGCTCACTGTCATCTGTTCTCATTGTCACATCACACATCAAGTCCAGTACAATATCTTTATACATCGTCTCATCCATAGCTTTCTCCAAATAGCGACATGGAACTGGAAACTGGTAAGATCCATATATATATTTTTCAAGCACCATTCTTTATCTTCATATTTCTTCTGATGTTTTATATTTTTCCTTCTTTTCATTTTTTTTTAAAGGAATAAACATTGGAAATAGTTTTTCGAATGTTTCTATCACATATCTTGCAAGTCTGTGTAGTAGTAGTCTTAACTGTTGCCATGGCAATAATAGATTTCAAGCGATCCAAAAATTTCCGATACAAACAATTAATGATCTCGAACCAAGCAGGGAGCCTCTACGCGGTTGCTCAATTTGCTAGAAATAACAATCAAATTTCCTCTGAAAACATCCCACTCTCTTAAAAACGGGAAGGACACTTAAGAAAATGTTGATTTAAATACTCCTAAAAGATAAAATGTTATGGCTAGAATACATTTGATGATAGGTTTACCTAATCAGATCAAGTCTACGGTTTAATGACAGTAATTAATTGTATTTTCAGTCACTGACTGAAAACATTGATTTTCATTGTGACTGATTCTACCCAGGTAGCATCATAGCAGTTGCCTTCCTTCGGATTTAGCCTACGACACTATTGAATAATTACTTCTACACATTTAGAAATACAAAAACAAGTAGCATTAATAAAATGTTTCGTAATGCCAACAATTAATGTGGCAGTTACTTTATAGCTTGTTCTTTTTCTATGTTGTCATGAAATAATAAGACTACCACTGCCTTTATCTTCGATATATGAAAAAGTTAAATTGTCAAATAAATATAGTTGTATAAATAGTGAAATCAAACACGGCAAGGTTTTATCGCTATGAAATTTAAAGTCCCCCACCACAAGAAAAAAGAAAAAGTAAAAAATAATGAAAATAATAATAACAATTCAGGGTGGTCTCAGAAGGCTTGCAGCCTTCGTGTTTAACTAGCCTTACTACTATTTGTCAACTATATGACATTTCAGCATCAAAACATTTAGTCTGCTGTAACAATGACATACAATATGTGTTCTATAAAATATTATTGTTGTGATAAAATGATATTACTAAATGGACATTTATATTTGTAATTAATTGCTCAGCATTGTGGCATTATTTTCCTTTGCAACGACACTAATTGTTTTAGCTACAAAATGACATTTTAACATCTAGTATTTATTTCAAGTAAATGAAAAATATTAATGCTCTATTTTTATAAAATTCATAATTTATTTGCCATAATTAACGAAGAATTCAAGAAATGTTTATTTTTCATATTTCTGCGATATTTCAATATTGTACACAATTCTTGTTTGAAAATTTTATTTCAATGAATTGGTTTATTTACTCGTATGACTTAATAATGTTTAGAACTCGTCAAATATATATTTGATTGTAATATATCAGAATTACCGTCGTTCTGTCTTGGAAGTTTTTTTTTGCTTCTGGTTATCTGTTTTATTTAAAATTTTTAAGAGTCAATTAACAACACTTAACGTTTGCATCATTATTTTCATCAGATATCCATTTGAATATATTTCACTTGTATTTCTTAAAACAATTTTTACGATTTCAACCTTGATGTTTTGTTTGATGGGTTGCTACATTAGGGCTTCATTTTTACTATTTATTGGAAGCCAACACCCAGATAATTTTTTATTTATTTTTCTAACTTAAATGGTATTATGTGTTTTTTAATACTAGTACTAACTATATTTGATGCAACTTTATAACTGACAGAATCGTTTCAGGGCCCCATGAAAGCGCATGTATTTCTTTGTCAGAATAGTTTTGTTTTGAATAATAATAATAATAATAATAATAATAATAATAATAATAATAATATTTTCGAGGGTAAAAAGTAAAATCGATGCAATCAAGAGCAGAGTTTGTCCCTCTCAGATTCTTGTCGTCTCTCCAATGCTTTGACGACCTAATCTTCATGGAACTCGATGCTTGGTCTTGGTCAATGTCAGACTCTATCCAGAGTCTCGTGACCAGGTTGCTTTGCCCAAATGGTTTGGGGGTCTAGGTCTGCGCAAGTGCTCCTCTCTATCTCTTCCCTGTTTTCTTTCCTCCATCTATGCTTGCTCTTCTTTTGTAGGCAACATTCTCTCCTATCCAACACAGACTAGGAGATGGATGAAGCTCTATTACAGTGGAGAGTGCTGGGGTTTTTTCAGTTCCTGTTACAGTTGAGGATAGACAGAAGCAGAAAGTATGGAACAATGTACACTCAGGTCCCACTTTCAATTCTCTCCTTGATCAACCTGATCAATTTTCAAGGTGTCACCTACTTTCTGCTAGTGCAAAATTCTCGGAAGACTGAATTGATGCCCTGCCTGTGGCCACTATTGGTGGTCTACTCAGTCTAGATGAGCTCCACATCTCTATAGCACTCAGAGTGGAAGCCGACGTCTGTAGGGGACTGAAATGTCGCTGCGGTAAGCCCCTCAACTTCACAGGTCTTCACGGTTTGTCTTACCTCCTAAATGCTGGTCATTTCGCTCGTCACACCGTGCTAAACTTACTCATTAAGCGGGCTTTGGCTCGGATAAATATACCCTCAGTTCTGGAGCTGGCAGGATTATTCATAAGTGATAGGAAGAGACCAGGTAGTCTTACTCTCTCTGTCCCTGGGTAGAAACCTCATCTGGGACGTCACAGTCTTTGACTCGTTTACTCCCTCCCACATCCTGGATGCTGTGGTAAATGGGAACGTCACTACTTCCGTAGCCGAACGGAACAAAATCCTGAAATATCGGGACCTGTCAGTGAACTATCTCTTCCAGCCTGTGGCGTTTGAGACATTTGGAGCAGCTGGGTCGCTAACGGCGAAGTTCATCGTTGACGCTCGTCTGACCGAGGTGTCAGGAGATGCCCGTGAAGGTGCTTGGCTGTTCCAACGCCTAAGCTTCGTCATCGCCCGTGGCAATGCTGCGAGCGTTTTGCCTTGCTTCAACAGGTACCATTGAACCTTGTAATGTGCAACCAATTGAGGCATTTGGTATTGCATTGATGTTTTTTTCCCTTTTCTTTTTTTGTTTTTCTTGTGTAAAATATATTCCTTTCACTGAATTATTGCAAATTGTAACAAACAGAATTTATTTTGATAAGATAATTATTTCTGTGTATTTATATGTATATATACCGATTTTCTATCTTCAAACACTAAAATGCTAACACATTCTATCAAGAGCAAAATTTTACAGAAAAGTAATTATGTCGCGTGTATTTGCTGTTAATCGTTCTCTCGTCCATTAACATTCGATATACTTTTGGTAGTTAATAGCCATGTTGCTCACGTTAATTAAGAACGTAGTCAACGTTTCAGAATAACAATGCCAGTCCATTATTCTCCTTTCAATACTAAATAGTTTCATTTTGTAAACATTTGAAGTAAGTACTTTCACTTTCAGGGTGCCGTGGATATGAATAACTGCCCTAACATGTTAGACTTCATTAGAAATAAACAAATATTAATAGTTATAGTAGTTAAAAATAACAATCATTGAATAAATTAACCTTCAGCCGTGGCTGTGTGTTAAGAAGCTTGCTTCCCAACCACATATTTCGGGTTCAGTCCCACTGCGTGGAACCTTGAGCAAGTGTCTTATACTATAGCTTCGGGTCGAGTAAAGCTTTGTGAGTAGATTTGGTAGGCGGAAACTGAAAGAAGCACGTCGTATATGTATATATATATATATATATATATGTGTGTGTGTGTGTGTGTGTGTATCTGTGTTTGTCCCCACCAACTATTGCTTGATAACCGATGCTGGTATGTTTATGTCCCCGTAAGCTAGCGGTTCAGCAGAAGAGACTGATGCAATAAGTACTAGGCTTACAAAGAATAAGTCCTGGGGTCAATTTCTTCGATTAAAACCCTTTAAAGCAGTGTTCTTCCATGGCCGCAGTCAAATGACTGAAACAAGTAAAAGAATAAAAGAATTGTTACTTTTAATTTGACTTCATTGCATACATATTTTAGTGAAGACACATGACTTAACGATCATGGTGTTGAACTCAAGATCTCCGAGTCATGGTTTTGATTCTCCACCCACCGAGAACATAACGCGGCGTGATGTGTTTTTGAGCGAAATACTTCATGTCACGTTGTTCCAGGACAGTCTTGAAAATTAGTACCAGTGGCACCCTGCAACAGTCTATTAAGAAAGTCTTGTTCTTCAGCCTTAAACGCTTTAAAAATCTGGATAAGCTCAACATCATGAACTTGTAGGCTCGAGATATTTTGTTTCCAATTATTTCTTTCGTTTATCAGACTAAAATTTGATCCTGGTAAATCTTACTCCATTCTGAAATATATCTATATTAAAAATATATATCTCGTAATTTTTACCAACACTTGGAAGTGTCCTAAATGAATTTTGGTCACTTATAAATCTTTCTTGGAAAAATTAGCATATATATATATATATATATATATATATATATATATATATATATATATATATATATATATATATATATATATATATATATATATAACCAAATAATTTAGGACAATGAATGGGTTATTTCCCTCGGCTTTTAAAATAAAAAATATTAGATATATATAAGGTTCCCTTCCAGGGGTCCTATTATCGAATTTTTCAACAATCTGAGTATGCCACAAGATTTCTAGACATGAGTTCTACGCACGTGTCGAGTTTCATCGAAATCGATGAAACGGTGCAGGAGGAGTTAGCTAACAACTCCACAAACACACCAACAAACAGTATTTGCCACATATATATATATATATATATATATATATATATATGTGGCAAATACTGTTTGTTGGTGTGTTTGTGGAGTTGTTAGCTAACTCCTCCTGCACCGTTTCATCGATTTCGATGAAACTCGACACGTGCGTAGAACTCATGTCTAGAAATCTTGTGGCATACTCAGATTGTTGAAAAATTCGATAATAGGACCCCTGGAAGGGAACCTTATATATATCTAATATTTTTTATTTTAAAAGCCGAGGGAAATAACCCATTCATTGTCCTAAATTATTTGGTTAAAATGAAATTGAGTATGCTTATTTCTTAGTACAGTTCTATATTTAAGAGATGAGGAATTATGTACATTATTTACATTTGACGGATATTTATCTATCCGTCAAATGTAAATAATGTTATTTCTTAGTATTTGAACAGTTAGAGTTATTTTCGCAATTTATCCAGTACACCCCTTAAACAAGTAAATAGTATTTTCCTAAACAACAAATCCACTTATTTCGGTTAGTGACTTATTCACGAATACACCAACACTAGTTCCCCTGAGGGTAATATTCTCTGGGAACGCACAAAAGCCCTTTTCAGAGTTATTTACTTTGAATTGTTATTATCTCATATCTGATTAGCCTGTTATTACGTAACATGCTTCACGGTTTTAGTATACATACCTTATTAGTATTTCCTCCTATGTTCTATATACTCTGGGAATGCATTAAAGCCTTTTTGGGGGCTACTTTATTTGAATTCTTACTATCGGGTAACTAATTTCATGTTATTACATAACTGACTTCACAATTTGGATATTCATAACTTGTTGGGAATTCCTAAAAACAAGATCCTGTGTAAGACAGTTCGGTATTCTCTGTAAATGCACAAAAACCATTTTAAGGGCTACATACTTTGTATTGTTGTTATTGGATTAGCGAAACAATTATGAGAACGGAACCAAGGGATAAGCCCCGCTTTCCCGGGAATTACCGGGTACGTCAGCTAGTATATATATATATATATATATATATATATATATATATATATATATATATATGCACACACACACACACACACACACACACACTTCGTTTTTGTATCTGGTTTGCAAGATTCCTTATGTGAATTCGTGTGTTGAAACAAATTTTGTTGTCTGGAGGAGAGTCATAGAGCCCTAACGCACTCGCCGGTTCAATTTCCACTTATTTATTTATTTATTTATTTAGTCCACAAAGCTTTTTCATGGCTGCGTTTGCGACCGTATCAACGGATTTTGACTGACTGTCCCTGACAGTCTGGAATAAATAAATAAATAAATAAATGACTAGAAATTGAACCGATGAGTGTGTTATATTAAGGCATTATGACTCACCCCAAACAACAATGTGTGTGTGTCCATGATTTGGATATATTCATGCACTTCTGCAAAAGTAAAGCCGCCAGAAAACTGACTGCTCAGTGGTTCAGTAGCTATTTGGTGGATAGGTTTTTACGAGTGGAAATTCCCTGACAGCTTCGCAATACAAACTTTTATCGCGATCTAACGAATATACACGTCAATACCTACAACCTTTCCTGGACCATTAAGCTACTAATCCCTTTCTTTGCACTCACTCCCATTAACACTATCCTAATCATCTTTAATCACTATTATTTATTTTCTTCCCAAGCTTTACAAACTCAACCATTCCAACCGCCCAATCTGTATATGCACCCTGAACTCTTCTCCTGTTCCTATATATATATATATATATATATATATATATATATATATATATAAACTAGTGTCATTTCTTCCATACCCAGCCTTCTCAACACTTAATTCCTTTCACCTCTGTGCCTCACTTGAACCTAACAGTACCACCCTTCTCCGCTTAGCCAAACTTGTCCTTAGGCCTGAACAGCATTCACCTCTCTGATGAGTTCTATCAGAAAACCATGGATATCAACATGAACTCAGCTATGTTAAATTCTTTGTGGGCTAGTTTGCAGCCCAGATCTTTGCCCAATTCATTGGACCACCCCCAAGTTGTATCTTCGATATTTGCAACCATTCTGCTGCCGCAATCTCACAGTCTTAATTTCTTACATTAACTTACTCCACCTGGTTTTAGAATTTAACTCGGCCATCTGCGACACTTCTGTTACTTTCCGTCATTTATCAATAGCCCTTACATATCCAACTTTGTGTGTTACAAGCCTACACAGATTCACACTCCCAACTTGACTTTTCATCTTTTCGCCCTTTTGTCATCCCCTTTTCGCAAATTCTTCGATGTAGTAAAGATTATTCAGATTTCTTGGAAAATCCAAAGAATGATCCAGTTCTTTGCATGTAGCTAACCTACTGTAGCGGTGCCACCAAAATGTGGTGGAGTCATCATAATGTGGTGGAGTATGTTGTATGTTTGTGTTATCGTGTCAGGGTGCGATAGGCATGTGTTTGCCTGTGAATAAACAAAGAGATAACTATGTTCAACTATAACACTTTGTTTGCTGCATTGAACTCTGGTGTTAGCACATATTCTTCACCACTACATTAAATTTTGGCAACTTACTTCGAGTTGCTAGGAAAAATGGAACCAGGATACATCTGTGGAGTTGATGTATCCGAAGACTAAATATGTTCATGTGTGTGTGTGTCTGTGTGTGTGTTCGTTCTTTCATCTTGCGTGGCACAGCTAAAATCTCTATGTGATAGTCGCAGAGCACTGGGTCGGTCTGTCGTGCATCACACTACCTTGAATCGATTGTCAACCCCTCATTCAACTGAACCCAGTCCACAAAACCAAAGCCATGACAATCGTCATACACGCATGCTACAAAAAATAGGGTTCTCTTGTTTATCCTCTTTCAGCGTCGCCTCTGTTGCTAAAGCTATCTTCAGCAATTTTCACTTTCTTTCCTTTGACTGTTATTTTCTCGATCCTCTCCTCCCCTTTTTCAGACGAAAGAAACAATTCTTTTCTACTCTAGGCACAAGGCCCGAAATTTTGAGGGAGGGGAGCCAGTCGATTAGATTGATTCCAGTACGCAACTGGTACTTAATTTATCGACCTGGAAAGGATGAAAGGTAAAGTCGACCTCGGCGGAGTTTGAACTCATAACGAAATACCGCTAAGCATTTCGCCCGGCGTGCTAACGTTTCTGCCAGCTCGCCGCCTTAGACGAAAGAAAAAGTTGCGAGGTGTCTTGTTAGAAGCTTCCTTTTCTCCAGCGCCTTCAGTTGGTCCCGCTGGAGATATCGCACTTGTTTCTTCATCTCCACTTGTACACTCATAACTGGTCCCAAAGTGCAATTCCAAGTCACCGAACATTTTGACGACCTCTACCAACCTTATTTACTGTTACACTTGTAAACTCTGCAAGTTACTACGTTAAAACGGCCGTGCGCACATTGTTTCCGTGTGCACCTCTCCAACGTTTGTAATAACAAGCAAGCTCTCTCTAAACACGTAACTCGACATTTCTATCTGCCAATGTACACTCTGAACAATCTCTGCACTACGTCACAGCACGCTTCTCTATTCCTCTTCCTACCAATGCAGGGAAACCACCTTGTTTTCTTTACTCGAGGTATATTAATTAATGAACACCTCTCTCGTTCTCACAGATGATCTTGCTTTGCTCGACATTTTTTTTTTAGGGTTTGATCAGAGATGGAAGGGCAGCACCCAGGATCCTGGTGAGAGTGAGTAGGGAAGATTATCCTCAAACAGAGACCTGGTCTAAATGCAAGCGTACTGGATTAAAATTCCAGTGACAGATTAGGTCTACCACCCCTGGACGAACTCAGAATGTAAAGAAGCAGAAGAAGGACCATAAAACATCTCAGTCTACTGCAATGGACTGATGTTCCCCCCCCCCCCATATTGATGGTGTTAAGAACCGAGTTAAATATCATAAGGAAGTTTTGCCGAATCGGTAGTCTAAGCATATGTGTAAATGATTCCGCCAGATCTTTACTTTCACCCGTTCTTCCTCGCACTAACTCTTCGCCTATAACATTTTTTTTCTCCACACTAGCCGATCCTCGGTAGTATGGTGGTAAGTATTCCCGTTTGTCACGCAGGAGCCCAGGGTTCGATTCCTCGCCGGGGATGCGTTTATACGAGCTGGCAGGATTGTTAGCACTCCAGGCAAACTATTTAGCGACATTTCGTCCGTCTTTGCGTCCTGAGTTCAAATTCTGCCGAAGTTGACTTTGCCTTTGATTCTTTCGGGGTCGATAAAATAAGTACCAGTTGAGCATTGGGTTCGGTTTAATCGCCTTGACTCCTACCCCAAAACTACTAGCCTTGTACCAAAATTTGAAACCAATATTTTTCTTCACACTAAGCCTGCGAGCTGGTGGAATCGTTTGCACATGGGGGTAAATGCTAAGCTGTATTTCGCCCGTGTTTACGATCTGAATCCAAATTCCACCGGGGTATACTTTGCCTTTCATCCTTTCGGATTCGATAAAATAAGTACTTGTTGAAAACTGTGGTCGATGTAATCATCCCCACCCCACCCCCTGAAGTTGCAGGCCTTGTACCAAAATTTTAAACCAATATTTTCTCCACACCAGCGGTAATTCTTTTTACATGACAACAACGCTACACTACAGGCAATACAGCAAACAACAGCAACCAATATTCTCTCTGTCTGTCTCTATCTCTCTTTCTCTTTCTCTTCTTCCTTCACTGCATACCTGGCTCATATATAATTTAACCCTTCTGTCTTCCAAATTTCGTGCTGATTATCTCATCATTTTGATCGTTATCTCCTTGTTAACATCTGTTTCGTCTAGTTACCCTTTCCCTTTCCTTATTCTTAAAATTTCGATTGAATCCATTTATTCAACATTATCAGAAAACATTTTTCTGATAATGTTTTCTGCCCAAATCGTTCGACTTTTCTTCACAGTAACTAATTTATTCAATTTTGTAACGTTGTTATCTCTGTGAAACCAATAGTAACATTGGTGAATTAAATGTGTTAGTAGTGTGTGAGACGAAAGTTAAGCTCGGGGTATATGAATATATATAGATATAATACGTACTGGTCAGAGCATTAAAAAAAATATACCTTGGTTATGTCATGTGAAGACAAGTGAATGACACAGGTATGGAAAAAAAATTTTAATTGGCAGTACACTAAAATATATGAAGCAAAGCTGAACATTTTCCCACTAGATCTGGGTTTGTAACCAACTTGTATGCGTTTCTGGATGTTTTAAAAATAGCTTTATAATCTTTTTTTTTTCTATAGCTCAGGTAAATAAATTCTTGAAAATAATGTGTATGTGTGCGTGTGCGCACGATTAAAATAAGCTGTTGATAAGTTATCATCAATGAAACATTTTGAAACCGTTAGCATGCAATTTACTGTCGTAAAAAAGTGAAAGTATACTATCCTAAAAATGAAAGTAAATTGCGATAGAAACTGAAGTGACGAGAGTAGCGTCCTATTATTTCACGTAAACAATGTATGTGACATAACTAATGTACAGAACGCACATGTATTTAATAAAACATTAAAATAGTACATATATTTTAAATAAGATGAAAACAATCTCATCTACGGGAAAACAAGTCATTGATGCACGAATTGAGATTCGTGAATAATTTTTCACAGTCTCTAAATTTGTTTTACCACATATGTTCATGAAGATATGATGTAAATAAATCATCACTAGTACCACACTGTCGTCTAATTTTCTGCTTGGCAAATATTCATCACTCTTGTATAGTCTCGTCACTTCCGATTTCTATCGCAATTTACTTTCATTTTTTAGGATAAGTTACTTTCACATTTTTACGACTGTAAAATGCATGTTAACCCTAGAAACTTCTATAATATATGTACTATTGTAGTACAATAAAAAGCTAGTGTCAAATATTGGTCTAGATTGGTGCAGCGTGGCGTTTCCTTTTTAATTGTTATAGCATCTTTACCTTTTGTGAGATAAGATGACCCGGAAGGAAAGGGCTGTGACGTCAACAGTCAAGGGGCTTGACTGGAACAAGAAGGGGGAGAGAAAGGTGAGGGAAGTAAGATCCAGGGTCATCCTTTCTCAGCATGGCGCACTTGCCGTGAGCGGACGTCAGCGGAGCAAGCTAGCGGGATTGGTAGTAGCAGCTGCTAACATTAGGTGTGACGGGTAAGCAGGGCTGGCTCAAAGTATCAGCAACTCAAGTAGTTGCCCAGAGTGCCATGTGCTAGCTGGCGCCAAGGAGGCTGTGACAAAGACAAGGAAATTTCCATAACCGTCTGCTTGTACATGCTGAAGTTCAGCTTGCCTGGGACGCCAGCAACCCTTGGGCTGGCCCTGCAGGTAAGGCACATATTTTGGACTTAGTACAGCTGGACAGCCAACAATGAGAAGGTAGGTGAACCATATCTTATTTCCCCATATTACAGTTCCCTCTTACCACAAGCTATTTCAGCACTTGTGTATAGATATATTTCTCCATTGTTGTTGTCCCCTTCCATGAGATTTCTCCATTGTTGTTGTCCCCTTCCATGAGATGGCAGCGAAGGTAAGGACTGGCAGTGATACTGTCAGACCTTTCTATGGAGAAGGAGATGTGGTGGCCTGGATCCGTAAGATCAAGGTAGTGGCCAGGCTACAAGGCATTGACAATGCAGTAGGTCTCATGGCCCTGTACCTAGAGGGCAGCACATTGGCACTGTACCTCAAGGTAGACAAGGAAGACCAATTGAACATGGCTAAGATCAAGCAGCGTTTGGGGGAAGCCTATACGGAGGGAACGTACATTGTGTTTGCTAAGCTGGGAATGGCCAGGTGGACAGAGGAACAGGTTAATGAGTATGCTGCGGAGGTTCGGAGACTGGCCATGCTATCTGGTTTTACCAGAGTGGGTCTAGAGAAGGCGGCACGACTGGCCTTCGTAAATGGCTTTCCTGACATATCAGTGTGACCGCAACAACTGCCTGGCAGCGACAAAATGGCGATGAGTGAGCTCATCGTTCAAACCAGCAAAACACCGGGTGGAAGGCAGTGGTGATGGCAGCTGCAGAAGCTCATGACTGCGCAGAGACGATACCCGGACCCGTTTATTACCAGTGCAGGGAGACCGGGCATATCGCTCAAAATTGCAGCCAGGGAAAATGCTACAGGGAAGTTGCTGCCTCTCAAACTTCCCCCGCAAACAAATAGAGGCACTCATGCAGTCACTTCCTGTAGTTGAAGTCTTGATCAGGGAAAGGCGTTCAAAGCCCTCGTGGATACGGGCTGTGCGACATCTCTCTTGACCCTGAGGGTGACAAAAACATAGAAGGGTACAAGTAGTGTTCAGGCAGTGGACAGCAGCGAGATTGGATGTAAGGGTAGCAGTGACTTGAAGATAGCAGTGCAGGGCACAATGCTGAAGCTGTGATTGTGATTGACTGTGTGGTAGACTGAATTGATGTGGTGATGGGGATGGACACGATCAACTGCCTTGGAGGTGTCAGTGTTAATAGAGATGTGGTTTCGTTTGGTGGTACAGGGGTATCATGTGCTGTAAGTCTGCAACATAAGAAGGAGCAGAGCTCCATGAGGGACTCTACTGCTTGCACCCTTGAAGACAAAGACTTTCAGGTGGTGCTCGATGGTCAGCGGAATGAGGAGTTCCCAATGTCGAAGAACAAGCTGAGAGCTGCTACCAGCATACCTTGAAAGGACATGCCAGGAGCAAGTTTGAAGAAGAGGTAGAGAGGTGGATTAAGGAAGGTGTCCTTATCCCATGGAAGGAGGAGGTGGTGAGCAGAGTGCTACTTCTAATGGCAGTGGTGCAGCCAACAAAGGGCAAAGTATCGTGCCTCACGGGTAGCAAGGTGACTAATGTCTGCAGTGAGACACTGCACAAATGGAGACAAATGACGAGGGCAGCGATGATTGGTTGACTTGAAGTTGGCATATTTTCAGCTCCATGTAAGCGAGAAACTGTGGCAGTATCAGCTGCCATAGGGCCAGACATACTGTTTGACCAGGCTGGGTTTCAGGCTAAATTGCGACAGTGTGCAAGTCTATCCTGAGAAAGGTGGACAGGATAAGAAGGAGCATCAATTCCTTGGTAGATGAGATTGTAGTGTCTTCCACAGAGGTTGTAAGTCATGTAAAGAAGTTCGGGCTGATTGTGAAGCCACCAGTGCCAATGGTTGGAGGAGCTGCACTGGGGCTCAAGCTTCAAAGAGATAAAACAGGCTCGTTGGTGTTTCGAAGGGGGAATGAGATCCCAGAACTGGGTACCAGCGTCAGCAGGAAAGAACTATTCTCAATGTGTGAGAGAATAATGGGTCACTACCCAATCGCAAGGTGACTATGAACAGCATGCAGCTACATCAAGAGATGTGCAGACGAGACAAACTGGGGAGACAAACTGGTGGCGATGATGCAGGAGATCCTAGAGAGGACAAGAACAGAAGACCCAGTAAGAGGAAACTGGTATGTGTCCAAATTGGAGAATGGGACCATATGGTACGATGCTAGCAGCACAGCAGTAGGGGTTGTACTGGAAATCAGAAGTGTTGAAGTGGGGAACATGGCCTGGCTTCGAAAAGCAGATGATTACAACAACATCAACATGGCTGAGTTGGACGCAGAGCTGAAGGGGTGAATCTGACCCTGAAATGGAGGTTGCACTATCCAAACCAATTCATCTACTGTGCTCGGCTGGGTAGGATCAGTGATCACCGATGAAAAGAGGGTTCAAACCAAATACTAAGAAATAAGCATGCTCAATTTGATTTATACCAAATGAGTTAGGAAAATGAATGGGTTATTTCCCTTGGCTGTTACAATCTGGGCAAAAGGGTTATTTCCCTTGACTGTTAAAATGAAATATATTAGATATATATAAGGATCCTTTCCAGGGGCCCTATTATCGATTTTTTTCAACAATATGAGTATGCCATGAGGTTTCCAGGCATGAGTTCTATTCACGTGTCAAGTTTCATCAAAATCAATAAAATGATGTAGCAGGAGTTAGATAACAACTCCACAGACAGAATTTCCCACATGTGCAGTATATATATATATATGTATATGTATGTATATTATATATATATATATATATATATATATATATATATATGTGTGTGTGTGTGTGTATATGTATAAGGGACGACCGTGCGAACTCATAAAAGGAGAAATGGTGACGAATGGAAAAACAGAGGACTCCTTTTATTTAAACGGGTCACACGGTCGAACACACAATAGGACATATTTATAAACCACCAAGAAAGTAAAACAGATATGTTTTTACAAAGTTTAAACTTACTCAAATTAGTACTTTAGGCAGTATTTCATTCTTTGTATCAGAAATTTTCTTCAAATGGTGAAGGGCAGTCCATTTTAAAGAAATCACCATAATGAACACAGAATTTTTAAGCAAAATTTCATCTGATAAAAAAGTGTTTTTAAATAAATGTTTATTTAACCAAGCATGATCATCAGAAGCTAATGACCATTAGAAGCTAATAATCCAATGCCATTGTATTAGAAACTGTAGTTATTTTAGTGTTTAACATATTTAATGCAGAGAGAATTAATACAAAAAAAAAAACCTCTAAATATATGGTGACATGAAAGTAATATTAAGTCAACTTAGTATTCAGTGAATCTAGAAGTAGATATAGCATGAATGTATTGGATTAAAACCCCTTGAATAGAAAAAAAAGACTGAATACTACGTTACGACTCAAACCTGCCCACAAGTAGGCTTCAACCATTGTTTTTTTAATCCAAGTTTTTTTTTAGTTCAATAAATTAAATGTTATTATAATTCTATGAAGGTGGAAAGACAGCAAGAAACGTTGGTCAAACAAGTTTGTAGCAATTATCCTGACTCTTTATATTCTGAGTTTAATTCCTATTGTGGTGAATTTTGTCTTATATCCAACTGAAGCCAACAAAATAAAATACTATTCTGGTATCAACTGACCACCTCTCTCAAAATTGTTTACCTTCTACCAAAAACCATTATTTATAACAATATCCACTTCAAGATTTACCATTAAAATAATTTATTTTACATCTTGAAGGTTCTACATTTTCATATTGTTGAATATCATTTTTTACTGTTCTTTTTTTTTTTACACTTTTTACATTAAATATGCTTTGTATTATAGTTTTCCCTCCAGATGGCATCATTTGAGTTCTTTATAAATAATCTTATACAATTATTTTGTGATTTTTTTATACTCCCTACATGAAATTTGTTAATAACTTAGCTAACAGATGAGAATAGTTCTGTTTATTCAAATTTATGATGGTTACACCATAGATGGTAACCGAGGATGAACTAGTTGATGTTAGTCACTCTCAAAAATAAATGTGTTTACAAAATTTGTGGATACGGCAGCAAAATTGCTAACTGGGACAAAATGAGTCATTTCTAATTTTTCATTATTTATTCTGTACTTGTTTGAAACTATCACATAGCAAGTATTGCATCATCATTTTGTACTGTTGCATCATCTTTGGGAGTAAAAATTGGTCAGCATAGTTGTTCGTTGAATTTAAGAGTTTCAAACCTAGGCAGGTAACAGGTATTATTTTTTCAAGATATTTTTCCTTAACTTTGACCCAATTGTAATTGAGGTTGCCAATAAGTTTTGGTGTTTAACAATCAATATTCTTTTCTCTGTTGGATTTCAAGTCAATTTTTTCCCCACACTAATATCTAGTTTGATAATTTTCTATTTTCAAAGAAATTATGTCTAAACTGGGGCAGAATGAATAATGACTAATTTCAATAATTTCTCTTTAACTGCATAGTGCATAAATATATTGTGAAGAGAGCCACTCCAGCAGATAGTGAAGAAGCTATTGGGAATATTTTGTGTTGAGTTTTGTTAATTCTACATTATGTGCCATTTTCCCATGATCCTCTTTCAATTTCACCTAGATATTTTTAATTTTTGTTGCATTTCTGATATTTCTGACTTCTAAGGATAGATATTGATGTGTATGAGTCTTTTCTTAAATGTAATTCTGGAGAATTGAAGAGACAAATTTATTTTGTCTTATTCATTTTGCCCTACAAAATCTGTTTTTTATATGTTCATGGAGAATGGAGATAACTTTCTGAAATAGTGTTCAGACTATGTTATAGTTTCTAAATGCATTTAGAGAAGGTCATTTGCTTAGCTGATATAGTTTTTGTAAGTAATGAACATTTGTAAAAAATATATTTTGTTTCAAAGTCAAAATGCAGTCAATCTTACTCAGAGAGAGAGAGAGAGAGAGAGAGGGGGAGAGAGAGAGAGAGAGAGAGAGAGAGAGAGAGAGAGAGAGAGAGAGCGAGAGAGGGAGAGAGAGAGAGAGAGAGAGGGAGAGAGAGAGAGAGAGAGTGTGTGTGTGTGTGTGTGTGTGTGTGATCCTTGCATCCCATTATTTCCTTCTATAGCAAAACCAATTTAAAGTTTGTCATTAAAGTTATAATTTCAAGACATTGTATATTTGTTGCAGAAATCAACTTCAAATTGCTATGTTAAAATTGAAGATGACCTCGAAGTTGACATTTAATACAATTAAAATATATAATTGAAGCTGTATATATTGTTAGATTTCTGGTTTCATACGTAGTTTTAGAAGTGATTCCTATCAATACAAGCAGATCAATATTAAGCTTGTCAAACTTTAGTTACTCTATACTCAATCAAAGAGTTTTATTTATCTAAGGGGGACTTTCAGAACAGCTGTCACACATAAATTGGAATTTCTCTATTTCTTTTGGGATTTGGGAATTTTCCCCATTTAATAGTATCCTTTATTTCAAAATACTATGGATGGGTGTGGGAGGTAGTGGATATTTAAAATTTTTAATCAAATTCCATGTTTTTCAAATGTCTCGTCCCAAACTCATCATGCCTTTGAAATAGTAGTCACCACTAAAATATATGGTAGTTGATTTCATCTTCATTTCTGATCGCATGTAAATCACAAGTTTATCATGAATGCAGACCCCATTTCAGCCAATCAGAGCTCATTGTTCACATGATAAATTTTAGAATTTTCTTTCAGCGATGGGCTTATAAACAGCTGCTTTTAGTGCAAAGAGGCTGAGGAAATTGGGGCCCCATTCATTACAAGGTCCCATGAACTCCTCTCTCATAGCTATTTTCACAGCTTCATACTCAAACCAGCACAATTCTCCTTATAGCTGTTTTCACAGCTCTATACCCAACTCAGAGATGGATGAATTTTTCAAGCAATTTACCTGTTAAATGGCTCAATAATGAATAAATAGATAAATAAATGAGAAATTCAAGTAATGGTAACTCTTGTATGCATGGATACACACACACACATAAATATATATGCATATGAATACACTGTGTTTGTATGCATTCATACATTTGGTTAGCAGTTCTGATGCTGCATTCTCACCTGGTGATTACCCTAGGGATAACCTAAAAATATGAAACTTGAAGTAACAAAACCTAAGAATATGAAACTTGAAGTAACAAAATGCTAAGCTAATCAATATGGTAAATGTTTGATCTATCCAGGTATTGAGTTGTTTTTTGCTTTGTTTTAACTAGATTGTTGCTGAATCTGTTTATTTTGTTTCTTTTTTTTTTTTTTCTTAGTTGAAAATCTGGAAGATTACTGTGCAGCATTTGTTTCTTGTGTGGTGCTGCAAGCTGTTCAGCGCTATGTTCTGGTGGAAATCAAACAAAGGTTGACCAGTATTTCAAATGACACAGGTTAGTAATGGTATCTTGTATCAGGTATCAGCAAATTCTTTTTGTAATGTCCTACTATAATTTTTTTAAACATTGCCCATGGCTCACTTATATATAAAATTTTGTCCTTGGAACCTATAAATTCCAAATATTCACTTTGCAGTAAAATGTTAGTGTTTATATTTATTTATGTAGTTTAACAGTTGTTAATAGTTCTAAGAGAAAAAATGCTTCATTTGTTTTTTAATAAACAAGCAAAGTCAGATCATAACATTCCTTTGCAGACTTAGGTTCTTCTATAATATTCATGGGATAGAGTTGCATAACTGAGGTTTTAAAATTTTGTGTATAAATACCTTTAGAAAGGACAGAAAATATACTTTAGCTTTAAAACTAAAAGTTATTGAAGTTGCTAAGAAGACGAATGTCTGTGTTGTATTTCAGGGAACCTAGTGAAAAACTGAATATCAATCAAACTTCAGACAATACCAAAAAGAAAAAGTGTTTATGGAGATAAACCAATTCATCTAAATAGAAATTAAGTTACTCATACAACCCTCCAAATCCATGCAGAAAAGAAAACAAAGAAGAATGGAATTCCAAATTTTAAAGCAAGCACTGATACACTAGGTTCATGAGCCAGTATGACTTTGGTAGAGAGTTAAGATTGCGCAAAAGTTGCCTGAAGATCTTGGTGATAATTTATCACTGTTTCACCAGTTTATAACCAGAAATTGGAAATAGGAAGGCTACAAGTTATCATGTATTGCGAACATGGACAAAGTGCCTATTTGGCATGTCAAAATACTGAATTGTAAACCAAAATAGAAGAAAAGCAATATTGATGAAAACCACTGGCCATGAGGAAAGTAGGATTGCTTGTATGGCTGATTGTACTAAGTTAAAACCAATAACTGTTTTTTACATAAAACCTTTGCCAAAGGAGAAATTTCCAGGAATTTTTGCCCATGTGTTAGATGGATGAGGGTGAATGTAGAAAATGTATTAAAGAAGTTTGAAATTTATGATCTGGTGAACTACAAAAAAGATGGCTTGCTGATCTGGGATCAGTTTTGAGCACATCAAATGTTGATTAGTCTATGATCACTAAACACTGAAATGGCTGCTTTTCCTAATGGATTTATAAATGTTTTGCAGCCATTAGATGTTATCAGTAAGCCATTTAAGGATAATATGAAAATAAAGTGGAATAACTTGATGCACAATGAACAAAAAAACATACATAAAAAAGCAATATGCGGGCTTCGTTACTGCCTCTGATCTGTGAATGGATTGTTCACAGTTTAGAGAAAAAAGACGTTTTTGATATAGATTGTTGTTTGTATGGGCAGTGGTGGGGGTGTTTCTACATCTTTTATTCATTTTGGCTTTTAAAGCCTGAAGTTATGTTGAATTAGAAATAAAAGTACAGCACTGAAACATTGTGCCTGTGGTGAATGTGATTTTAACTAATCATGAATATGGAAATAATATGGCTGGAGAGTTGTGATATGAAACACACCAGACAGTTAATATTAAATATGCCAAAAAGGTGGTGAGCTGGCAGCATTGTTACCACACCAGTTAAAATGCTTTGAAGTATTTCTCCTGACTTTACGTTCTGAGTTCAAATGTCGTCAAGGTCGACTTTGTCTTCCATCCTTTTGGGATTGATAAAATAAGTCCCAGTTGAACACTATCTCTTCCCCTGAAATTGCTGACTTTGTAACAAAATTTGAAATCAATATTAAATATGCCAGTAGCCAAGCAGCTATCAGCTATGTGCATTTTATTGCAATAAATATACAATATTTATGAGACAAATTGATTTCACTCAAGGAGTCTGTTGAGTGTGATGGATATGACTTATTTATGGTTGTTGTTACATCATCATCATCATCATCGTTTAACGTCCGCTTTCCATGCTAGCATGGGTTGGACGATTTGACTGAGGACTGGTGAAACCGGATGGCAACACCAGGCTCCAGTCTGATTTGGCAGAGTTTCTACAGCTGGATGCCCTTCCTAACGCCAACCACTCAGAGAGTGTAGTGGGTGCTTTTACGTGTCACCCGCACGAAAACGGCCACGCTCGAAATGGTGTCTTTTATGTGCCACCCGCACAAGCCAGTCCAGGGGCACTGGCAACGATCTCGCTCGAAAATCCTACAGGAGCCAGTCAGGCGGTACTGGCAACGGCCACGCTCAAAATGGTGCATCTCATGTGCCACCCGCACAAGAACCAGTCCAGGGGCACTGGCAACGATCTTACTTGGCTTGCCGGGTCTTCTCACGCACAGCCCATTTCCAAAGGTCTCGGTCCGTAGTCATCGCCTCGGTGAGGCCCAATGTACGAAGGTCTTGCCTCACCACCTCAGCCCAGGTCTTCCTGGGCCTACCTCTTCCACGGGTTCCCTCAACTGTTAGGGTGTGGCACTTTTTCACGCAGCTATCCTCCTCCATTCTCACCACATGTCCATACCAGCGCAATCGTCTCTCTTGCACGCCACAACTGATGCTTCTAATGTTCAGCTTTTCTCTCAAGATACTTACACTCTGACGGGTATTCACATTGACATTACACATCCAACGGAGCATACTGGCTTCATTCCTTGCGAGCTTACGTATGTCCTCAGCAGTTACAGCCCATGTTTCACTGCCATGTAGCATGGTTGTAGTAGGATATATTTAGATGTGTAAAATAAGTTTTATTACTATAACTTTTAGTGATTTCTAAAAAAATTCAGTTAGATCATTTAGGCTTTTACTACTGATATAGTATTTTGGATTCTGGCATGAATTTCATTCTCTCAAAATTAGTATCTATGTATTAGTCAACCCTATATATTTAACCTAAAAATTTCAACGTTTACACAAATCTATATGGTAATCACACTTTGAATATAACAGCTAGTAAAAACATCATTATAATACTATGCATATATAAAGATTGTTTTCTAACTTTATCCACTGGGTGTTCATTTAGCAGTACAGTACTTATATATAGATATATATGCATGTGACAGATGCGGCAAAACTGCATGTCAAATGCATGGCTTGATAGCAATAATAATGATATAATCATCTATGATAATCAATTATGCAGCACTAATGATTTTCCCATCTAATGGTGGATGTGGAGCAGAACAATATGACAATAAAAATTTGACTGTCCTTCCACCAATGAATGATTCTTATGGCATACTCTCATTTATCTTTTCAGGATTATTTGTTGCTTTGTTTTAAATAATTTTAAGGTGCACTAATTACTTTTCTGGTACATTTTTTACTTCCAGTGACTGATAAATCTAAACTAGATTTTGAAGATTTATTCCAGCCTTTACCAGAATCAGATTGGATTCCCAATGATCAAATCAACCATTGGGTAATATTCTCTTTTCACCCTTTTACGCTAAAAGAATCAGTTTTTATTTTTTTAACTATTCTGATGCATACTTTCAATATTGTTTATTAAGCTTTAAAAAAAAAACACTCATAAAAAAAATTCATTTTATTGTGGCAGAACATCTAAACAGTTAGAAATAGTATAAGAGCCAAACTATGGAAACTGAATAGTTTTTTCTGCTATTGTTGTGACTCCTGTCAGTCCTGATCAAGTAAATGTCTCATCAAACACCTCCAGTTATAATTACTATCTTTTGTTTTTCATACACAGGGATTTTAGTTCTTTATTGTGTTCTTTCTTTTTTCATATAATTTGAAGGTGACACAACTGCTATTTCTACCAACTAAATGACCATATAGAGAGACCCTATTGGTGTGTAATAAATTTATAGTTTGAGTAGCTAACAGAAGAAAGAGAATCCAAATACAAAACACTTGTTCCAATAGATTAAGTTGCTAAGACTAACTGAAGCTGTTTTAGTTCTTATAAAACTACCAGTTGAAGAGTTGTAGTATGCCTAGTCAGAAGAAAAGTAGCTCTTCTTTGCTCAAACTAATGTAAATAGACAACATTGAAATTTAGTTTACTGCTGAAAGTGTTAGAGATACTGCGTATTATTGTTAGTTGCATTGCTTAGCCCAAATACTTCTATGGATCAAGAGAAAGCAATAAAAAAATTAGTTTAATGTTTCTTTCCTAAAAAGATTTTTATATTGTCAGAAGGCTGACCAGAAGCCTACTTGACATGATAGTTCCTTCTCAATTTGAAAAGTTCATTGACATTCTTAACTGAAACTTGTATTTTGTTATTTATTGAAGTTTATGGTAAAGAGATTTTTGTTTTATTTAAATGCATATTTTAAAATTTTTGTCTAAAGGAATGAATGAAGTTAATTTTGCAAGCAACAAAAAGTTTCTCTTTGTGTGCAAAAAGCAGACTACATGACGCAAGTGCACAGAGAAAAGTGTTACATGATAGTACTCAGTGAATGTTGAAGGACTGTGCAGGTTTGGGAGAAATGAGATGAGTACAAATGTGCCACAATAACTTGCATGTAGTGCTGAGCACAAGTGAGCTGGACATTAAAAGCATCAGACAATGTTTGAGGAGAAAAGAGTGATAAGAACATGTGGTGTGAATTGCAGATAAGAAGTTGTTTTCTACTTGAAATCGCCCTAAGCAAAGCCCATAGGCTTTGCTTATGGGAAGAAAGGTTACGAGAAAAGAAAGGGAGTAGTATTAATGCTACAAAAGGTAAATAAAAAATGGTATTAAAATAATTTATAAAAAATTAAAATGACATACAATAGATGATATAAAAGAACTGATTGCAATAAAATACAGTAAATAAGATGAAAAGAAAGAAATAATAAAATTAAATAAAATTTTTATAAAAGTAGATGTAGTAATGGCCGTGTGGTTATGAAGTTTGCTCTTGAACCACATGGTTAGCAGTTCATTTCCACTGTATGGATGTTATTGACTGATGTCCTCTACTAAAGCCACAGGTTGAGAAATACCTTGTAAGTGAAATTGGTTGATAGAAACTGGAAGAAGACCAGTGTGTGTGTGTGTATGTATATATATATATATATATATATATATATATATATATATATATAGAGAGAGAGAGAGAGAGAGAGAGAGAGAGAGAGTGGGGGATGGATGGATGGATGAATTGAAGTAAAAATGAAAAAGCAAAACATTTGGCATCGCTTGAAACAGACATTTAAATTAGATAGAGAATATAAACATAGAGTCTCTTACAGCTGTTTCTAGAAAAGCCAAGCATGTGGATCATAGTGTTGAGTAAGGATTCTATAAGCTGAGAATTCCATCATCAGACAGGGAAAAGTCAGAGAGATGTAAAAATGAGGGTAGATTCTCAGTCAAGGATACCAGTAAATTCCAGTTTGTCAAAAATGGGGGAAGGATCAAAGTAAGATAGGTATGTGTTACATAGTTCCATGATCAAATAAATAATACAGTTATAGGTAATGTCCATTACGAGTTTCAAATGAGAATGTTCAATGATAATCCATGACAAGGAATAGTGGAAGTTACCAGTTCCAATTTTGAATGTACTATGTATATATGTATGTATAGTGAAGACATTTAGCTTAGTGGTTAAGGTATTCGGCTTCTGATGGTAAGGGTGTGAGTTCAATTCCTGATGACACATTGTGTCCTTGAACAAGACACTCTATTTCACATTGCTTCAATCCACTCAGCTGGCAAAAATAAACAGTACCTGTATTTCAAAGGACCAGCCTTGTTACATTCTGTATCATATTAAATCTCCTGAGAACTACATTAAGAGTAGACATGTCTGTGGAGTGCTCAGCCACTTGCATGATAATTTCACGAGCAGGCTGTTCCATTGATTGGATCAGCTGGAACCCTTGTCAACGTAACTGACAGAGTGCCATATGTATGTATGTGTACATGTGTGTTTGAGTGAGTTCCTTTTTTTCCCCCTTGTCTTCACATATAAACAAAAGCCTTACCATTCATACAGATGTTGGCATTTGCTTGCTGTCCAATTTGAAAGTATATCCAGGCTTCTTGCTAGATTTTGACATGTTGCACACAAACACACAAAACCTTCACTGTTCTTACAAATGGTGTTGTTTGTTTGCAGTCCTCCACAAAAATATGTCTAAGCTGTTCATTATTCAATAGACTGGGTACCTTACTTGGAAACAGGTAAGGGTTTGCATCAGAAAGAGCATCTGGCCTTAAACAATTCTACCTCCAGGTAGTCATGTCTAACTTGTGCAAGCATAAAAAAGTAGGATGTTAAAATGACAACAACACAGATGACAATGGTAATGATGAAGGAGAGGAGAATAAAAATTATGAAAACAACTTTTGCCATATTCCAGGGAGAAAAACTATAAATAGTTAATAGCTTCCGTTATCTAGGTGACCAAGTCAATAGCGGGGGAGGGTGTGCTGAAAGTGTAGCTGCTAGAATAGGAATAGCCTGGGCAAAGTTCAGAGAGCTCGTACCTCTGCTGGTGACAAAGGGCCTCTCTCTCAGAGTAAAAGGCAGACTGTATGACGCATGTGTATGAACAGCCATGCTACATAGCAGTGAAACATGTGCCGTGACTGCTGAAGACGTGTAAGCTCACAAGAAACGAAGCCAGTATGCTCCGATGGATGTATAATGTCAGTGTGCATACTCGACAGAGTGTAAGTACCTTGAGAGAAAAGTTGGACCTAAGAAGCATCAGTTGTGGTGTGCAAGACAGACCCAGGAAGACCTGGGATGAGGTGGTGATGCATGACCTTCGACATTAGGCCTCACCGAGGCAATGACTAGTGACTGGGTCTTTTGGAAATATGCAGTGCATGAGAAGACTCGGCAAGCCAAGTGAGACCATAATCCATGGCCTCTGCCAGCCTACTTATTGGTACCTTTACTTCATTGGACACTAAACTCCGCTTGCGAAGACCTGTTGGGGCAAGTCAAATCGAAATCAAAATTGAACCAAATTCGATGACTGGCACCTGTGCCAGTGGAGCGCTAACAGCACTGTCTGAGCATGATCATTGCCAGAGCAGCTGTCTGGCTTCCATGCCAGTGGCATGTAAATAGCACCATTTGAGCGGGATCATTACCAGCGTCCCCTTAATGGCACTTGTGCCAGTGGCACATGAAAAAAACATCCGATTGAGGTCATTGCCAGTGCCAGTGGCATGTAAAAAACACCATTTTGAGCGTGGCTGTTGCCAGTACCGCCTGACTGGCCCTCACTACACTCTCAGAGTGGTTGGCATTAGGAAGGGCATCCAGCTGTAGAAACTCTGCCAGATCAGATTGGAGCCTGGTGCAGCCATCTGGTTCACCAGTCCTCAGTCAAATTGTCCAACCCATGCTAGCATGGAAAGCGGACGTTAAGCAATGATGATGATGATGAAAGGATCAATAAAAATATTAAAATGAGTAAAATAATTAAATTTTGCCAGCATCAGGTAATGTATTTGTTGATTGCAAAATTAAAGAAATCAATTATTGTGCAGGAAAACAATGGAGACAGTGTGTATTCCGCAATTCAGCTATTCTGAGTAAAAGCTGTGGACATAAAACATGCAGTGAGATATACATTTTTGTGTGCTGATAGGAGAAATTAGCTGTTGTAAAGAACTAAAAGACTTGGAAGAAATGGTAAATTTAGATTTCCTGATATTAGACATACAACACAAGGATAACACAGGGTTGGAGTTAGCTCTGGTGGAGATTTGCTTTCACACCATGCACTTTCTGTCACATGCTTGTGAATTTCAGTGAAAACAATGTTACTCTTGACATGAGAAAAACCTTCTGTGACTTGGGCATGAGAACCTACTGGTTACTCATACATGGGCTACATCCAAGTTTCATCTTTTGCATTTTAAGACCACTGCATAGCAGCATCCATTAACATGATTCTTTCTGACCAACATCCTATCAACTCTGGTATTTATTAAGATTTGATTATATCTTCTGAAGCCCTTATACATGTATGAAACAATTGTAGGTGAATATGTTAAGTAATTAATAAATTAATTTGTATCCATTAGATCTCTGTTTTCTAACTCGATAATGTGTGTGTGTGTGTGTGTGTGCGTGTGCGTGTGCGTGTGTGTGTGTGTGTACATTATGTATGTGTGGATGTGTATGCATTATATATATTTGTGTATGTATGTGTGTATATATACCATTGATCATCTTTCACTTACTTCTAACAGATCGCTGCAACTTTCACTTTACTTTAAAGTTCTAAATACAAACATCATCTACATGCAATTTAGTTTTCATACCAAACTTACACTGATTCTGTATCAATGTGAAAAAATAGACCTTAAAATGATGAATTCACCATGTTTCATAAACTATATTTCTAACATTGTTTAGCATATAATAGCTTTAAAAAAATCATTATGTGTCTTTACACAATTATTGAAAGAAATAAATTATTATAGAATGAAATATGTATTAGAATTGTAAAACTAACTTCACATGTTATGATGCTTCATATTTTCATATTTTTCAGAGCGAGACATCAATTAAAACAATGCATGCATGTCTGGATATCCAGCTGATTATTGAATCTTGCCAGAGAGCTCTAGTTAGTATTCATAAGTCATTGCTAAGTGGCAACAGAGAGGATATGCTGCAGAATAATTCCCAGGCATTTTCTGTAGCCTTAAAATCTAAACCTCAAGTATTCCAACATGATGATGGATTTGTACAATTCTGGGATAAGTTAAATGAGCTTACCCCTGATTATTTAAGAACTTTATCATTAAATAATCAATCATTGATGCCAACAGCAGATGGAAAACGGCGGAAAATGAGTTCCTCCCGTAGAGTGAATGCTAGAGAATATATTGGCAGTTTGTTTATTTCATGTTTGCGCAGAAGGCCAAGGATGGAATCCCGTAAAGATGTGAAATCTTTTTAAAATATCCTGTACCATTACTGTTATAATCTCTTTGAAATGATATTTATTAATATCGAATTAGCTCCTAAAACATTTTCATAACAATTATCAATGTTGGTTGTTCTCATTTTGTGCCAAATTCTAGCAAATAGTGTGACTAACAAATTGGGTGTAAACATGTCTTGTAGTTGGGTTGAAAGAATGAACAGATCATTGTGAATAATTATCTCCTGTAAGTTCATTATAAAATATTGTTGGCTAATTAAGTAAAATTGTTTTAAAAGAAAGATACACTTATATATATGTGAAATTGTTTCAATATTGTTTTAAATATTGGTCTGCAAATTTAAAATATTATGATTTAATACTTCTTTCTTTTAAATTTCCAGTGAGCTGCTTTTTTTTTTTTTTTTTTTTTACATGGAGATTAATTATTACTGTTAATTATAAAAATAGCACAGTGATGATGGGTGGTATAATCAGATGAGATACTTTACTATAACTATTTCAGTACTTCACTGTGCTAGGTTGAAATTCTGCCTAAGTCCACTTTTGCCATTTATCTATTCAAGGTTAATATAAAACCAAATTATGACTCTCGTAGACTACTGGTTTGAAGAGTGGGGGAAGGTTTATGACCCTAAAGATTTTATTTGTGTAGTATATATTAAGTAAATCAGCCTGATAGAATCCATCTCGTCTAATGTATACCTATGCTGAAATTTGAACTCAACAGTGGAAGCATGTCAATTATACAGTGCTCTCCTTGATTTTAGTAGTGTATGGGACCTATTCTTTAATATATCAACTCTCAACCTTTGAGCTTTAGGCTAACACTTCATTGACTCACCTAACTGCAGCTCTACTCAAACTAAATACTAGTGATATACTACTGTTGATTCAGTAAGCTAAATACATACTTAATGCAAAACATCTGTTCTTCCATTTAAAAGAAATTAAAGTTGTAATTAATTTCTGCCAACGAAAGTGATTAATTAAAATACAATATTTCATTTAATTTATTCATTTTACAAAGAACTAATCAATAATACACTGTAACTAATACATTATGTATGTAACACTGTACTACGTTAGATATGTTACACACTAGAATTTACAATAGAATCTGCCTACTATTGCAATCACAACCATTATACAATTAAATGTTTTTTAAAACATGCTTTAAACATTTTGAAATCCCCAACAAAATAATGAACTTATTAAACATACTTTACTTAATACAGTTCTATATTTAAGAGATGAGGAATTATGTACATTATTTACAATTGATGGATATTTGTCCTCATCTTGTTTGTTGTTAACACAACGTTTCGGCTGATATACCCTCCAGCCTTCATGAGGTTTCTTGGGAAATTTCAAACCTGGGTTCTCATTCCTAAGGTATTTTTTGATGTTGTTATTATTGTTATTATTATTATTCAGGTCACTGCCTGGAATCGAACATAGAATCTTGGGGTTAGTAGCCCGCGCTCTTAACCACTACGCCATATGTCTGTGGGCGCATGGACATATGGTGTAGTGGTTAAGAGCGCGGGCTACTAAGCCCAAGATTCCGAGTTCAATTCCAGGCTGTAACCTGAATAATGATAATAATAATAATAATAATAACAACAACAACTACAACATCGAAAAATACCTTAGGAATGAGAACCCAGGTTCGAAATTTTTCCAAGACACCTGATGAAAGCTGGAGGGTATATCAGCCGAAACATGTTAACAAACAAGAGGAGGACAAATATCTGTCAATTGTAAATAATGTAAATAATACTTTACTTACTTGCACATATGTGCAAGTATGTCTGTATATAAGAGCAATGCAATATGTCAGCATATCTGCAATGACTACAGAAACCTTATCATTTACTAAAGTAAACTACAAAAAACAATTAGAATCCTAAATAAGGCAATTAGCAGAAGATATTTCCAGAATATGGGTCTGAAGTACTTGAAAAAAAATGCTATTAAATGATCATAGTTAGTGTCAAAAACTAAAGCAGGATCACATGGAGTAGAAATTATAACTGAAAATAACTAAAAGATTTAGAAATTATAAATAAATGACTAAACAATACAGTGTATGGTGCTTGACTTGGGAATTCAGTATCCATGTCTCATTGCTATGTTGTATCACACTTTTTGCACTTACTTCATACAGTCTACTTTTTATAAAGAAAAAGAAATCCTTTTTACCAGAAGAGTTAACAGCTCCCTTTCTCCCACCTCTTTTATACTCTGGCTAATATATTTTTACTTCAACTAAACCAAATGATAAGCACTGCAAATCAAAGGGAGATGAATGTATGAATGAAATGACTAGAATAATGAAGCAAAACATTTTGTAATGTTATTATTCTTGAAAGAGGAGTGATAGTTATTTATTTTACAAAGAGGACAGATGAAATTAACTCCTGAAATTCAAGTTATCTAAAGATGTAAATAACATTCCAAAGTTTACAGCAGAAGAAACTCTGCAATATATTATTGTTTTTATAATGAGTTATAGTAGAAATATACTTACTCTCTACAAATGATGTCTTCAGGGATAAAAACTGGAGATTATGATGAATGAAACAGCAATCTTTAAAAAATATCTAATGTTTTGAAACTGAATTATTATTGTTATTTGGTTACAAAAAGCTTTATGACACTATTGTTTTTTATTGTTTGCATTCTGTAATTTTCTTCGAATAAAATTTTGTGAGATGTTTGTTAAATATAAAAAGAAACAATAAAAATAAGCAAACATAGTTTGCCTCACTGGAAGTCTCAAGTATTATTATATCAATAGTCTTGTTGTCGATGCATGTTTTCATTCAGACTTTAGTAAAGAATACAGTCAAGAAACAAAAAAGATATATTCATAACAATAACACAACTTTACTTTCCTAATGAATACAGGAGTTTTCCAGTAATTTACAGGAACAGTCTGCCATTTGTTGTAATCTTAGTTAATAATATATATGAAGTACTACTATTAGAAATACAGTTTGTAATAAACTTAAGACTGATTCTACATGAAGAGAAATAAAATGTGATATCTGTTTTTCCCAAATGCATAACTAAAGCAAAATGTTCCACCTGGAATCTGAGCTTCATTGTCTTAATTAGCTAGAATCTTACATTTATTGCTTCAAATGAAAAGAATTAATTCTAGATGCAGAAGAAATCAAGGAAAATACACAGAGGGAAGACGCAGAGTAAATTTTGAATGGAGTTGGAATTACATATAAATATTACAAAAGAATTTAAGAGTTTGAAAAAGTTCTAAAAGGTCACTGCTTCTATCCAGTTGCTTTTGTTCCTCTATATTATAATTCTCTCATAAAATGGTTGTATAGATTATTCCATTTTTTGGTTCTATCACTGCTCACAATGTCATCAACCACCAAATCACAAAATATCTGTCCATTAGATAGAGCTTTCTTCTATATTTGAATACTAAATTGAGGAACAATTTGTTCCTGAATCCTTTGACCAAGGTTAATTGCCCAAACACTTCAGAGGTTTGGATTTATATGAACAGCTATGCTACATAACAGTAAAATTGACTGCTGCTAATTATTTCATTCAACATACCAATATAAATTGTAAAGTGAGTCAAAAATAATTGTCAAATGACATTGGGAAGAGATCTGGTGGATGGACAATTTTTCCCTAACTTAGAGATAAATACTTTCTATAAAATGCTACAATAAGTGATTCTTTTGATCCCCCACATGTTCTAAATGCTGTGGTGGAGGTGGAGGCTACTGGCATCCATGGCATTTAAGACATTAGGAAGAGCTGAACTACAAACTTAAAATTCTTGACTGACCAAAGTATCAAGACTTTTGAGGACATATGTCTGTTCTTGCATCTTAGCTTTGCAATAACTCACAACAATACTGTCTCTTGGGTTGCTTTCATTGATAAAGTTCAACACATTTTCATATTTAATTACTCTATTTCCAGTCAAAATGAAACTTGAGAAATTGAGAAGATAAAACTGCTAACTCACATAAAATAGAACTGCAAATATGTAGTCAGGTTGAAAACAAGGTCCTATTGTCAGTAAAATTTGCTGGATTATTTTTTCATAAGGGAATATTATATGTGATATTAATTTTCAATTTCTGTTATGGTAATAGTGGGGCAGTTTTAATTTTCAGATGATTGTTCCATTTATTTATTTATAACTTCCATTATCAGGTTTAAAATATCTGCTGTCTCATGGTTTTCAGCTGAGAAAATAGTTTTGATTATAACTAACCTTATTTTTTTTAAATACTAACCCTTTATTAAAGTCATCATTTTTGCTGTTACTCAAACAAACAAAAGGCAGCTGGCTCATAGGTTTTGCATTCTGAAGATGCTACATTTCAGTTTATTCTGTATATTATGCAGTTAACTATCCAATGTTTGCATTCCTTGAAGAGAATGATTTGCTGACTGACACCCAGTATAGTTTTCAACCATGTAGAAGCTGCCTGCCACAGTTCTTACAGAACTATAACTGGGTGTTAAAGTAGCTGCTCAACAATTCAATTGTCAACCATGGTATGATATGTCACAAGCTGCATAGTTGGAAAACTTGGAGAGTGGCTACATGACTTTTTAAAAGATAGAAATCAGTCAGTAATGGCCAATGGAGCCACCTAAGGAAACACAAATAGAGAGTGGTGTTCCACAGGGCAGTCTTACAGCCACTGCCATTCAGAATGGCCCTCTCAGAGATGCTCTCAGCTGCTCAGATAGCCACCTTTGCTAGCTATACAGATGATACCAAAGTCTCTCAGAGGATACAGAAATTTAGAGACATGCACCTACAACAGGAGCTGAGGACAATAACATTCAGTTTAATGCTGGAAAATTTCAAACCCTGCACTACCAGCACACAAAGATGGAAAAACAGACAGGATACACTTGTTCAAGTGGGATTGCAATCACTGAATCAAAATCAGTGTGTGACATGGGCACTGACATGAGTAATAACACATTTTACCAGGTGCATATTACTGAGTTAGCAGTAAAATGCAGATAGCTGGCTGGATGGATCCTAAGAACTTTCAAAATGAGAGAACAGGAATCTATGATGGTCCTCTGGAGGACATTTGTCCTCAGCTGTTTAGATTACTGCTCCCAACTATGGTCACCATACAGTGTTAAATTAACAGTGGAACTCGAAGCAGTCCAACGAAGCTATATGAAGATCATCTCAATGCAACATATCAGCTACTTGGAGAGGCTGAAAAAGTTAAAACTCTACTCCCTAGAACGAAGGCAGAAAAGTTACGCAGTAATATAAATATATGGAAAATTGTAGAACTTGCACCAAACTTTGGCATTGTCAGTTACACAAACAGCAGAATGGAGCACCACTGCATAGTACCAAAAATCCTAACACTGCCATCAGGATACAGGACCAGATACTGCAACAGTTTGGGTTTCAAGGCCCCACAGCTCTTCAATATTTTCCCAAAATGCCTAGCGACCTACATGGCTTGGATGTAGGTGTCTTCAAAACAAAATTGAGTCTCTTCCTGTCAAGAGTTCCAGATGAACCTACATTACTGCAGAAATCACAGATTAAAACAGCAACATCAAACTCCCTCATTCACCAAATGCCACACCTCAGAGGAGGTTTCAAGTAGCGGAAATGTAGCAATGCTAATGGCAGTGCCACACTATGGCTGCAGCTCTCAATCTAGGAAATCCATAATAAATTTCAATAACAAACTATGAGTAAGAAAAGGATGCATCCAATTACATCAGCATCATTATGGGAGCCTCTGATTCAGCACAGGTATCCAACTTAGTAGGCATTTACTTATTATCACATTTACATGAAGAATCCCCAGAGATCAGGATCAGGAGAGGCTTCTACAGAGACGATTCATTAATTATCCTGAAAAACACCTCAAATAGGTGACTAGAACTACTAAGGAAAAAACTATATAAGGTCTTTGTAATGTTTTGGCTTAACCATCACAATAGGTAAAGAGCATAATTCTGTTAACTAAGGTACCAACTGTAATTTAACCATGGGACTACACGAACTGTGCATATAACTGAATACAGACCTTAATTATATAAATGCACTTAGCAACCACCCTAACTTTATAAAAAGAGGACTTGTACAAGGCATCAGCAAAAGAATCTCATATCTCATCTCCAACAAAGACATCTTTAATAAGTATAGGAATTCTACAACAGGGCATTAGAAAAAGCAGGCTATAAGCAACAAATTAATTTCCTTTACTCAGAACCCTATAAAAATAACCCAAATAACATAAATGTTCAAAATTATAATAATAGGAATTATACCCAAAATGACTATAATAATCACGAAAACAATAAGAACAGCAATAATAGTAATAGTAGTTGTAATAACAAAAATAGTAGGAAGAATGATAAGATTCGTAATAATATTAATAACATTAAATATGATAATGATGGAAATACTAATAATGGGATTGATAACACTATCAAGAAAAATAATAGTAACAATAATAAATAAAAATAACACACTTCAAAGAACCAATAAAGTCCCTGTTAGAAACGATACTAGCAAGGTAAATAACATAAATAAATCATACAGGAACAGCCCCACTAAAGCTGATAGTAATAACAATAAAAATAGCAATAGAAAGTAGAAGAATTATAACCAAATCTTTACGATCTACAATAATACTGAGGGCAGTTTCTACACCAAAAATAATAATATTAAAAATAACAAACAGAATAAAGATAACATCTGGCTAACAACCCCCTTCGTGATGCAACTAAAAACTAATATAGTTAAATCTATAATGAGACTTATAAATAAGCACTTCAATATGAATACCAAATACTCAGAAATCTTTAGCAATAAAATTAGAGTAGGCCATAGCCTAACTAGCAACCTAGCTACTATTATAGCCTCTATCAGCAATAAAAAGCTAGATGCCATCTATGAAACTAGGAAGAATAGCAATAAAAAGTACAACAACCAATCGATTGATATAAGTGACCCCCCCCCCCCCAATAACTCGCCCTCTAAAAATTCAGACAACTACCTTCTAAATAGTAATCCCCTGCAACGTATCATAGGCACAGACAATCTTACTAATCTATATGGCTGCAGAGATAAAAATACTTGTGAATCCTTAAATAAATGTAAAAATCAAAACATAATCTGCCAATGTAATATACGCTCAAATAATTAGAAGAAAACTTATATTAGAGCAACTAAAAATGAAATGAAACTTAGATATAATTTCTATCGTTCAAGTTTCAGAAATAGAAGTAAAGTGAATTCTACCGGACTAAGTAGTTACATCTAAGAACTGAAAGACAATAGCATTAATTATAGATTAGAATAGTGTATCCTAGCCAAATCATCTTCATATAACCTTAATAATAATCACTGTAATTTATGCATAAATGAGAAATTCTTCATTTTAATGGCCAAATCAGAATTACTTAATAAACAAAATGAGAAAAATACATGTTTGCATAAAGATAAATCCTTATTCTCTAAATACTGTTAATACCTACATTACAGGTTATTAGCTGACCTACCTACCATCTTATTACCTCACTTACCACAGAGCATAATATAACATCACATCACAATTTTGATTTGAATTACCCAGATTAACCAAACTATCTATTTAAAATCTACATTGTACACTAGGATATATAACCCTCGATAATATATTCACCTTAAAGCTAGATTGCCAACTCACGTAACACATATTTTTATGATGAATGTTTCTTTATATGATATATTAGATATTATTAAAATTTTAGATTAAAATTTTAGATAAGTAATGATATGGTATATGCCTCACAGCATGGTTTTGGACGGGTTCTTAGTTGACTGAGTTGTAGAGTGGTGGTTCGTCTCTAAATTAGTTATCTACATATATATTATATATTACGAAACCCGGTGTAATATTATACCGATTTTTGCCTGTAAGGTTGGAATAAGTTTTTATTCCCTAATATTATTACTATATATATATATATATATATATATATATATATATATATATATATATATATATATATATATACATATGTATATACATATGTATATATACCTATGTATATACATATGTATATATGTATATATACACATATGTATATATATATATATATATATACACATATATATATGTAATTATATATGTATCATCATCATCATCATCATCGTTTAACGTCCGCTTTCCATGCTAGCATGAGTTGGACGATTTGACTGAGGACTGGTGAACCAGATAGCTACACCAGGCTCCAATCTGATTTGGCAGAGTTTCTACAGCTGGATGCCCTTCTTAACGCCAACCGCTCCGAGAGTGTAGTGGGTGCTTTTACGTGCCACCGGCACGAAGGTCAGTCAGGTGGTACTGGCAACGGCCATGCTCAAAATGGTGTATTTTACGTGCCACCCGCACAGGAGCCAGTCCAGCGGTACTGGCAACGATCTCACTCGAATGTCTCTACACGTGCCACCGGCACATGTGCCAGGAAGGCGACACTGGGCACAGGTGCCATCAAGATTTCGCTTTCGCTTGCCCCAACAGGTCTTCGCAAGCTGAGTTTAGTGTCCAATGAAGGAAACGACGTTGGCATGGGTGCCAGTCGTCGAATTTAGTTCGATTTCGATTTCACTTGCCTCAACAGGTCTTCACAAGCGGAGTTTAGTGTCCAATGAAAGAAGGTATGCATAAGTGGGCTGGCTACACCCCTGGCAGAGGCCTTGGATTTAGGTCTCACTTGGCTTGCCGGGTCTTCTCACGCACAGCATATTTCCAAAGGTCTCGGTCAGAAGTCATCGCCTCGGTGAAGCCCAATGTTCGAAGGTCATGCCTCACCACCTCATCCCAGGTCTTCCTGGGCCCACCTCTTCCACAGGTTCCCTCAACTGCTAGGGTGTGGCACTTTTTCACACAGCTATCCTTATCCATTCTCGCCACATGACCATACCAGCGCAATCGTCTCTCTTGTACACCACAACTGATGCTTCTTAGATTCAACTTTTCTCTCAAGGTACTTACACTTTATCGAATATGCACACTGACATTACACATCCATCGGAGCATACTGGCTTCATTCCTTGTGAGCCTACGCATGTTCTCAGCAGTCATGGCCCATGTTCCACTGCCATGTAGTATGGCTGTTCATACACATGTGTCATACAGTCTGCCTTTTACTCTGACTGAGAGGCCCTTTGTCACCAGCAGAGGTAAGAGCTCTCTGAACTTTGCCCAGGCTATTCTTATTCTAGCAGCTACACTTTCAGCGCACCCTCCCCCACTACTAACTTGGTCACCTAGATAGCGGAAGCTATCACCTAAGTCTAGTTTTTCTCCCTGGAATGTGGCAGAAGCTGTTTTCTGCACATTTTCAGTGTTTATTGCTCCTGAACATCTGCCACATACAAACACTAACTTCCTAGTTAACTTTCCTTTGATATTGCTGCACCTCTTATGTGTCCATAGCTTACACTGGGTACACCTTATAGAGTTTCTACCTATGCCCTTTCTACAGATCGAGCAGGGCCATCTACCTGAAGAGGTTTGTGTTTTGTCTACCTTCCTACTGATTAGGACTTTGGCTCTAGCTAGGTTGACTCTAAGGCCCTTCGATTCTAGTCCTTGCTTCCACACCTGAAACTTCTACACATATGTATATATAAATATATGTTATTATATATGTGTTTATATATGTGTGTGTGTGTATGTGTGTGTGTGTGTGTGTGTGTGTGTTTAAAGAAAGTCAAGGAAGGAACAATCATGGTCTCATTTGACGTGATTAATTTATACACCAGTATACCTCATAATTATGGACTTGAGGCAATTCAATTCTGGCTGGATCAATTCCCGAAAGAAATCCCAAACAGGATCAATAAAGAATTCATTACTAAATCGGTCGAATTCATCTTACGAAACAACCACTTCATGTTTGATAATACTTTCTACCGACAAAAATCCGGAATTGCTATGGGCACTAGGGCAGCTCCAGTCATTGCGAACCTAACAATGGGTTACTTGGAAATAATAATATACCAGGAATCTTTATCCACTTTTGGAAACACCCTTTCCAAATATATAAAAGAAAATTGGAAAAGGTTCCTGGACGACTGTTTCATACTCTGGAATGAAAACACAGATGAACTCTTGAAATTCAAAAGTCTATTGAACAGTGTCAACCCAAACATACAGTTCACAATGGAGTACAACCAAAAGGAGCTCCCATTCTTGGATATACTAATTAAAAAAGTAAACCTAAAAATAGAAACAGACATATTTTACAAAACCACAGACGCCAAACAATATCTACTATTTGATTCATGCCACACAAGACACACCAAGACAAACATCCCCTTCAACCTTGCAAGAAGGATATGCACAATAGTGTCAGAAGAAAATACTAGAGACTACAGACTACAAGAACTCAAAAACACACTAATTGACAGACACTACCCAGTTCAACTCATAGAGGATGGAATCAGACGTGCATCACAAATTAACATAGAAAACTTAAGAAAAGTTAAACACAGCAACACACATTCCCCGAAAATACTGCCGTACATATCCACATACAACCCCAGAAACAAAGAAGCCTTCACCATCATCACCCAAAACATACCAATACTACATAAGGACCCCAAATTAAAGGAAATTTTACACACACACAAAATCATCAAAAGCCACAAACAACCAAAATCACTGAAAAAGATCCTCACAAAGGCAAAATTATTTTCCGAAACAACAGATGCGAAAGTAAACAAATGTGGTCGACCAATTGTGCAACATGCCCAAACATTCTAGAAGGTTCAGAATTCCTCTTCAAAGAGGGACACAAATTCAAAGTTAAATCTAACTTTACTTGTGCCTCAGAAAATCTTATTTATGTAATAAGATGCTCGGGCTGCCACGAGAACTACATAGGGTCCACAGGATTATCGCTCAGACGTAGATGCACTCTGCACCGCCAGCAGATTGCATACCCAGAATACCGAATGATACCTTTCAGTGATCATATTGAGAAATGCGCAAAACAAATGCTACCACAATTTATAATCTTTCCTTTTTATCAATGTGCCATTAAAACACCAACACAGATTAGATTAAATAAGGAAACCTTTTTCATTCAAGAATACAAACCCAAACTTAACCATTGCTAACACATTTAAATAAGGAAATTCAACACTCCATTGAGAAAAAAGGGGAAAAAAATATAGAACAAAACCATGGTAAATTAATCAAATTCTACCACCTCCTAGATTTCTATTATCTCCCCTATACCGGAAGAAATCCCTAATTACCTCCCCCTATCTAGAACTCTTCTTTTTCAGACTGGAACGAACACGTTACAATGAAGTAGAGAAATTTGAAAAGACAACACGAAACCGGTTATTTCTCAAAAAGATTTTATAACATTTTTATAACATTTTTCTGACATAATTTAAATATATACTTTAACCATGTAACACAAGCCTTCTGTAGTTTTTTCACTCTTATTATCTTTTATACATCCAACCACGTGCTTTCACATACCAACTTTCTCACCTATATATATATATATATATATATATATATATATATATATAAAACAAAGTAAAATTCCAAGGTATTGCACGAGTGAAAATATATAGGAAAGAGGATTTGAAAATGCAGAGGGCTTTTAAAGATGTTTATTAACTTGACTGGTTTCACTTTTTAATAAGAGATTTTCAGAAGTAAAATGCAAGGTTTTGTGTAGACTTTGTTGTGTTAAAAAATGGTTATCATAGATGTATTAAAATACAGTGATACAATCTTTGACAAGGACAAGAAAGTGCTAAGAAATAGAATCTTTGAAAATGATAAGAAAAGAAAGCCATTCTTAACATTTTCTTATCATTGACAAAGATTCTATTCCTTAACACATTCTTATCATTGTCAAAGATTGTATCTATGATAACCATTTTTAACACAACAAAAGCTACACAAAGCCTTGCATTTTACATTTGAAATTTTTTTTTTAAATAAGTGAAACCGTCAGGTCAATATACATCTTTAAAATACCTCTGCATTTTCAAATCCTCTTTCCTATGTATATATATATATATATATATATATATATAGATATATATATATATATATATATACATACATTTATATATACACATATATATACACATATATATATATACATATATATATATATATATATATATATATATATATATATATATATATATATATATATATATATATATATATATAAGTGTAGTATATTGCCACTTAAGTGTGGCTGACCCCTAGGGGTGGATGTTACTGTTGCTTTTAGCCCCAGGAGGACATCTCCTCCAGCTGGCTTATCGACACACGACTGTGTCCTGTTTGCCAAGGGAAGTTATCCCTCTCACCACGATCTGCAGCACGAACGGATCCGGATTTCAGGGTTATTTCCCTTCGTCGGCGTTCGATAGCTGCTGACCTTGGCGAGAGAGACAAAAACCTGGCAATCTTATATCTACTTTTCCAGTGAAATTCTTCACTGATATCGAAAAGGTGAAAACAAGCAATGTTAATTCTCTAAATGAAGTATTAACAGTAACTGCACGATAAAGTGTAGTATATTGCCACTTAAGTGTGGCTGACCCCTAGGGGTGGATGTTACTGTTGCTTTTAGCCCCAGGAGGACATCTCCTCCAGCTGGCTTATCGACACACGACTGTGTCCTGTTTGCCAAGGGAAGTTATCCCTCTCACCACGATCTGCAGCACGAACGGATCCGGATTTCAGGGTTATTCCTCCTGGGGCTAAAAGCAACAGTAACATCCACCCCTAGGGGTCAGCCACACTTAAGTGGCAATATACTACACTTTATCGTGCAGTTACTGTTAATACTTCATTTAGAGAATTAACATTGCTTGTTTTCACCTTTTCGATATCAGTGAAAAATTTCACTGGAAAAGTAGATATAAGATTGCCAGGTTTTTGTCTCTCTCGCCAAGGTCAGCAGCTATCGAACGCCGACGAAGGGAAATAACCCTGAAATCCGGATCCGTTCGTGCTGCAGATCGTGGTGAGAGGGATAACTTCCCTTGGCAAACAGGACACAGTCGTGTGTCGATAAGCCAGCTGGAGGAGATGTCCTCCTGGGGCTAAAAACAACAGTAACATCCACCCCTAGGGGTCAGCCACACTTAAGTGGCAATATACTACACTTTATCGTGCAGTTACTGTTAATACTTCATTTAGAGAATTAACATTGCTTATATATATATATATATATATATATATATATATATATATATATACATATATATACGTATGTATATATATATATAAGTATATGTGTATATGTATAAATATATATATACATATGTATATGTAAATATTTATATGTACATGTATAAATATGTATATATATATATGCATATATATATGTGTGTGTGTGTGTGTGTGTGTATGTATATGTATATGTACATGTATATATATATACATATACATATATATATATATATGTATATGTATATCGACTAACAATAAATATCAACTGAATTTATATAAAAATAATTATTTTACCAATAAATAAAACAAAAACATTTAACAATATTACTGAAAATAAGTGCAATACTTATCTTATCGAAGCTTTAGTTTAAACTAAAATTTTAAACGTTATACTATTAACTTAGCATCTATTAGAATTAAGTCACGTGAAAATATGGCGTAAAGAAAAGTAATGGAATAAAGAGATATATAAACATGTATGTAAGTTTTATTTATTTTCACTCAACTTAATTCTAATAAACGCTAAGTTAATAGTATAACGTTTAAAATTTTAGTTTAAACTAAAGTTTCGATAAGGTATGTATTGCATTTATTTTCAGTAATATTGCTAAATGTTTTTCTTTTATTTATTGGTAAAATAAGTATTTTTATATAAATTTATTTGATATTTATTCTTAGTCGATATATATACATTCATTTTATTATTATTATTGTATTTTGACCTGAAGATTAGCTATATTTTTGAATAGAATTGATTTTCGATCGATTTGATTTTTATTTTATTTTCTATTTGAAAATGTGTTTATGAAACACGTGTAGTCATTTTTATTATTTTAATATTTATTACTTTGTACTTTTTTAATTTTTATAATAGGTCTTTTTAGTATATTATTAAATTTTTCTATATGTGATTGTGGATTTTCATGGATGAATTCAATAATTGTGGGTTTTTTCTCTAAATTATATATTTATACACACACACACACACACACACACACACACACACACACATATATATATATATATATATATATATATATATATATATATATATATATATATATATATATATATATACATATATAGGAGAAGAAAATGGATATAATAACAATAGGAAACTCCTTGTTTTCGTTGGTATGTCTTTAATTAAATAGATAACAAGGAGGAAGAAGCAGAGATGAGAGAAGCATTTACGATCGTTTCGATTTACTGGTTTAAGTAAATCTCTTCAGAATGCGAATATAGATAGGTGCATCTGTCAGGATGCAAAAGATAATTGATAGACATTTGGTGGTAATGTAAACAAATTAGTAATTCTTACATTAAATTTTTGTTCTTGCAGGTGAAGGGGAGTAAGTCTAACTGGGTGAAAAGGGAGCTAACACATGGGTGGTTGGACAATGTGTTATTGCTAATAATTGTCTTATTGCTAGAGTTTAGGAGGTTCTTTGTGCTAGGCGGGGTCCTGTGTATATACAAAGTATATTATTATGGAATGTTTGGGGCGAGTGGGTTTACGGGATGACTCTTCGTTTGTTTAATGTGTTATCCAGTTAATTAGACTTATATAGATGAGTATTCTAGATTGGAGTTATGAAGCCATAGAGGACTGCATGAAGACAAGAGAGGCTATTCTAACGGCATTTCGAAAATACATAAAGGCCTATGTGGAGACAAAAATTGTTATTCTCAAATTTCCTGCTGAGAAGCGGTTGCTTAGCCGTAAGTATAGCTAGGCGTTGTGATAGGCAGAGATCACAGCGTCTATTTGTGGTGTTGTAGGAGGTTGTCTTTGTCAGTATACGCCAGTTTAAGCTGAAGTCTATTTTTTTCGTCCTTAAGTTCCTAAATGTATGCACTTAGCCCTGTTGAGTTAGCCTTATTTCTATTTCTGAACCTGGATAGATGCGTATTATATCTGAGAGTCATTTGGTTCTTGATTGCACCTATGTATGATTTCGTCTGGTTGTTTGTGCGGACGTCACATTGGTAAACTATGTTATTAGTCTTACATCTATTTGAGAAATGGCACTTTGTTCTATCCCTACAGCCACATAAATAATTAGGTGTATCTACATTCGTGTAGTATTGTGGGGGGCCATTATTGTTCAGGTCTGTACCTAAGTTAGCAGGAGGCATTGCGTTGGAGGGTGGCTTAGTCCTATTAGTTGGTTGGTTATTATTTTTATTGGTCAGCATCTTTCTAGTTTCGTAGAATTTGTCAAGTTTTTTATTATTCATTGAGGCTATTATTGTGGCTAAGTTATTAGTCAGACTGTGGCCTATTCTGATTTTATTCATAAATAATTCTGTGGATTTATTATTAACGTTTATGTGTTTGTCTATGATTTTCATTAATGAGCAAGCTATATTTCATTTAAGGTGCATGGCGTAGGGGATTATGAGCCAGATATTATCACAATTTTGTTTATTTTTAGTGTTAATTTTCCTAGTGTAGAAGCTTCCCTCCTTACTTGGGATTCGTGCGAAGTTATGGGTGCATGTATCTTGGTTATATCTATAGTTATGTTTCACTTTCATGTTTCTTATATCTGTCCAATTGGTGTTATTATCGGAGGGTTCATGTGGGTTCAGAGGCCTAGTTCTTTTGCTATTAATAGGGTTCATATTAGTTGGTTGGGTGACTTTAGTTTTATTCGTACCGCTGTATCGGTTTATACTATTTGGGCTTTATTTGCATCCTTTGTGTTATTAGTTTTGTTGATATTGTTAATCTTATTTAATATCAGTTTGTCGGTATTAGCGTTGCAGTTATTTTTGTTGTTGTTAGTGGTTTGTGTATAGGCCTTGGCATTGATCATATTAGTATTGTTACTATTGGGGTTACCCGTAATTATTCTATTGTTGGTGTAGTTTGTGGTGGTGCATGGTGTGCAGTTGGCGATAGTGGTATTAGTGAGTAGGTTTCTGTTGTTTGGGCTGCTAATAGGGTGATTAAGGTTTAGGTATTTGATTTTTTGTTTATATCCTGCTTTCCGTAGTGTGGAGTTATAGGCTTCTTTATGTCTGTTAAAGATGTCTATGTTGGAAGAGAGGCGTGATATTCTATTGCTAATGCTATGTACTAGGCTTCTCTTAATAAATTTGGGGTGGTTACTTGCCACATCATCATCATCGTTTAACGTCAGCTTTCCATGCTAGCATGGGTTGGACGGTTTGACTGAGGACTGGTGAGCCAGACGGCTACACCAGGCTCCAATCTAATTTGGCAGAGTTTCTACAGCTGGATGTCCTTCCTAACACCAACCACTCCGAGAATGTAGTGGGTGCTTTTATGTGCCACTGGCATGAAGGCCAGTCAGGCGGTACTGGCAATGGCCACACTCAAAATGGTGTATTTTACGTGCCACCTGCACACGAGCCAGTCCAGCAGCACTGGCAATGACCTCGCTCGAATGTCTTTTCACATGCCACCGGCACAAGTACCGGGAAGGCAACTCTGGTAACGATCACGCTCAAATGGTGCTATTTACATGCTACTGGCACGGAAGCCAGACAGCTGCTCTGGCAACGATCACGCTCGGACAGTGCTCTAAGCGCTCCACTGGTACAGGTGCCATCACGATTTCGCTTTCACTTGCTCCAATAGGTCTTCGCAAGCCGAGTTCAGTGTCCAATGAAGGAGAGGTTGGCATGAGTGCCAGTTGTCGAATTTAGTTCGATTTCGATTTCACTTGCCTCAACAGGTCTTCGCAAGCGGAGTTTAGTGTCCAATGAAGTAAAGGTACCAATAAGTAGGCTGGCAGAGGCCATGGATTATGGTCTCACTTGGCTTGCCGAGTCTTCTCACGCACTGCATATTTCCAAAAGCCCCAGTCACTAGTCATTGCCTCGGTGAGGCCTAATGTCGAAGGTCATGCATCACCACCTCATCCCAGGTCTTCCTGGGTCTGTCTTGCACACCACAACTGATGCTTCTTAGGTCCAACTTTTCTCTCAAGGTACTTACACTCTGTCGAGTATGCACACTGACATTATACATCCATCGGAGCATACTGGCTTCGTTTCTTGTGAGCTTACACGTCTTCAGCAGTCACGGCACATGTTTCACTGCTATGTAGCATGGCTGTTCATACACATGCGTCATACAGTCTGCCTTTTACTCTGAGAGAGAGGCCCTTTGTCACCAGCAGAGGTACGAGCTCTCTGAACTTTGCCCAGGCTATTCCTATTCTAGCAGCTACACTTTCAGCGCACCCTCCCCCGTTATTGACTTGGTCACCTAGATAACGGAAGCTATTAACTATTTATAGTTTTTCTCCCTGGAATATGGCAAAAGTTGTTTTCATAATTATTATTCTCCTCTCCTTCATCATTACCATTGTCATCTGTGTTGTTGTCATTTTAACATAAGTAGGCTGGCTACACCCCTGGCAGAGGCCTTGGATTATGGTCTCACTTGGCTTGCCGGGTCTTCTCACGCACAGCATATTTCCAAAGGTCTCGGTCAGAAGATTTGAGGTTCGTGTGGGTTTCATGTAGGGTTCGTAGAGTCCTGTGGCTAAGTTGCAGGTTGTGTCTAAGTAGTTGATAGACGTGTGTTCTTTTTCAATAGAGATAGATAGTCCAAATCGTTTGAAGAATTTATGTAGTTTTTTCGTGATAAGCTCTAGTTTCCTATTTGAAGGTTTCTTAATTATGAACAGAGCGTCATCCCTGTATAATCCACCTTTGAGTTCCGGAAATTCGTCCTGCATATATGAGAGCAAATAGATGCCTACCAGGTCAGTTACTTGTGCTGAATCAGGGGCTCCCATTGTGATATCAATTTAATGTAAGAATTACTAATTTATTTACATTACCACCAAATGTCTATCAGTTATCTTTCGCATCCTAACCGATGCATTTATCTATATTCGCATTCTGAAGAGATTTACTTAAACCAGTAAATCGAAACGATCGTAAATGCTTCTCTCATCTCTGCTTCTTCCTCCTTGTTATCTATTTAATTAAAGACATACCAGCGAAAACAAGGAGTTTCCCATTGTTATTATATCCATTTTCTTCTCCTATATATCCTAAACTCCGGTTTTCCAACCGAACCACCTGCTAGTATACAACCTTACAAAAGACTGTACCTACCCAGCTAATAGCCAGGAGCAATTCTGGATTTAATTATCCCTTAGAGGTATTAAACCCCTCTAACTGATACCTACACTATATATATATATATATATATATATATATATATATATATATATATATATATATATATATATATATATATATATATATATATATATATATTTGAAGGTTTGGAGGTGATGTACAGAAATGAAATTATATAGAAAAAAATTAAGGTACTCAGAAATCTGGATGTTTGTACATTTACAGATTTTTATTAATGTCACATGTTAAATAAAGCGCTTTTCACCTAGTCGTGAAGGATTTTCAAATTGTTTTGAGAAAACTTTGCGGAGGGTCTCTAATTATATATATTTATATATGTATATGTATATTTATATATGTGTATGTATATATATATATATATATATATATATATATATATATATATATATATATATATATATATATATATATATATATATATATATATATATGTATGTATGTATGTATGTATTTATATATATACACATATATCTATATATATAAAAATGAGAATGTGTGTCTGTCTGTCTGTCTGTCTGTCTGTCTGTGTGAATCCCTAAAACTCGAGAACTACGCAACCAATTTCATTCAAATTTTACACATGCCTTACTTAGGGTTGACTGCATTGCTCATTTGTGAGGTCAAAGTTACCAGAACAGAATTTTGCAGATCAATTTGATACTGTCTGCTGTATAATAACATTACAATGAAATACTCTATTAATATTCCAAGCTGTCTGTGATGTTTTATTCCCCCCAAAAAAACTCCTATTTCAAAACTGCACAAATTTCTGACTTATCCATCTCTAAACAAAAATAGTAAAAAACAATTTACAAATACTTTATAAAGTGCAAAATGAGTTAGAATAAAGAAATAGATGTATCAGCTTTCTAACAAAAAATAAAGATTGTCAAAATATAATAATGGTGCAAAATGAGCAACTGTCAAAGTTTACCATATACCTTACAACAAATTTCATACTTGATGACCTAATAATCAATATGTCCTCCAGGTATGGAATTGTGAATTGACAGTTTGCCAACATTGCATCCATAACTCGTTGAAATATTGCAGGTGTGACCTTCAAACCAAAATATTTGTACAATCTTGTGTGTGTATTTACTGTTAGAAGCTTTGAGCATTCATCGTCATTCTTTATTTGCAGATATGCCTTAGACGAATCCAATTTCGAGAATATTTTGCCACCATTTAATTTTGCAGAAATATCCTCTCGAGAAGGAAGTGGATAATGACTTGGCTTTAAACCATAATTTAGACCCAGAGAAAAATAGTCAGCACACAGCCTAATTTCTTTCTTTCTTTTTTATACATGCAGTAGGTGTTGTCCATTTAGAGTAATTCACTTTTTTGATAATTTTATATTTTCTC